>NC_139512.1:136367695-136707695 GCF_947247035.1 Vipera ursinii
TTATTATTTTCTTTAAAAGTTATGACATTTTCTGCAGCACTCCAGATCTGTTAAAAGAGCTGAATTTAAACATTAGTAATGACTTGAATGATTGTTATTGTGGCACTTGAGTAGAGGAGATATCCTCTGACGGCATACTGATTTATGCTGGATAGTTGGAAGCAACATTAAATCTGTGATACTTTATGCTGTAGTGTTCTTAAGGTGTGAGACGCTTGGGATCACGGGGAAACATGGACGTCTGCCGGACATTGCTCAACCCAAGATACAACATGGTGACTCTTTCCAAGCCTGTCAAAATTAAATCCAGTTTAATTAATCTGAAGATATTTGTACATATATTGAAATATTCATAAGCAAAACAAACATGAACAGACTCACTGGGTTATTTGTGATAAACCAAATCACTACCAGATAAAAGTTGGATTACATTTTTTATAACATCTAAATTTAATTTTATAGAAAAATGGCAGGGGAAGGAATAATAGCCATTATTTTTATCACATTAATAATATGAACCATAGAAACAGATCCCCATCAAACAGCAGTTGTTTCTTTGCCTCATTATTCTATACCCTGTTAGATGATATAGAAAGAGGAACATGGCGAATAAGCGTTATGATTTCTTTTGTGATTAAGGATCTTTCACTATTGTTTCATTACTTCTTTGATAACTGGTTCATAAGAAAAAAAGAAAACAAAATTTACAACAAAACTTAAAAAAAAAACTACCCTCAGAAATCAGTGGTCTAGAATTAGAATCTACAAAAAAGAGTCAGATAAAATGTACTGATAAAATTAGCTAGTTGGGTAATGAAACATTGGCAAGCAAATGACTAGATTAGGAGACTCCATCAAGGATTCCACACTCATATAAAGTAAGTGCCTGCACTTCTAAAGCACACATTACTTGTAAATGCAGGATATTTTTCTAAAGTAAGGACAAATGCTAGAATACTCTTCATCCTAAATTGCATTCTTTCATCTGAACACAGACCAAACTGAAAATAGAATATAATGAATATAAGCTACATTACCTATGCCGCCGCCTGCATGGGGAGGTGCACCAAAACGGAATGAATCGATATAAGCCTTAATTTTCTCTAAATCTGAAAAGGAAATGTTTTATTTCAGCTCAGGGATAATTCTAATTAGCATCATGGAAAAAGTATTCAACATAGAAGAGAGCACCAATATTAACCAATGTTTCAGGTCTTCACAAAGTTCCAATACTATCCAATGTATAGGTAGTCTGGTTTAGAGATTCAGGCAATAGACTAGAAAGCTCTTAAATTGTTAATGTACTTTTGCTGATTAGAATTAAATAGGTTTTATCTGTTTATAAGTAAGAGATGAGACATGGAAAGAAGAGTACTTTGTTGTATTAGAGAAGATGAAAAGCTACTGAAATTGTACTGATGAACAGGGAAGTTATTTCTTTATCTCTCATTTTTCTTTAATATACTGCTCAAAAAAATAAAGGGAACACAAACAACACAACGTACTGTATTTAATAGTAGGATGTGTTATTTTGTGTTCCCTTTATTTTTTTGATCAGTATATATTTTCCTTTTTCTTTTTGTACTTTTTAATTTTTTCTCATTTTACTCATAATTTTTCTTAGCTTGTATTAGTTTTTTTTTCTTTGTACACATTAACAAAATTACTATTATTTTTTTAAAAAGTCTTTTTGCTGCTGAAAGGCAAGGCAGTTTGGCTAATGTAGTAATTTTTGTTAGGCTAACTCATAAAACCACACTATGCACAATGGCTTTTCCTAGCCTTAAAAAATTCCGTATGATAGCTTTTATTATTTGAATATGTACTTTTTTAACTTTCTGCGAGACAATCAAATGTTTGACTTTCTTTGCAAGGGAAAGGATATTCTAAGAGGCAACAATCATCTGTAAAAATTCCAAACTCCTCCCTCATTTGTCCTGTCTTGAGTTTTGACCCTGCTCTATTTGCTATTCAACATGCTACTCAAATCATGATGTGGCCCAAGGCCCAACTTTTAAAATACCGGATAATATAAAAGTAAAAAAATTCTAGTTGTGCCACATGAACTGTAGCCAACATTGTAGTCCACACATGTTAAAGTTGCTAAAGTTGAGAAATACTGAATCAGGAGAAAAATAAGAATTACTTTTTTACAGCCACAAGGATCCATAAAAATAAGCAGTACGAGGCTCTTCTAAATAAAGAGGCACCCCTGTTAGAAACGATTTATTTAACTAATGGACCTTAGGAATTACCAATGCCGTGATGTAAGGCTCTTTCAGTCAACAGCTGTGGGTCATGAATTCGCTGTGCCCCAGACAGAATCTCTTCTCCTCTCATGAACATGTCGTAGGAGTTGGAGGTTATCTGGAGGGGAGGGGGAAAGGAAATGTGATTTAGTGACCAATAGTTAAGTATGTTTCAAAACTGGAATCTATACATAATGAACAACATAGATAAAGGCATTGACCACTCTGAGAAATGTAACAGGAATATCTGCGTAGGAGAAAATGCTGCTTGAGGCAGCTTTTGCCTGCTCCAACTAGGAATCCATTGTGCCATCATGGTCTCCATGAGAAAGAGCACTCTTCGCTTTGTGTGTGCAGTTTTCAGAACTGCTGCTGTAGTATAACTATACTAAAATGGTGGTTACTTGTTTAGTTTCCCTTTGTCTTCCTCTGGGTCATAAGAGTTCTACTTAACCCATACGATCCTAACTAGGGTTAAAAACTTGCATTTTTAAATTTTATTTCTTTCAGTTTTGAAAGCACCACATATGAAGGAAAAAAAAGAAAAATTCAGCAGGTTGCTTTCTTCTGTGAAGATTATTCAGAAAGTAATCTTTAGACCCCCCCTTCATGGATTACTGCCTTGTCATGGCGAAGGGGCTTGCGTAATTCAATGAAGCTATGAGCTATGCCGTGCAGGGCCACCCAAGACGGAAAGGTCATAGCAGAGAGTTCTGACAAAACGTGATCCACTGGAGAAGGAAATGGCAACCCACTCCAGTATCTTTGCCATGAAAACCCTATGGACAGTACCAAAAGGCAAAACGATATGACGCTGGAAGATCAGCCCCTCAGGTCGGAAGGCGTCCAATATGCTACTGGGGAAGAGCAGAGGGCTAGTACTAGTAGCGCCAGAAAGAATGAAGCGACTGGGCCAAAGCCGAAAGGACACTCAGCTGTGGATGTGTCTGGTGGTGAAAGGAAAGTCCGATGCTGTAAAGATTTTTTCTCCATAGGAACCTGGAATGTAAGATCCATGAATCAAGGAAAGCTGGACGTGGTCAAACAAGAGATGACAAGACTAAACATTGACATCTTAGGTATCAGCGAACTAAAATGGACAGGAATGGGTGAATTTAATTCAGATAACCATCAGGTATACTACTGCGGGCAAGAATCCCTCAAAAGAAATGGAGTAGCCTTCATAGTCAATAAAAAAATAGGAAAAGCAATACTGGGATACAATCCTCAAAATGACAGAATGATCTCAGTTCGAATCCAAGGCAAACCATTCAATATCACAGTAGTCCAAGTCTATGCCCCAACCACCGGTGCTGAAGAGGATGAAATTGACCGGTTCTATGAAGCCCTACAGCACCTTATAGAACTAACACCAAAAAATGATTTCCTTATCATCATGGGGGATTGGAACGCTAAAGTAGGAAGCCAAAAGATAACTGGAATAACAGGCAAGTTTGGCCTTGGAGTACAAAATGAAGCAGGGCACAGGCTGATAGAATTTTGTCAAGAGAATACGATGGTGATAGCAAACACTCTTTTCCAACAACCCAAGAGACGGCTTTACACATGGACATCACCAGACGGTCAACACAGAAATCAGATTGACTATATGCTCTGCAGCCAAAGATGGAGAAGCTCTATATAGTCAGTAAAAACAAGACCAGGAGCTGACTGTGGCTCAGACCATGAGCTTCTTGTTGCAAAGTTTAGGCTTAAATTAAAGAAAGTAGGGAAAAGCGCTAGGCCAGTCAGGTATGAATTAAATCATATCCCTGTTGAATATACAGTAGAGGTGACAAATAGATTTAAGGAGTTAGATCTGATAGACAGAGTGCCTGAAGAACTATGGACAGAGGTTCGCAACATTGAACAACAGGTAGCAACCAAAACCATCCCAAAGAAAAAGAAATGCAAGAAAGCAAAATGGCTGTCTGAGGAAGCTTTGCAAATAGCTGAGGAAAGGAGGGAAGCGAAAGGCAAGGGAGAAAAAGAAAGATATGCCCAATTAAATGCAGAATTCCAAAGAATAACTAGAAGAGATAAGAATGCCTTCTTAAATGAACAATGCAAAGAAATAGAAGAAAACAATAGAATAGGGAGGACCAGAGATCTTTTCAAGAAAATTGGAGAGATGAAAGGAGCGTTTCATGCAAAAATGGGCATGATAAAGGACCAAAATGGCAGGGACCTAACAGAGGCAGAAGAGATTAAGAAGAGGTGGCAAAATTACACAGAAGAACTATACAAGAATGAGCTTAACGTCCCTGATAATCACAATGAGGTGGTCACTGACCTCGAGCCAGACATCCTAGAATGTGAAGTGAAGTGGGCCTTAGAAAAGCTGAGCAACAACAAAGCTAGTGGAGGTGACAGTATTCCAGCTGAGCTATTCAAAATCTTAAAAGATGATGCAGTAAAAGTGCTACACTCAATTTGCCAGCAAATTTGGAAAACTCAACAGTGGCCACAGGATTGGAAAAGATCAGTTTACATTCCAATTCCAAAGAAAGGCAGTGCCAAAGAATGTTCAAACTATCGCACCATTGCACTCATTTCTCATGCTAGTAAAGTTATGCTTAAAATCCTACAAGCTAGACTCCAGCAGTATGTGGATCGAGAACTACCAGAAGTACAGGCAGGATTTCGAAGAGGCAGAGAAACTAGAGATCAAATTGCTAACATACGCTGGATCATGGAGAAAGCTAGAGAGTTCCAGAAAAACATCTACTTCTGCTTCATTGACTATGCTAAAGCCTTTGATTGTGTGGATCATAACAAACCGTGGCAAGTCCTTAAAGAGATGGGCATACCAGACCATCTTATTTGTCTCTTGAGAAATCTATATGCGGGCCAAGAAGCAACAGTGAGAACTGGACACAGAACCACTGATTGGTTCAAAATTGGGAAAGGAGTCCGGCAAGGCTGTATACTGTCACCTTGCCTATTTAACTTATATGCAGAGCACATCATGAGAAAGGCAGGGCTAGATGAATCAAAAGTTGGAATTAAGATTGCCAGAAGAAACATCAACAACCTAAGATATGCAGATGATACCACTCTAATGGCAGAAAGTGAAGAAGAACTAAAGAGCCTCTTGTTGCGGGTGAAGAAGGAGAGTGCAAAACTTGGGTTGAAACTAAACATTAAGAAAACCAAGATCATGGCATCTGGCCCTCTCAATTCCTGGCAAATAGATGGGGAAGAAATGGAGGTAGTGACAGATTTTATTTTCCTGGGCTCCAAGATCACTGCAGATGGGGACTGTAGCCAAGAAATTAAAAGACGCTTGCTCCTTGGGAGGAAAGCCATGGCAAATTTAGACAGCACACTAAAAAGCAGAGACATCACCCTGTCAACAAAAGTGCGTATAGTCAAGGCTATGGTCTTCCCAGTTGCAATGTATGGCAGTGAAAGCTGGACCATAAGAAAGGCTGAGCGCCAAAGAATTGAAGCCTTTGAACTATGGTGCTGGAGAAGACTCCTGCGAGTTCCTTGGACTGCAAGGCGATCAAACCGGTCAGTCCTAGAGGAGATCAACCCTGACTGCTCTTTAGAAGGCCAGATCCTGAAGCTAAAACTCAAATACTTTGGCCACCTAATGAGAAGGAAGGACTCACTGGAGAAGAGCCTAATGCTGGGAAAGATTGAGGGCAATAGAAGAAGGGGACGACAAAGAATGAGGTGGCTGGATGGAGTCATTGAAGCAGTTGGCGTGAGCTTAGATGGACTCCAGAAGATGGTAGAGGACAGGAAGGCCTGCAGGAACATTGTCCATAGGGTCGCGATGGGTCGGACACGACTTTGCAACTAACAACAACAACAATCTTTGGACCAGAGGTGGAGACAAGGCCTCTTCTTGTACTGACTTATTTCAAGTTCACGGAGAACATCCTAAGGTCCCTGTTTCATTTTTTGAGGCAAAAGCCTTTGCTAAACCCCTTTTCCAATCAAGATGATGTCATTTTAGTATCTGGAAGGCTCTGCCTCCTTAAATCAATTTACTCAGAAGCTATTAAGTGAAACCCAGCCTTGCACAGTATTTCTTATTAATACTACCACCCAGTTTTCCAGTAGGAGACTCCGTATGATCCTTTTTCTTGTACCTCTTCTTCAAATTAACTTTAAAATTTAAAATTAACATACTATCTTGTTACAGGTTCAAGAAAGCCAAGAGATGATTTTAAATATAATATTGAGAAGATATGCCATACAGAAATGACCTCTAATTTGCACAGCTGTACAAATAAGTGGAAAAGAAAAACAGCATTCCAGATGGGTAAAATGACAGGTATAAGGGTTCTTTGGAATAACAGCTTTTTCTTTTGTCACATATTTTTCACAGCTATTAGAAAGACAATGCTTAACTGGAAGGATTTTGCTTTGGACACTGAAATTGCCTACTAAAAATTTCAAAACAGGATCAAAAGACTATTAAATGATGGTATCTATAGCTCTTATAATTTATTAAAAGGATTTGAAGAAACTGGTTGGGCTCTTATATTATTCTTTCAGACCCATTTCAAAAGCTAATTTTTTTATTTTAAAATTTAATAAAGCAGCTGTAATAATTAATTCCAAAGAATATTGCCATCAACCTGAAACTACTAATAGCTCAAACAATAGTTTATATTATACTAACTAAAACAGAAGTTTTACTTGGCAAACAAGATAGAGACCTCATAATCTTTTCTACTTCTTTCAAATAGTTTTTCTTTTGCACTGAACAAATGCTAGAGTTAATATTCCCAATCCTTTCCTACAATTATTTTATCTCAATAATATCACACACTACAATGATTCTGTCATGGAGAAAAATCTATCTATGCGATTGCCTGGAGTTGAAAAATGACTTGATGACATCCAATCATTCATTCATTCAATCAATTAATTTTGTAGGCAGGCACAATGCACTGGGAAGTAAAGGAAAGGAATACAAGACAACTAATGACTGTGTAATATGAAAATAGATGTTCTCATTTTGGGAATGACCCAGATCAGACTGTAAACTTGTAATATTTTTATGGCACATTTGTGGCACAAATCCCCACATCAAATCTGCAATGTGTTCATATTTGTCATTATTTCACAGCATTTTTTCAATACTGAGAGACATACTTACAGGATTTGCTGGGTCAGGCATTGTGTAGAAAGGTCTTACAGCCAGTGGATATTTGTCAAGAATATAAAAGTCGGTGTCATACTGCAAATATTAATAAAATAATTTTTTAAAAGAAAAAAATGGTAAATTAATTAAAACCCTATGAGACATACTAAAGAAGAGTATATACCAATACTGTGATACACAAATCACAAGTAATTTTATGTGACAAGGTATATTTATTTAAGCTTGTGTCAGAAAGAAACTCAATTTATTTTAAAGTCATTTTTTTAAAAAAAATTACCTTTTCCTTCACTAGACGGCCCAACAGCTTTTCACTTGGTGTACTGAAAATAAACAATCAGATGTAAACAATGTTGGCTTTTAAGCAAGAATGTCTCTCAGGTGTTACTGGATTTGTGTTGTGTACCTTCCAAAAAATATAACCGAGATAAAATGTTTATGGTTAAAATTCCATTTAATGCTATTTATTACTAGCTCAACTATAGCAAACCTGGATTAGGAATAATGGGGAACCTTCAGATTTTGTTGAAATAGGGCGTGGGCAACCCAACCAGTATGCTCACAGGTGTTATCTCTTTACACTCTAGATTACTTGCTTCCCCTGATTTTTTTTTAAAGTCCTTCCTACATCACTGTTTTTTCCTGTCAAACACCAGTCCAAGTATTAGCCATGTCAGGTCTTGCTGAACTCTTGAGCTGAGGCAAGATCAACTAGTGCTACTATCTGCTCAGAACATGTTTAAACTTTGAATCAGAAAGAACTGCCAGAGGTCCTCGTAATTTGCAGAGGATAACCAGTAGCATTTTGACAAATGAATTGTTTGCTTCTCAAAAGTTCAGTTTGGAATTATGCACGTATGTTTTGTATAATTCATGGTTTGATCGATTTAAGAAAGCCCTTTGGTAATTCTAGCTTTGTTTTAATCTTATTCTCTGGAGATCTACCCATGCCTTGGGAGGTGGAGATCATATCGTTACAGGGGAATGGTGTGTTATTTTATAGAGATTTAAAAGTTTTTCTATTTTCTGCAGCAATGAGCAGTGGTAGCCAGTTGCTAAATCCAGAAATGGCACCAGAGGATTCCCAGGAACTGGTACCCTCTTGCCAATAGATGGCACTCCTCCTTTTCCTGGTAAAATTGTACCTGAGGTCATCTTCATCTCCCATCTCCACTCCAGCTTTCCGAAGCATAGCCAGGGCCTCCCGGTACTCCAGCCTGAGTGTTGGCTCCAGGAACTTGAATGGCTCACATGGAAACTGTTTGCACACTGTCTGGATTTCAGTCTGAAACCTGTGTGTAAAGACAAAAGGCTTTTCAACATAGCCAAGCAGAAAACAAAGAAGCATTGCCTTTCATTACCACAAGAGTTCACTCTGTCACTGTAATATTTAAGGCTATTTACGGCTTTCCTGCAAGGAAAAATAATGTCTTGAGATAAGGTGACCGACATTTACACTGTATATGTCAAAACATTTACTGTGCTAAATGACTAAGCAAGTTAAATTTTACCAAAATTATTCTCAATAAATTGAGCTTCAAGCATTAATCTGAATAAAGGCTACATAAACAAAAAATAAATGAAGAAAGCTACTCTGCTTTCAATTTTATTTTAATCCATACATTTGAGGCTATGGTTTTATATGCCATGGTTCTTTTATTTCAAAATTTATTTATTTATTTATTTATTTATTTATTTATTTATTTATTTATTTATTCATTCATTCATTCATTCATTCATTCATTCATTCATTCATTCATTCCTTTTATATACCGCCCTTCTCCCGGAGGACTCAGGGCGGTGTAAAATTTGTAGTCTGATTTTATAAGGTAAGCTATAAAAATACAATGCTGAAGTAAAATTCCAATAATTGCAATGAATAGGAAGAAATATATAGACACAGGCTGGATTGGACTACTGCAACGCTCTCTACATGGGGCTGCCGTTGAGGACCACTCGGAGGCTTCAGCTGGTGCAGAATGCAGCTCCGCGGGTTGTGATGGGGGCTTCCCGATACTCCCACGTAACACCTCTGCTCCGCGAGCTGCATTGGCTTCCAGTTGCCCTCCGGGTGAAATTCAAGGTGCTGGTGATGACCTATAAAGCCCTAAATGGCTTGGGTCCGGGATATCTGAGGGAGCACCTGCTGCTGGCATGAAGCTCCCTTCGTCCTGTGCGCTCCCACAGGGAGGGTCTTCTCAGGGTACCGCCGGTAAAAGATTGCCGGCAGACAATACTCAGGGGGAGGGCCTTCTCTGTAGGTGCACCTGCCCTTTGGAACCAGCTGCCTGTAGAGCTTAGGACTGCCCCTGACCTTCACTCATTCCGCCGGGACCTGAAGACCTGGCTCTTTGAGCTTTCTGGCCTGGACTGAGAGTATTAATTGGGGTTTTAAATTGGATTTTAATTGGGATTTTATTTATTCAAGGTTAATGTAATCATTTTAATTGTTTTTAATTTTTGTAATTTGTTGTATTGTTTCTAAAAAACCTTGTGAACCGCCCTGAGTCCTACGGGAGAAGGGCGGTATATAAGTTTAATAAATATAAATATAATATAAATATATTGAGTTAAATTTTTAAATAATTTAAAGTATTTTTTTAATAATTGAAACCTAAGAAAAAGACAATGGGTTTCCAGTTGAACTCAAGTACTGATTACTGTATGGACACATCTGTTAGATTTCTTTGCAGCAATATGGAAGTGGGCTTTTTTACTGCAGCTTTCTAGGCATCTTTGATTTCTTAGTCTAATTTTCTGTTTATTTTACCTCCCATCCATCTATTTCACTGGATAAATGGTCTCCAACATTCTTTGATAGAGTAATCACTATGTGACTCCAACATTTGGCAGCTGAGGCTCACATCTTGTTGACTAAACATTTCAGACACTGTTAGATCTTTCTATCTGCATCTTGGAATAGTGGTTGCTGCAATTATGAACCAGAACGCTTTAGAATTCCTCCATTACAGGTAAAATAAAAGGTAGCCAGAATTCATACTACTTGTGAAACTCTCAAGTTTTATCTTATTTTCTAAATAACGGTAGTATAAAAAACTTTTTTTTTTACCTTTCTTGGAGTCCCTTGAAGATTTGCACCATGGTATCTGCAATCTCATCCACCACCTCATGATAATGGTAATTAAAAGCCATTTCAATATCCAGACCAACAAATTCCGTCAAGTGTCTGTGAGTATTAGAATCTTCTGCTCTAAATACTGCATGAGAAATATACTTTTACAATTATGTTAAATGATTCTCTCGATGCAATTAAAAGAAGCCCTGGATATATTATAACACCCATTACTACTATGAATTGCTCTAATATGAAGTAAAATTCTATTTCCCTGAGAGGAACTCTTCAAATCCCCAAATGGAGAACAAATATTTATGCTAGTCTTACATTCACGTCAGGCAAGAAATAAGGATCAGCAAAAGCAATATTTGAAAGCAGTAATTTTTTAAAAAGGCTACCATCCAATATGACACAAGAAAACTTGCAACTTAGGTCACATGTATTTTCCTTCCTTTTCTAACTGCATCTGGTCCTGAGGGACCTCCATCCAAAATACATCTGAATGAGAATTCACTATCCCAGCAGTAAGACTAATGAATATTACCAGGAAAATACAAGTGAAAATCTTCTATAGTCATTTTTAAGGATTGATCTGTCATTCAGTAATTGCACATGCTTTTAGTTTGTCATTTGGGCACCAAGCAAAAAAGGGCATAACATGTACATGAAAGCATGTAGGCTTTTGGTATACTGCTGCCAATTTAGCTCAAGTTAGTTACATACTGAAAGCGTTCAGGATCAATAGGATGGGTGAAGGATAATATTGGTTTGGCTTACTAATATGGGTTTACTTACAAAATGGAGAACATAAATATTTTGCATGCATTATGTAGGGCTGTACTGATTTCCAGCAAGCTGCTTATAACAAACTCCTGGCCTTGCTAAGCTTGTAGGTTTGCAATAAATTCAACAATGGTTGAACCATGCCAAATACAGTCACTTTTTTTAGTGGAATGTTGTATGATACAGTATTCTAATAGCCACTAGAGAACACTATTGCTCTGTTCATAAGCCAAATTTCAGCTGAACACACTATTCGTTCTGCCTGCAAGCTCTGTGAAACTGTCATGTTGATTAGTTGTTTTCATGAAACTCTTGTCTGTTAGCAAATCAGACAGGAAAAGAGGTTGCAAAGTTAGCGCTTACGTAATTTGAACGTTCAGGATATTCTTGCTCCAGAGACTTTGACAACTGCCTTTCAAACAAAACACTTCCTTACCTGGCCCAATGCAGAAAACCTTATCAAAGTCAGCACAAATACACATCTGCTTGTAAAGCTGGGGGGACTGTGCAAGGTAGGCACTGCTTTTGAAGTACGACACAGTAAACACATTGGCACCACCTTCACTGGCAGCTGGAAAGTAAAGCAAGAGCAAATGTGGTGACACGTCTCGAACAAGGTACATCATGATAAAAATAAGTGGCTTTCTCCCTTTTTATAGTTTACATATACCTGTTGTGTATATGGTTTCTGCCCCCATACTTCCAAGGCACAAAAAGAACAATCTAGAGGCTATATGTGGCCTGCCAACAAACCTTCAGTGGTCCCCAGAGGCCACTGTGAACAGGCACAAAAATAAAATAAAAATTGGCTATTCTTTTTTGGCATTTTTGGAATTGGGAGCAACTAAAAGGATCTATTTGATCTATTTCACCCCTTAACCTTCCTCCCACAAACCTTTGATCTGGCCCTGCCTACTTTGGGAATGCTGCCTTCAACATTCCACCCCAAACCCCAGTGCAACCCTCAAGCCAACCCAAGTTAAGCCCTCCTACCCAACTCCAAAGCTCTGGGTCAACAGGTCAGGTTTTCCCCATTGCCTACAACAAAGGGACTTTCCAACTCATTCCTCAATTGGAATCTTTCACTTTAGCATAGCATCCAAGAGCATCAAAGCTTATTTCAGAAGAGAAGGAAGCGGCAACAGAAACTCAGAGAGGAGATTAGGAGGAATCACAAGGCAAAGGTCTTGCATTTTTTAAGACTACTCATTGCTTTGTATGATGGGCAGTATTGAGACTAACAGGTAAGTTCTATAGTCCAGGTTAGCATATAAATTCTTCAATGCCACCCACTGCTCTAACCCCACAGGACTTCTTTTATATACTCTCAATATAAGTGTCAGTTTCAAAGATGAAAATGACAGCAGAAGAAACTAAATAATGAGATTTTTTCCCCCCATACCACACTTGAGAATGGAAAGTGCTTTAGCTTTTTAAATCAGCTACTGTTTCAAAGGAGGCAGCAGCAACTTAAAAAGAAGTGATAATGAGCAACCAGGCACTTAAAATAAATTCATATTGGCTACTGCAGAAATAATATTTCAGCAAATTCTTGTATTCGATGTGTGAATTCTGAATCCATTTAACATATTGAATGCATACCAGAAATAATCTTTGGAGTCTGAATTTCCACAAACCCCTTATGAATGAGAGTTTCTCGAAAAAGCTGACAAATACCAGACTGGACACGGAAGACAGCTTGACTAGTGCAGGTCTGGAAAATAAAGATACTATATTAAGATTCATAACTTTACTTGCTAGAGTAATTGCTTGCCTTAATCAGGACAATGGAAGTCATTGAAATATTCTTTCAAGGATGTTTTATTACCTAAGAGCCTACAGATGTGTCTGATCATGTTTGCCCAAAGCAGTAATATCATGCGGTAATACCAAGAGTAACAGCTGAAAATACATACTAAAAGTATGTAGTACTGAGGACAAAAGGAGATTATTTTTTATTTATTCATTCACCGAAACTATTTTAATTTGTTTTTCTTCTTAGAATATCAGGGTAGCGCTTAAGTAGAATACAAATAAAAAATACTACAGTACAACATAATGAAATCCCAAAATATTACAACAACAAATCCAAAGCATGAAAACATCAAGTTAAATAGATCAGTGGAATATTTTAACAGGCTGGCAAGTAAGAATATGTTAGCGTAATGACAATATAATAGCAGTGTTAGTCAGGCATTCGTGGAGAGAGCATTTTAGCTATAGGAGTTGATATGGAGAAGGTCTCTATATAGTTTTCAAACAATGAGCTTCTCCTGTCAAAGGAACTTGGGAAAAGTGTTTTTGGAAGCTCTTAAGATGCTGTATAGTATTCATACTTCTTTGACAATATGGATCTCAAATTATTTGAAACAGGTGTCAAACTGAAAGCCCGTGGGCCAGACGCATCACAAAGAAATCGTGCCCACCCCATTGCTGGCAATGGGGGAAAAGCTCCGATACGTCGCGCCAAATCACGTGACGTCGCAAGTTTGACATGTCTGGTTTAGAACTTCAAAGGTAAGAACCAACTCTCTGAACTTGAAAACAAATATAACTAGTGTAATTCATTAAGAACCCGTATAACAGGGATCTTCAAACTCGGCCCTTTTATGACTCCTGGACTTCAACTCCCAGAATTCCTCAGCCAGGTACACTGGCTGAGGAATTCTGGGAGTTGAAGTCCACGAGTCATAAAAGGGCCGAGTTTGAAGATCCGTGCCGTATAACCTACTCCCATCTAGTTGCTTCTGTTACAATTCTGACAAACCTATCTGTAACTATTTGATTTTTTTATCATCTTCAACATTAACCCAACATTAACCTAATCACAAGGATGCACACTATAGACAAGCTATTTCTATCCAGAAACAGTTGAAGCTATCAAATCAATTAAAAGTTATTAAAGGCTTGCTTAAATTACTGTTCCTCATCCAGCCCAATTACTGATTCCAGGGTAAGAGATTAATTAGCATTTGATACTTTACTAGAAATTGTAGACAACATGTATATGCATGGATGAGTTACAGAAGATCAAATTCCATGGGACCTTGCAGCAAAACATATGCATTTCAGTGGAAACCCAACTTTGCAAAACCTGCCCTGGATTATGGAAACAGAACTACCTTATTACTCTGTTCTCTACTCTTATACTATAGTTATACCAAAATACTATAAATAATATAAAAACTGAGAATGAGTGAGTTTATAATCCTCTAGTTCTTTTCTGACAGAGGTTACTCATTGAAATGACTAAGGTTGTTCTAGCATCAACCCTATAGCACTGGGTACCGTATATACTTGAGTATAAGCCGACTCGAGTATAAGCCGAGACCCCCAATTTCACCCCCAAAACTGGGAAAAGTTGTTGACTCGAGTATAAGCCGATCCGCCGTTCTGCATGCCTCGGAGGCTGGATCCGCGCTCTGCAAGCCTCTGCCGCCAGGCAGGTCTCCGTTTTGTTCTGGGACTAGTTCCCTAGCCTTTTGGAGCTTTTGGTGTTCGCCCATCAGCTGTCTACGGGGAGGCAACAAAGCTGCCTCTCTAGGCTTTGAGAAAAGGCCCCTTGCACAAAAGGCAGCTTCAGGACGAGCTTCCAAAAACCCTTTCCTTCCTTAACGCCCTCCCCACCTTCCCCCAGAAAGCCATATTTCTTTTTTTTTATTGAAATTTTTTATTGAAGTTACAATATTATCCCCTCCCCAACCCACCCCAGAACCCCTCCCCCTCCCCCATATTTCTTCAATAACAAAAACATAAAAAGCTGGTTGGGATGTACTCGCTGATTTCCCCCCCCCTTTTTTTAGATGCTAAAACTAAACTCTCCCTCTGCCTTCCAACCAATATCCCTTTTTAAAATCTTACCTTGGCTCCAGATGGAAGAGTAGAGGAACTAAGCTAGTAAGGAGAGAATTTTTTTCTGCAACTTTTTACTCCTGAAGTAGTAGTAGTAGTAATAGTAGTAGTAGGAATAATAATAATAAATCCCTAAAAGTTGTGCCAGAAAATGGAGGACGCTGGGTCTTTGCAAGTTTTAGCTGTCTGTCAGACTGCCTGAAAAGGGCGGCCTTCAGGCAGCCAGGCGGACAGCTAAAGCTTGCAAAGACCCAGCGTCCTCCATTAGGCAGCCAGGCGGACAGCTAAAGCTTGCAAAGACCCAGCGTCCTCCATTAGGCAGCCAGGCGGACAGCTAAAGCTTGCAAAGACCCAGCGTCCTCCATTAGGCAGCCAGGCGGACAGCTAAAGCTTGCAAAGACCCAGCGTCCTCCATTAGGCAGCCAGGCGGACAGCTAAAGCTTGCAAAGACCCAGCGTCCTCCATTAGGCAGCCAGGCGGACAGCTAAAGCTTGCAAAGACCCAGCGTCCTCCATTAGGCAGCCAGGCGGACAGCTAAAGCTTGCAAAGACCCAGCGTCCTCCATTAGGCAGCCAGGCGGACAGCTAAAGCTTGCAAAGACCCAGCGTCCTCCATTAGGCAGCCAGGCGGACAGCTAAAGCTTGCAAAGACCCAGCGTCCTCCATTAGGCAGCCAGGCGGACAGCTAAAGCTTGCAAAGACCCAGCGTCCTCCATTAGGCAGCCAGGCGGACAGCTAAAGCTTGCAAAGACCCAGCGTCCTCCATTAGGCAGCCAGGCGGACAGCTAAAGCTTGCAAAGACCCAGCGTCCTCCATTTTCTGGCATAACCTTCGGAGATTACTTTAAAAAAACAAAAAAAAACTTGAGAGGAAAAACAGCTGCAGAAACATTTTGTCTCCTTGCTGGCTTGGTTCATCTACTCTTCAGCCAGGAGGGAGTCCAAGGCCTAGAGAAGGAGAGCTTTGCAGCATCCCTATGGACAGCTGATGGGCAGACAGCTGATTAGCGGAGAAGGCTCTGAAAGTAGCACCAAAGCCTCGGCCGCGCACAAGTCCTCGGTAAGTTTTTTTGTTGACTGGAGTATAAGCCGAAGTGGAATTTTTCAGCCCAAAAAGTGGGCTGAAAAATTCGGCTTATACTCAAGTATATACGGTATATTAAAATGCACATATTACCATATCCAAGGTTTAGAGAAGAGAATTCTCTGCCATGCCATTATAGCAACTATCGATGGACACTGTTCCAAAGTGATACTACTCTTATCCTAATTAGATCTATGGTACGAGGACCCAAAACATTAAGAATTCAAGCTGTTTCAGATTCAAAATGCTCTGTTTTAAATGTGAAGTGGGTTTGGGAATGTTTCAAGTGCCAATGTTCCAAAATACTTTCAAGATGAGGGAACAATCCATTTCATACTCCGAATGGGACATTTTAAATCTGAAATGGTTCAAATTTAAAATGATTTCCATACGCCTAATGAATAGATATAACAATAATAGATGGGGTGGAAAAGCTGAGTTGTTGAAAGAAAAGGAAAACGACAAATCGTCTGTTAAAATAAGAAGTGCATCAATATTACAGCATTCAAAAAGCAAACAGGTAGCTGTACAAAAAAGATAATTCAACTATAATAAAACAAAAAAAATTTTTTTGTATGAAGGTGAAAGGATTATTCTTCCTTCTATTAACTTCTCCAAAACAATATAGACAAGCTAGCTAGTCTTTAAAAAGGTCACAGGGGCTATTTACAAACTGGCAAACCCACATACTTATAAACAGACTAACTAGCTTTGTGGCTCAGTGAGAAGGAAAAAAAAATGATTCACACTTTCATAGTCAGTGCTAAACCCACAACTGATGCTAATGTTGAAGTATTGGGAACATGCAGCTGCTAAACCTAAAGTAGTTAGGTTTTTTTTTTAACTAAAAGGGATATGCGTCACAGAACGCTGTTTACTATTAACTTTTTTTAGGATGCCTATCTTTTTCGTTAGGTTAGAACATGTGGTTTTTCACATGACATAGCAGCAAGCCACACGTGTGCAAAAAACAAAGGAACTGTGACATAACTGTCATTGTTATGTGGGTGTAGAAATTTTAAACGCAGCAGATTGTATTCTTTCAAATAAATAAAACTTCATCTTCTTCGCATCAATGGAAGGCTAGCCAATCCAGTTAAGCAAAATAGCCAGAAAGGGACTGATACAATCTTGCTATTTTGTTATAGTTCGACTAAGCTCTTAACTACAGTTATGCTGGAATTTCTAAAGATTAGCCAGTCTTGTTGTCAGTTGTTTAGCAGAATTTACTCATGGTGGGCACATCTAATTATAAAATATTCATTTACTGCAAGGGTGGGCATCTTACCTCTATCTAGTTGGAAGTTGCACCTTATTTTTATTTTTGGCCTCTGAAGTATGAAGAGGTATGGGGGAGAGGTTTCAGATGTTCAGGCTCTTGTTTCAGAGATGGACGGTTTGCTCAAAATACATAAAGCTTAACCAGTTACTTTTGGGCTTAAACAGGTCTATGTTTTAGAGCAGAGGTAGGCAACCTCGGCTCTTTTATGACTCATGGACTTCAACTCCCAGAATTCCTCAGTCAGCATAGCTGACTGAGGAATTCTGGGAGTTGAAGTCCATGAGTCATAAAAGAGCTGAGGTTGCCTACCCCTGTTTTAGAGAGAGAGAAAAAAATGTCACCAAAGATTGTCATGTGTGGGGAAGTGGGGTCTAGAGAGCTAGGAGTTCTCCCTCTTCATTTATCTGAAGCAAAATGATTAATTTAATTCTCTCTGGCACACAACTCCCAAATAATCTCTTTTACACCTTTGTCTCTTCTTTCCAAACAGGTGAGCGTTCTGCCAAAGGAAGTACCAAACATTTTTATTTTCTAAGAATATAGGCTCAAGCCTATGTAGGACACAGAAGTCTTCTTATAAATAAAAATATTCGGTGAAGTTGGTGTTTGGCACTGTAGCAGCTTTCCCCCTTTTCATCCAATTTCAAACAATCTTAGAACAAAAGAAAAGAAAATACAATAAAATTGGAGAGCTTGCCAAGTACAAGGAAAGAGACTGAAGGTACGTTGATGGCCGCAGGCACCACATTATTTACCAGCAGAGGAAAGCATACGAGAGATCTACTGCAAGCTGTAAAAAACCCTGGGTGGTATTGAATTAATTTATTTGCTAGTGTAAAGGCTTCTGTCAGGACAACAGGAAGCAAGGCATTGTTTTTGAGACCGAAGCCCTACTCTGTTGCAAATTTAGAAGTGGGAGAAGGGATAGGAAGAGAATCAGAAAAGTCTCGCCCAGGGTTTCAAAATAGGAACTGTATTATTTACCGATACCCATCTTTTGTCAAACTTTTTAGGATCTGACTAGTGCATTTATTTTAGTTATTTAACATGTTTGTACCACTCCCCAATCAGATTTACCAATAAAAAAGACCAGCAAATTACCAATGCTTTTAAAAACAAACATAACATCAATACCAGTAATCTGGAAACCTACTGGCAACCTGTATGGGTCTTATTTAAGGGACGCGGTGGCTCAGTGGGTTAGGACGCTGAGCTTGTCGATCAGAAGGTTGGCAGTTTGGCGGGTCGAATCCCGAGTGCCGTGTAACAGAGTGAGCGCCTGTTACTCGTCCCGGCTTCTGCCAACCTAGCAGTTCGAAAGCACGTAAAAATGCAAGTAGAAAAATAGGGACCACTACGGTGGGAAGGTAACGGTGTTCTGTGCGCCTTTGGCATCTAGTCATGCCAGCCACATGACCACGGAGACGTCCTCAGACAAATGCTGGCTCTTTGGCTTTGAAACGGAGATGAGCACCGGCCTCTAGAGTCGGAAATGACTAGCATGCACGTGCGGGGGAATCTTTCCCTTTTACCTTATGGGTCTTATTTAGCTAAAATGGCTCTTAGCCACTACCAAATGGGCTGTAATCTTCTGTACCTACCATTGTTTCTGAGTACAAGTAATCCGCAAGTTACAAGTGTTCACTTAAGTTTGAAGTTCCGTGTTTACAAGCAAATCCCAACATTACGACTATTGCAGCACCACAGCAGTCATTCGCCCTTAACGAGCGACCGACCGCAGAGGCTCTGCAATGTTCACCTTATTCCTCTCCCCGCAACTGCTTCCCCTTTCCTTCCTGCTGTGCCAGACTCACTTACCTTGCAAAATCTGTCACCTCTCTGCTGCGGTTTCTTTCTCTTTGAGGGAGAGGAGAGTTGGCTTGGAAATGCTTTTTGCGCCGACAATAGGAGCTCCTGGGGTGCTGTAATATCACGCGAGTTCTAACATAAATTCTCTGCAAAACAGATCATGGCCCCTGGAAACTTCCATTCTCTGGGGGGGGGAAGTGTTTCCGTTTGCATGCCTATGGGGCAAAGCATGGAATCGGAGTTGGCCAGGTGCAGGAACCAATGCCGTCTGTGGCCCGGGTGCTCTGCTCGCTCCCGTGCACCCGCCTTACTTTGACAGCAGGAATGAAGCCTTCAACTGAGGGGTGAGGCATTGCGGGGCCAGGTCCATTGCACCTGCGTCCAAGCTGGCAGCAGTGGCAACCACCTGAGTGGTCATGATCCCCCTCCCCGGCCAGCCACCCACCCCGCCTGATCTAGTGTTTGCCTGGCCCGCCGGCTGGCACAAATCCTCACCACTCTTCTTCTCCTCCTCCTCCTCACTCATCGAGCAGCAGCAGCTTGAGTTTCTCTGCCCCAAGTGAAAGGAAATGGAGGTGCAGAGCAGGATTGCTCTCAATAAGGCCAGTGCATGCAGTTCACCTGTGTCTTCCTGAGAGCAATCCTGCTCTGCGCCTCCGGTTTCTTCCTTTGCGATGGAGCAGAGAAACTCAAGCTGCTCAAAGACTTTTTATTCAAACGCAGACCTGAGAGAGATTGGAAAGTCCGTGTGCCTGCACTGGGGCACTTCAGAAACGGAAAGGGACGCTCCGTGTGACTGCTTGAAACTCTGCATGACTCAGGTCTCCATTTGGATGAAAGGTGTTTGGGCGGCAGGCTTGAGTTTGTCTGCTCCTTCTAAGTGAAAGGAAACGGAGGTGCAGAGCAGAACTGCACTCAATAAGGCCGGCTCGCTCCGGAGGCTTGTTTTCACAGGATTGCTCTCAATAAGAGTGAGGCGCACTTTGGCTCCATTTTTGCCAGGAAGGGGGCTTGAGAAATGGCTTTTTCCTGGCAAAAACAAGCCTCTGGAGCAAGCGCGCCTCACACTATGGCTCCGCTTTTGCTGGAAAAAGCCAGTTCTCAAGCCCCCTTCCTGGTGAAAATGGAGCCAAAGAGCGAGGTGTGCTTGCTCCAGAGGCTTGTTTTCATCAGAAATGGCTTTTTCCAGCAAAAACAAGCCTCCGAGTCCTGATGCCGCCGGCGGCCAGAGCAGATCCTTCCCCATTTCCTCTCGCTTCCCCAAAGTCTCCCTTCACTAACGTCCTTTCCAGCTCCGTTCTCCGCCACCACGTGCAGGGCAACAAAAGAAGTTTGTGGGACTAAAAAAAAAACCAGTTCAATCACACCTTCCAACTTTATGAGACCTGTTTTTTCTTTACGAGAAGTTGGAAGGTCGGATTGATCTTTTTTTTTTTTAAGTCCCACAAACTTCTTTTGTTGCTCTGCACATGGAGCTGGAAAGGAGGTTAGTGAAGGAATGTGGATGGCCTGGGGTGGTGGTTAGGATTTGGCATTGTGGAGTGTTTGTGCTCTGGTGGGGCTATTCAAAACGCAAAGAGATTCCCTGCATTTTGAAGCACCCTGTGTGACTGCACGGAAAGGAGCGCTCCGTTACTCAAGCGCCCCATTCCAGGCAAATGGAGCTTGCAGGTTCTGCCAGATCTCAGTTGGGATAAAAAGTCTTTTAGTTCCTATAGAGCGCTTCCAAACGCAGCCAGCCCCTGCGTTTGGAAGCGCTCCATAGGTGCCGAAACATTTTTTTATCCCAACAGAGATCTGGCAGAAGGCTTCGTTTCTCAAGCGCCCATTCCAGGAATACAGAGCTTGCAGTCTCTGCCAGATTCCTTCACTAACCTCCTTTCCAGCTCTGTTCTCCATGTGCAGGGCAACAAAAGAAGTTTGTGGGACTACAAAAAAATAAAAATAAATCAACCCAACCTTCCAATTTCTCATGAAAAAAAAATCTTGCAAAGTTAGAAGGTCTGATCGAACTTTTTTTAAAAAAACCGGTAGTCCAAGCTTCTTTTGTGGCCCTGCCCGCGATGGCGGAGAACGGAGCTGGAAAGGTGGTTAGTGAAAGGAGGCTTTGGGGAAGCATGGGGAGACAGGGAAGGGTCTGCTCTGGCTACCGCTGCCTCACTCCATCAGTATCAGGGCTTGGAGGCTTGTTTTTGCTGGAAGAAGCCATTTTTCAAGCCCCTTCCTAGCAAAAACAAGCCTCCAGAGCAAGCACGCCTTGCTGTTTGGCTAAGTTTTTGCAGGAAAAAGCCACTAGCGTGCTCCCCTTGGGAGGCTTATTTTCACTAGGAAAGGGGCTTGAGGAATGGTTTTTTCCTGCAAAAACGTAACCAAAGAGCGAGGCGCACTCACTCTGGAGGCTTGTTTTCGCAGGATTGCTCTCAAGAAGAGTGTGGTGTGCTCGCTCCAGAAGGTTTGTTTTTGCCAGGAAGGGGTTTGAGAAATGGCTTTTTCCAGCGAAAACGGAGCCAAGAGCGAGCCGCTCTGTTTCTAAGCATGCATTTACATGCAGAAGGAGCTTCCAGTGTCCCCAAGGTTCTCCATCCTGGAGAAAATTGTTCCAGCAGTGGCAGAAAGGAGTTGGGGGCGGGAGCAAACACCGCGAGAGTTCAGGCTCCCATTCTCTGCAAAGGAGGATTGGTGCCTGAACTCGCACGGTATTACGGGCACCCAGCAGCTTCCATTGACTTCCCTCTCCCTCAAAGGCAGAAACTGCGGCAGAGAGGAGACGGATCTTTTCAAGGTAAGTGAGTCTAGCGCAGGGAGGGGGAAGCATGAGGTATCTTAGTGGGCCGGGGAGGCCTTGGGGGCTTCTTCCATCGCTAGCCTCCCCCCATGACCTTCCCCACCCTGAGATACCTCATGTGCACTTAACGAGCCGCGTGCGTCTTAACGAGCAAGGGAGTGATCTCGTTCGAAGTATGAGATTCACTCAACGAGTTTTCGAGTTACAAGTGGAATGGGCAGGCTCCATTACACTCGTAACTTGAGGACTACCTGTAGTCTTCAAAAGTAGCTCCAATTAAAGCACATTACAGCAATCTGAAGAGGTGGTGAGGTGATAAGGGGGAAGGACTCCAAAAAGTTGCCACCACTATATCAATCAGAGCTCTCTAGGTCACAGCATCAACTGGCCTCTCAAGCAGGACCTAGGAATCCAAGAGAATCCCCAGAGCACGAAGCTGCCTTATTGGGGGCTTTGGCACTCATCCAGAATAATTCAGAGCTATATGGAGCAAATAGTTTCTGGGCAGTTATTAACTCTTTTTTCCCTAAGATTCATCCTATGTCTGTTCCACTCCATCCAGTTCCTCTTAGTCTTTAGAGAGTGGGTTAGGCCCTTCACTGTTTCGACTGGAGTTCAACTGTATAACCTGGTGCCATCTGTGTGATGATAACACTCATAAAAATAAAAGATTAAAGCCAGTTCTTGAGCCATTCCATTCAGGAGTGACCAGGAACTCAACTTTTTATTTCCTACCAATACTGACTGGTATTCAAGAATCATTATAACCTAATGCTATAAAGCACCAACCCTTGCAAGTGGCTCAATAGGATATTCAATGGTATCAAGTAGGATCATAACATCACGAAAGATGTTGACGCCCTAGCAAGACTGCAGAAAAGAGCAACAGAGATGATAAGGGGTTTAGGAGCTAAACCATATGATGAATGATTGAGGGAACTAGATGTGTCTAGTCCAGTGGTGGCAAACCTATGGCATGTGTGCCAGAGATGGCACTCAGAGCCCTCTCTGTGGGCATGCACACTGTTGTCCCAGCCCCGCCTCCCTCTGTGGACCCCTCATCAGCAGCCCTCTTGGAGAATTGCCCTCAAGTGCGGCCTGTGCAGAGCAGCACTGCCAAGGACATGGCAGCCAGGCAGCGGGGACAAGACTCCGCCCTCATGTCCCATTGAGCTCAGATGATGATGCAGAGCATAGGTGGAGGGTGTGGCCGCCATGGGTGATCTGCTGTGGCGGGCCATGGAGGCAGTGGGTGGCCCTGTGGGTAGGGTGGTGGCGGAGAGGAATGGTTTTTGGGCACTCGGTCTCTAAAAGGTTCACCATCACTGGTATAGTCTAACAAAGAGAAGACTAAGGGTGATATGATAGAAGTCTTCCAGTAACTGAAGGACTTTCACAAAGAAGGAGTCAACTTATTCTCCAAAGCACATGAAGGTAAGACAAGAAGCAATGAGTGGAAGCTCATTAAAGAGAGATCCAGCCTAGTATTAGGTTGGGTGAGAACAGTGAGAACAATTAACAATTAACTGGTGGAATGGTTTGCCTTAAGAAGTTGTGGGTGCTCCAACACTGATGATTTTTAAAGAAAGATTGCACAGCTATTTGTCTGGAATGGTATAGGATCTCCTGCCATGAGCAAGGGTTGGATTAGAAGACCTCCAAGGTCTCTTCTAACCCTATTATTCTATATTCTAAATTCTAATGAGATGTAGCAAGACCAGAACTGTGGTAGTCTATCCAAATCTTGCTAATTGCAATTTCTTTTTCATGCCTAGGGATCCAGATAATTCACTGTAACACCAGCTGCCTGCAATTAGTGCAGGTTCGCATCCCACCAGGCTCAAGGTTGACTCAGCCTTCCATCCTTCCGAGGTAGGTAAAATGAGGACCCAGATTGTTGGGGGCAATAAGCTGACTTTGTAATAATGCCGCTTGGGCCCCCCCCAAAGCCCTTATAAGCAGGCATATACATAGAATGAAGGCTATTGCTAAGCACATTGATTTGTGTTTAGATTGTAAGCCGCCCTGAGTCTTCGGAGAAGGGTGGGATATAAATGGGATTAAAAAAAACAAAAAAATAAAAAAACTTCATCCAGGATTTTCTGCAGCTGATGTCTCTTTACCTTTCCCAAGAGAGAAATTTGAGTTTTACCATCTCTCAAATCCAGTCATATGTCTTTTCCTTGGTTGCTCAAATGAACTAGGAAGGGCAGGAGCCAGTCTACAACTAACTGAATTCATACTCTAGGATATCTTTCATGTCCATTCCTTTAAGACTCCACAAGATGCTACCTTTCATTTCACTGGATTTGTGCATGTGACATCTAACTCTGAATGAATTTGAGCAATCAGAATGGCATTACACTATTACATGGTAAATATAAATAGTCGATAGAGTATTATCAATGTTAGACTGTAAATATTAAGATGCATTGCTTGGCTTATTTTATTGCTTTGAAATAAATTGGTATTAAGGTGCTTATTATAATGTATTGAAAAGTATTATTTTGTATTACTATTCCACTGTTCAGATGCTATGAACACAATTATTGAAAAGAAATGACATAGATAATGGTAATATAAAAGAGTTGATTGTCTGTGGCTCAATAGTTTCTCTGAAACAGCCTCATTATATTTGTTCTAAATATAGAAACAGGCAGGACTAGTAGAACGTATTGTTTTTCTATTTTGCTCAATAGCAAAGGACTAAATACGTTGCTTGGATTTTGAGGTCATCATAACAGTATGAATATATTGAGTAACTTGACAAATAAATTATGATTACGGTAACTTATGATTGGTATGCCAAGATACTTGCACCATAGTTTTATAATAAAAATAATCCCTCCCAAACATATCACTTATTCCTTTCCAAGACCTAAAATTAAATTATTTCTCAAGCATTTAAGACAGTGAGTTTTATAAAGTGGAGAAAATCTTACCCAAGACATAGAGACATAAGCAAAGAATATGAGGTTTCTACTCTGAAACACAGCAACCCTAAGAGCAGATGGACTACTCCAGAGTTATTTATAGTCTGCCTCTCTCAAAACAGCAGAATAAAAAAAAAAATCCTGGAATAATCTTCCCTATTATAATTAGAGCATTGACAGCATATCAGACTGCAGCACTGTAGCTCTCATATCTCAGTGGCAGTGATAGTTCTTGTAATGTATGATGATCTGAATAGTTCACAGGATACGTTTTATGCAAGTCCAATACAGATTAACTAGAAGTCTTTCCATCTATCATGGCACAATATAGGAAGGAGGAAAAAACGCTTGAATTCTCTGGACATAGCAAGCACATTTAAGCCATGGTTTGTTAAACACTTTAACAGTATATTTATATCAAAATTATATTTAAAGAGCTGGAATCTATTACTCCAAAAAGCAACATTAATATTTCTAACTTGGCTAGACTAGAGAACTATAGGCAAATTCCCATTCTAACACTCCGCTCTCATCTCCAAACTTGTATTGCTCTCTTGTGCAATTAACTAATGCTTAATTGGAAAAGTGTTAAAAGTGTTAAATTAATGGAATGCAGTGTGAAAGAGAGAAAACTTTTATTGGTGGATCTTCCATTTCTTTGCAACATATATAGTAAGATACTGAACTGAAAAGTGTGCTAAAGAACATGTGAAATACATTTCTGAAGCTTAAGTTTCAAAAACAAGCCTTAGATAATTGTGAAATTCCTTGCCTCACTGCCTCTCATAAAACGTGAATATTGCTTTTGGAAAGCTAGAGGCAATATTTTATCTTTCAAGTACATCTCTGGTGTTCACATATGCATAATTCTATGTTGGTATAATACTTTGCTTAAATTTAAGGAAAATGTTGCAGCCTTCTTGTACAATTTGAAAGCTGGCATATTCACAAGGGCCCAATTAGTAAAATGGTAATTTCTTTTGGGCAGCAAATGAAGTGTCTCCATACAGAAAATCAATGTAAAACCTTTAGCTCATGGAAATGCTTCCCCCATCTCCCAGCCTCCAATATACGAGGGCAATTCAACCTCCATTTGGTTATCAATGACACTCGTAGATACAGAAGTTTTATTATGCACGTTAGAAAACTCCAACGTTACATTACTTATCATCATAATTGCCATTCAAATTGAGGCACCTGTCATAATGTTTTACAAGGTTTGAAATTCCTTAGTAGTAGTCGTTCGCCGCCAAATCTGGGCTATGGGGAGGGTTGATCAAAAACATCTGCTTAAAAAGTTCTTGGGTGCGTCTAGCAGTGTGCAGGTGTGCATTATCATGAACCAACACACCAGAAGTCAGAATGCCCCGACACTTGCTATGGATGGTCTGTTTTGTAATGTTTTACAGTTGATTTCTGAAGTGATGGTCGAACCACGCTCTATGAACTTCACTAGCAGTACTCCTTGGGCATCTTCACATTTGGTGGGATTTTCTATGGCACCACTTCCGGTGTACTGTTGGTTCATGATAATGCTCACCCGCACACCACTAGACGCACCCAAGAATTTTTGAAGCAATTCTATTGGGATGTTTTTGATCACACAACCCAGATTTGGCGCCCAGCAACTACTATTAAGAAATTTCAAACCTTGTAAGACATTATGACACGTGCCTCAATTTGAGTGGCGATTATGTCATACAGTAATGTAATGTTGTAGTTTTCTAATGTGCATAATAAAAGTTCTGTATCTGTGAGTGTCTGTCATTGATAACCAAATGGAGGTTTATTTCCAAATTGCCCTCGTATGTATGTGGTCTGGTACTTCTCTTTCTCCTCATCTCCCCATCCCCACCCCCCACCATCATTGTCTTTGCAATGAACTATTTTGTTTGGTGGCCCTTCTCCCAATATCTGAGCCATAGGCACGGTTCGTGTCACCATTTCCAGTGTTATAGATCAGGGCTTTTCAACCAGTGGTACGGGTACCACCTGTGGTACATTGGCACCTGGCAGGTGGTACGCGACCATCCAAAAAAAGTGGTAGCGGGGGAGGGGAATGAGCTGAACTGGTAGCAGCACTGCATAAGCCTGAGCGAGAGATGGCTGGAGCTGCAGGGCTGTCAGGCCTCAGCGGAAGCGCCAGGACCAACTCCAGGCTCCAGCTGGAGCTCAGCGCTGATCTTGGTGCTTCTGCTGAGCCCAGAAGAAGCGCCGGTCAGCTGGAATGTTGCAGCATCTCCAGGGTCTTGTGATTTACATTCAGATGCTTGGAAACTGATTCATATTTATGATGGTCACAGTGTCCCAGGGTCATGTGAAGTGACCAAAACCTGCTGCAACCACCCAGCAGAGGGGGGGAATAAAAACCAAATACCAGCCCCCCCCGCTACCAATCCTCAACAGAAATGCTCACAACAATGGAAACCTCGGACAGAAGGAAGAGTGCCGCCAGGCAGGCAGGTGTCTTGCTCGGCTGTGGCTTGGGGGGCACTTTTTTCAGTGCCATTGTAACTTCGAACAGTCACTAAGCGAACTGTTGTAAGTCGAGGACTACCTTTACTTCATCACTTTTTTCCTTTTTTGGTCATCAAAATTTTGACACCTTGCTAGGTGACTAGTGGTACTCAGATGTTGCCATATCCTAAAAGTGGTACAATGGGTGAAAAGGTTGAAAAGCCCTGCTATAGATCTAGCTGCAAAACTGTAGGCAATTCACAAAGATGCCTATTGTAATTGCTGCTACTCTAAATAGATCTACTGATGCCTTCACTTAAGTACTTGGCTTTTACTGGTACTTTTAGAATGAGAATATCTGTCAATATCCCTGAAACTCTGATGATGATAATGGAGAAGAGACCTGCAGCTATGATTCCTAGTGTGGACACTAGCCTTGGAAAGTGGCTGAGGATATGTTTACATAATATCTTTCTCTAGCCTGGGATTCAGTGGTTCCTACCTCATCAACTTTAGTCTGTTGGAATATGTCTTTTGTTTAATCCATATGCCACCCATATGAAAAATTAATTTAAGCAATCAATATGAAAACAGATGAAGTAATGAAATTGAAGAGTTTTCAGTATGTAGAGAGAGTTTTTCCCAAAAGGAGCCCTTCCCCTCAATGCTGAGTTATTAATTCAAAACATAACTGAAAAACAGAGAAAGGCAATTGTTCTAAAACTGAATTCACATTGCTGAAACCAGCAATCCAAACTTAACTCAGAAACAAATTTTATACCATATATCTATACCACCCTCAGAAAGATAACCATCACTAGGGACTGGGCTATATCAGCCTAAAAGGTTAACATGCTGCAACAAGAAAATATGGCATAACAACATACAAATAACTCTAGTATCACTTTAATTTTTATTCATTTACTCTCATTTTTTCTATATGTAGGAAAGAACCATTTAATCCTGCGTGAAATGGGCATTGGCTATATATTTTCAGCACATAGCATAGTTGCACAGGCTAAAAATATTTAAAAGATAAATTTAATTCTCATGAGGTTGTTTCCATACATACATACATACATACATCCTACCCCATAAGTGTGAACAAAATTATCAGTGGGGATTCTGGAAAAGAAAGAAAAGGCAAAACAGTATCCACTTCAGTTGTGGTGCATGTATACTTAATATGTTAATAGTGCTAAACAACTTCATTAATGCCATCTGATCTAACCCAGATCCAAACCAATGACTTTCAATCTTGAGTTCACAGTCAATGATGGGGTCTACGGCAGACACTGGTATAGTCACCTATACGAAGGAGCAGGCAAGTTAAAAGGTTTGATAGAAAAATAAAATAAAATAAAATAAAAATAATTTGAGACAATTGTGCAAATCCCACATCATCTTAATTTCATAAGATTTGGACATTCTCATTCAAAATCTTATGAGATTATTTTGAATTATTACTTAAACTTGAAATTCTGCAGAACTGTAAAATTCATTCGCGCCATAATGTTTGCAGGCACTGTGTTTCTGACCCTTGGTTTATGTAATACTTTGCAAAAACTTTCCATGATGTTTTAATAACTTACATAACAAAACAACAAAACCCCAAAAGTTCATGTCTGCTGACTTAAGGTTTATGCAATCTGTTCTACATAGACTGGAGAATGTCAACAAAGTTACTGAATTTTCCATGAGTCTCATTTGCCTTATAAATGAGTTGTTCTATGGGTTAAAACAATTTTAGTCAGGTTTTTTTAAGAAATCATTTTTGACCTGGTTAGTTTATTGGTTTAATTAAACCAGTTTAATTAAAATAACAGTTATTAATAAAATTCAATCCAGGTTTTGTAAAACCTGAACTCTGCTAGAAAAATATAGAGGAAATACTTGACATATAACTTGAGGTCTCTGACAGTTCTTCACCATGTCATACATTTGTGACTAGAATAATTTCTATATAACAGTTGAATTATTTTTATTCACCTTTTATTTTAAAACCTGTAAAAGATACGGAAATACATTCCCATTCACAGATTAAATAATACTTGTATCTATTTGCGTAAATAAACATAGAGTCACTTTGCAGAGTGAGGGTTTGGTGGCATATACATTTAATAAATAAATAAAAATGTCAAATATATGAAAAATCTACCCTTTTCCAGACTACAATATAGTTTTAGCTCTATGAAGGTTACATGAGTACGTTTTATAACAAGGCTTTCCTACTGCTGTATTACCTCTCCAGCAAAAACATTTGTGTCTTCCTGTATCTGCATGTATTATGATCTGTATGTATTAAGATACTCTAAATTGGAATTATGAGCTATGGTTTTGTGGTAGAATACATTATAGTCAAACTGCTGAGCAGGAACAAAGATTTCTGGTTTTGATTGATCACATTTGAGTTTTCTCCTGCTTTCAGCATGAAGATGCTATAGCTAAGGGGTCAGAAACTATTCTACAAATTTTACACATCTTAATGCTTTTGTTCTGAAATCTCACAATCGGAGGAATACTAATTTCTAATGCATAATTTCAGGCATTTTTAACAATTATTTTTATTTAAGGAAGTTCTAAGGATATTATATAGGAGAAGAAAGCAATGGCAAATTGTCAATGTCCTTTGAGATAGATTTAATTCTTAGATGAAGAATGCAATGAGTAGGTTATAAATATTAATTTTTAATTGAAAATGTAACCTAATAATTGTGAGATTATAGTTATTCAAATACATCAAAATATCCTATGATTGACATACAACTTACACATAATATTTAATTCAATTAAAAAACAGGTTTGCATATAGCTGAAGAAGTCTGGTAATGAATCATATTTCTCTTTTGTACAATTTACATAATGCAGCTTTCGGACACCTATTCTTCATGCACATATATTTATGAGTGCTTTCAGTTAAAGATACAATTTTCTTTATATATTCAACCTTGAAGTTACTCTACATAAATTTTCTATTTCACTGTCCCCAAGGCTACTGCTAAGCTTGTAAGCCGCCCTGAGTCTTCGGAGAAGGGTGGGATATAAATGGAATTAAAATAAATAATAAATAAATAAAAATGTAGAGCATCAGAAACAGCTACCGTATTTTCCAGCGTATAAGATGACTGGGCGTATAAGACGACCCCCTACTTTTCCTGTTAAATTACTGTATTTTTCGGACCATAAGACACACCTGACCATAAGACGCACCCAGTTTTTAGAGCAGGAAAACAAGAAAAAAAATATTCTGAACCAAATAGTACCGGTATACTAAAACAGGGCTTTTCAACCTTTTCATCCATTGTACCACTTTTAGGACAAGGCAATGTCCGAGTACCACCAGTCGCCCAGCAAGGTGTCAAAAACCTGACCCCCCCAAAAAAGGAAAAAAATGATAAAGTACAGGTAGTCCTCGGCTTACAATGATTCACTTTGTGACCGTTCAAAGTTACGACAGCACTGAAAAAAGTGACTTATGACCATTGCAGCATCCCAGGGTCATGTGATTTACATTCGGATGCTTGGCAATCGATTCATATTTATGATGGTCACATTGTTCCAGGGTCATGTGATCGCTTTTTGCAACCTTCTGACAAACAAAGTTAGTGGGGAAACCAGATTCACTTAACAATCATGTTACTAATTTAATTTCTCTCTCTCCTTCTCTTTTTCTCCCTCTCCCCCTCCCTCTTTCTTTCTCTCTCCTCTCTCTCCTTCTTTCTCTCCCTCTCCCTCTCCCTATTTTTCTCTTTCCCTCTATTTCTCCCTTTCTCCCTCCCTCTATTTCCCTCCCTCTTTTTCTCCTTGTCTCTCTCCCTTTCTCTCCCTCTCTATTTTTCTCTTTCCCTCTATTTCTCCCTCTTTCTCTCCCTCTATTTCCCTCCCTCTTTCTTTCTCGTCTCTCTCTCCCTCTCTCGCTCTCCCTTTCCCTCTGCCTCTATTTCCCTCCCTTTCTTTCTCCTTCTCTCTCCCTCTTTCTCTCCCTATTTTTCTCTTTCCCTTATTTCTCCCTTTCTCTCTCTTCCTCTATTTTCCTCCCTCTTTTTCTCGTCTCTCTCTCCCTTTCTTTCTCTCCCTCTCTTTCCCTCTCCCTCTTTCTGTCTCCCTCTATTTCTCTCCATTTCTTTCTGCTTCTCTCTCTCCCTTTCTCTCCCTCCCTATTTCTTTCTCCTTCTCTCTCTCCCTCTTTTTCTCTCTCTATTTCTCTCTGTCCCTCCCTCTCCCATTGTCCCTTCTTTCCTTCCTTCCTTCCTTCCCTCCCTTTGTCCTTCCCTCTCCACGTTAGAGCAGTACCTGTGGAGGCGGCCCTGCGGCCCGACTTTCTCTTGCAGAAAGCAAGCTGAAACGGAGCAAGGGAGATTGCTAGGAACGCAAATCGGCCGATCTCACGCTCCTGCAATCTCCCTCACTTGGTTTCAGCTTCCCTTGCTACAAGAGAAAGCAGGCTGAAACGAGGGAGATTGCAGCAGCGCGAGATCAGCCGATTCGCATTCCTGGCAATCTCCCTCACTCCGTTTCAGCCTGCTTTCTCTTGTAGCAAGGGAAGCTGAAACCGAGCGAGGGAGAATGCAGGAGTGTGAGATCGGCGTTTCTCAGCACGTGCCGATTCGTGCTCCTGGCAATCTCCCTTGCTTTCCACTTGCGGAGGTTGGGGCTGGCCATACAGATCAGCTTCGGACCATAAGACGCACCCTCGTTTTCCCCCCACACTTTTGGGGGAAAAAAGTGCGTCTTATGGTCCAAAAAATACGGGTATAGGGTTTGGGCTATACTCGTCGTATAAGACTACTGTATTTTCCGGCGTATAAGACGACTGGGCGTATAAGACGACCCCCGACTTTTGAGAAGATTTTAATGGGTTAAAAAGTCATCTTATACGCTGGAAAATGCGGTAAATAAAATTGGATACCTCTATTAAGATAACTAAATGGTATATGGTATCCAGAAAAAGAATTAACAAATTATGCCGAAGTCATTAAAGGTTTGATTATTGAAAAGAATATGCTAATTAATTAAGATTAAGTTAATTACATTAATGGCAGGAATATCATATAGTTTCAACTAAACTGGAAGAGATGATATGATACCATATCTGGTTAGTTTCAACTGGTCAGCTGAGAAGCTAACCATTTTGAAGGCTCTAGAATAGAAATATTTTAGCAAAATTGTTTCAGGAAAGGGAGATTGGGTAAATTTTGTTCAATTTTTTCAGGTGCCACAGAAATTGTAATTAGGCTAATATAACAGATAAGCTAGTAAAACCTTTTAGTATTTTTGTGCAATCCACACTTTTGATTACAGTTAGGCAAAATGTCTTTATAACAATGTGTTATGCATCCTTTGAAACATACTGTACATTTTTATAATACCGTTCTTGCCAGTTTTTGAACAATTTGATCAGTTCCAAGTCATTGGATTCTTACCCTCAAGTCGATAACTCTATTGTCCAATCTTGTATCCTGGTTCACTGTAGCTCTTCCTTCCTGAATGGGTGCAAAGAAACAAATATTGAAAACCACATTTAGGAAAAAGGGAGAAAGCAAAATATTTTATAGCATAAGAAATGCTGACTGTATTGCATGTTCAGGACATAAATATGACAGAGATTTAGTATCCAAAGACACAGAAACAGGTAGACCTCGTTTAGCAACCATAATTGGGACCAGCAACTTGATTATTAAGCGAACAGCGAAATTACAACTGGACTTTTGATCTTAATTCAGCTTTCCTTCACTGTAGAGACCCTCAAAGGTTGTAAATGCAAGGATTGGTGGTCAAGTTACTTTTTCATCACCATCATACCTGTGAATTGTCACTAAACAAGGACTACTGTACCTAGTAAGTGTCTTAACACACTAAGTGTGCTTGACTTTACAGTATCAAGAAATGTAACCATGTGGTCTATATATTGCATATTGTATAAATGTATTTCAGAATGAGGGCTTCTTGTATTTCAGTTTTGATATTTAAATGTTAAAATCAGAAATGCAATGTGGGGAAAAAAATCAAGTAACAGATGTATGTTGGTTCTATCATCCTAATCGCCAGTCTCAAGTGGAGAATACAGAGGCTAAGCTTTGAGCAGGCTATAGAATTAGAACATCCAATTAATAATTTCCAAGAGATTTCAATCAGTCAGACATCAAACTTATAAATTCACTAGATTGTATGGCAATTCTGATGGCGCAAACTATTAAAAACAAATTTTAAATAGAGAAAAATAAGCACCAGGCAGAAATAAAAACCGATGCCATCTCAAATAATAGCATTTCCACCAGGGGCTCACCACTGCACTTAACCCAAGGTCTAGGGAACAATCAGGTTTTAAAGGCCCTTTTAAACAGAGACCAAAATCAAACTCTGACAACAAAAACGAAAGATGGCAAACCTGTTAAAGAGCAAAAATATCTCTCCACTAATTAAGATCCACTATAGACCTACAATTTCCAGAAGGCCTTATCGCTGCTCATACTGGCTGGGACAAATGCAAAACATCATCTGAAGGAGCATATTTTCCCCACTCTCATCTTAAAGCATGTGTTGCAAGCTTGGTACATGCAACATCTTGGATTGTGAGCCAATGTAAACACTGAATGTACAAATTACTAACTGACTACAATCTTATGAGATTTTGCAACATTGCAGGTGAAAAAAAAGACTGCACCATATTTCAGCATTCTCATGAAGTTTTGGCCATTTGAAATGTTTTAAAACCAAATAAACCTCACTGTGTCTAAGATCCCACAATGGCCCTTTTGACACTTGTTTCAGAAAAAAAAATTCTTAGCTTTTAAGAAGTCTAAACTTCTTTTTTCAACCACTGTCCTCTGGACTATATTCAGAACATTTCTTAGGGTTAGTTTTCAATTACTTTAATTTTAAAGAAACTAGTGCTGTCGTTTTTTTAGCCTGTTCCTGAACACACATACAAGAAAATCCAAACATACATTTTCCCTTAAGATTAATCAAGTCCCCTTTGAAGTGAGATTTCTGTTTAGAAAGGCCATTCTGAACATGTCTGTATCTATAAAAATTCCCTTATTAATCTAGGTCCTGCTCAATTTATAAGGTGACAGTAATTGTGAGAACATTTCCATATTACCAGGAGATAAACATGGAGCACACTCTGTGCACAAAATCTTGGCATACTAGACATTGCTTAAGGCCAGGTCACTATGTGTTATCAAGCAGTAAAAATTATTTCCCATATTTACGAACTAGGAAGCAGATAATCCTGGATGGGCCAACATTCAGGATTCAACATAACAGTATTATTTACGGCAGCTAAAATCTCAAGCCTTTGGCTAATCATTTATTATTTTTAATACAATGTTACTTATTAGAAAACACATTTTCACCTCTTCTCCTTCAACCTCTGGCCGAATGGCATCATCCAGCTGCAAGGGCAATCGCGGTTCAGCCAAACTGATTACATATATCTGAAAGAGACACAATAAAAAAAAAATTACACAAATATGAGCTGTCACTGTTGTGACTACTGCCTGTCGATGGCCTTCGGTTAGGCTGAAACAGGAAATAAAGATTTGTCCCATGTTTGGGGCCTAGCAAGGTAATCTAAATAGTTAACAAGCATTTAACACATATCTCCCTTGCTTCTCAGCTAACAAAGTGAGAGTTTGTGGCCTAGAGGTAAAAACAACTGCCTAATGTGCAATCAGCACAGGTTCGAATCTCAGAAGGGTATGGCTGACTGATGAAAACAAATAAGTTTGAAATGCATATCAGTCTCCCTTTAATTCTTTGTTAGCAATCTAAAAATTTTTTTACACAAATATATATATATATAAAATGCTTGCTATGTACAAATAATTAATAAATAATAAATGCACTGCAGGAACTACAGTGTGCTTTAGAGAGACATGGTTCTGTCAGAAATATGAAGCCAAGCCAATTACTAAAAGACTATGGAGGCCTAAAAAAAAAGATGCAACATGCATTTGCAGGTAGTCCTTGACTTATGACGTCGTTTAGTGACTGAAATTCCGACAGATCTACCTGGGGAGTACCTGTGTCCTATATTCGAAGTTTTGACAGTTAGTCCCTTATAAATTGTGCAGCAAATTCAACTGAAATAGAAATCAAAATATAAGGCAATGAAGATTTGTTTTCCCCTGTTCTACATTGGTTTCTAACAAAAACAAATTCAGTCATCTGTCATTGGAACAAAGTCAGTTCTAAGAATATGTCAAGAGAGAGTAAATGTAGATATCTATCAATCATTTATTGAAGCAGGTTCCTAAATATTTACTCAGATTATGAACTTATTTTTTCTTTTATTTTTTTCTTGCCCTTTTCTTCCTATGTTTCCCCCAGGAGATTTCTATATTATTTGTATATAAGTTTATGTTTATACTTTACACTTTTAACAGGACAGGACAGGCAAATTATAATTTTGTTCGAGACATCAGCTGCTTCTCTCTCACTCAGCTGCAACAGTATTTATCTGTTTGTTTTTGCTAAAACTGAAACTGATTTTGTATTTTCAAAACAGTTCAATTCTTTCAGGACCGTTATTTTTTAAGCTATTAAGTTGGGTTAATAATGTCTTTTATTATACAGTTTTTGGATTTTATTTTTAAAAGTGCTATCTTTTTATTAAATAATTATGTTAGAAATATGAAAACTAACCAAATACAGTAATACAGAATTTTATTATGAGCTGGCGGAGTTGGCATGAAACCAACATCACCATCCCGAACACAAGTGTTTTGTGCTTGACTACCCCAATCATGTCAGTGATTCTATGAATATGTAAGTCCCACCTAGGCAGCAAATTTGCAGGTGTGCTCATAATTCACCCCCAATATTGCAAAATTCCTAAAAGGTTCCCTATATATTTGCTTTTCACTTCACTGGGAGCCTGGACTTCTCCCATTATTTCTACTGTTACACTTTCTGAAATTGTTTAAAAGACAGCTGGAATTTAAGTGGCTTGTATTAAGGATGCAAATGTTTATATTACATTATATATCTTCTGAACTAGCCATACCTACAGAAAAACAGAGCCTATATATTTTGTTATTGTTAGAAACCAATTTAGAACAGGTGAAAACAAATCTTCATTGCCTTATATTTTGATTTCTATTTCAGTTGAATTTGTTGCACAAATGATGGTGGTGTTTTTTTTGTTATTTACAAATGTAAACCAAAAGGACAGCAGTTAAGGAGTGGTAACAAGAAACAATGATATCATGGCACATCTTAATTTGCTTATAAAAAATATTACCCTCTGAATGTGTAGTTCAACATCTTGCTGGGTGCAGCTGCCAATTTTATTTGGCACTTTTCTTATTACACCTTCAACGTCAACAATGCTCTCTTTGCTGATGCTGTCAATAAAAACAAAATCAGTAATTGTCTCAAAGATTCATTTCTGTTTGGAACAGTTGTTTAGTTATGAAGACAGCTATAGGTAGCTCCTGACTTACAATCATTTGTTTAACAAAGTTATGACAGCTTCGTAAACAGTGACTTATGATATATCCTCAAAGTTATGATTGTCTCACCACCCCTGTGGTCACATGATTGCAATTCAGACACTTGGCAACCAGCTCACATTTATTATGGTTGCAGGGTCTTGCAGTCACAATTGTGACCTTCCCATAGTCTGACAAGCCAGAAGTCAACTGACGAAGTTAGATTCACTTAATCTCTGCATGATTCACTTAACAACTGCAATAAAAATAAAAGAGGTCCAGTCGTGTGATAACTTGCCTAATGACCAACATTTTAGTCTCAGTTCTGGTCATAACTTGAGGACTATCTGCAGATAATTTTTAAAAGAATCCACAGACATTTTTAGTGTAAAATAAATTGAGGAGGAATATTTCTGTTAAATTACTTCCTACAATAAATTAGTAACGGGATTGAGTTAAAAATAATGTCTGATTCAAACATTGTATCTTATTTCTGGGAAGCGTTAAAACAGAAATATAATCCTCACCGACTGCAATTGGGAGCAGCAACTCCATCACAGACACAGACAAAAATAAATAAATAATGAAACATGTCAACGTGGCCACAACTTGTGACTTCCCTATTGATTTTGGTTATCAGAAGCCAGCTGTAAAGGTCGCAAATTGAGATCATGTGATCAGATTGCTATGACCATCGTAAATGCATGCTGCTTGCCAAATACCTGAATTGTGACATGACTATGGGGTGCTTCCATGGCTGCAAGTTTGAGGACTGATTGTAGGCAGGATTTGGACAATATTGTTTGATCATTCAAATCTCTGGAATCAAGTAAATGTCCAAGGATGTTACTAAGGCATCTCTAAAAATGTGTACAGGTGGTGACTGTTTGAAATTACAATCGCACTGAAAAAAGTGACTTATGACCATTTTTCATACTTATGACCTTTGCAGCACCCCCATGGTGACGTGATCTAAATTCAGATGCTTAGCAACTGACTCACATTTATGACGGTTGCAGTGTCCTGGGGGGTCATGCAATCCCCTTTTGCAAAGTGGCAAGCAAAGTCAATGGGGAAGCCAGATTCATTTAAGAATCATGTTACTAATTTAACAACTGTAGTGATTCACTTAACAACGGTGGCAAGAAAGGTCATAAAATGAGGCAAATTCACTTAAAAATGTCTCAGTAACAAAAATGTTGGGCTCAATCGTGGTCGTAAGTCAAGGACTACCTGTAATCTGCTTACCCGCACATGCCATTTGCGCTTGTAAACTCTAACAGATGGAATAACTGCTTGTTCGTATAGGTCAGGGGTAGGCAACCTGGGCTCTTTTATGACTCATGGACTTCAAGTCCCAGAATTCCTCAGCCAGCACAGCTGGCTGAGGAATTCTGGGACTTGAAGTCCATGAGTCATAAAAGAGCCGAGGTTGCCTACCCCGGGTATAGGTCTTCATTAAGCTAGGATTTTCAAGCTGAAGTGATGTTGAAATGGAACCATAAACAAAATGCCCTACATTCAATTGTCAAATAGTGTTCAGTTTCAATTTTCAAATGCCAACTTCAGTTATACAAATATTAGTCAAGACTTTCAATTTTAACCACAGGACTGCAGTCTGGTGAGATCTGTACAAACATCTTTCAGCAACAACTCTGGATCTCAAGTTCAAACCCACAGTCCCCACTTAGCGGTGAATCACTTTCAATCAGTTTTCTCAAACACATTTTTTTCTCTTTTTTTTTTAAAAAAACCTTCATTTCGCTAGTTAGGAAACAAATGCCTTTAAAGTTGTTTTTAATTAACTAAACATAGCTTATTTTCTAAGTTACAGTTTGTAGGCAATTAATTATGTTATTTATAACTTTGAAATCTAGCATACTAGTGAACAGGTAAGCTTGGTTTCATTTTAAGTATTATTGCTATTCGAAAATGAGCTGTTCAACTACAGAACAAACATTATAAACTGCATTTCCCACATTTTTGTAACCCCACATAAACCTGGTTCTCTTGAAACAGTTTTTAAAAGTTTTGGATTTGTTTCTTGGTAGTGTATTTAATTATTAATTTCATCATCTGCAATCTGAAGTCTTTCATCTTGAAAATATTGCTAGTTAGGAAGTTCCATGTTTTTGATTGTTTTACTTTTATAATAATTTTATTAAACATCACAATTAAAAACAAAGAAATTAATAGAAACTAAAAATAAAAGAATAAAAAGAAAAAAGTGTGGAAAAGAAAAAAGTAAAGAAAGAAAACTAAGAATATAGTAAGGAAAATGTATTACTGTAATTTTTTTTTGCTACCATTAAAGCAAAAAAAAAAAAAGGAGAATTAAACACAGAATGGGTATTTTATCACTTTAGCACATAAAATGCATAGGGACTTGGTAACTATAGTTTTATACTGCGTTTAATACCTGAAAGCATATAACTTCAGACATAGCTAGATAATTTGATGGAGCTTTTAGAAATTCTCTATGATTATAATCCCTTGCCATTTAACATGCTAACTGGGACTGAAAGGATTTGAAATCCAAATGAATTAAAACTTAAAATGAGAATAAGCAATCTTTTTTCTATCAAGGATGTAACCTGCTCATGTTTGCCTGCCTAGGCAGGCATAAGGAAAGTAAGCAGCAGGTAGGGCCAGAACAAAAGTGATTAAGTACCCCTTTCTTCCTCTCCCACCGCTTTTTCTATTTTTTCTTCTCTTGAAAACAGTGTACCCATGAAGGCCAAGATTGCTTTTGACACGTGTGAACAGATCAATTGCAAAGATGATCATACATTTTGAAACTGTCATCATTATGTTAGATAGGCTAGTATGGAATAAATATAAACTCAGTTTTTGGCCCAAAATACCTGCATGGCTTTTAGCACAAGAATCTTGCTATAGACAAGAAATGATAAATAAGCACAAATAGTTAACATACTAAGATATAATAGATTTTTTTTCAAGGGGATTGTAAAATGAAATCAAAAGATTTGATAACAAGGATATTCTTGTCAATGGTTTTCTTATGTACAATTAGCAGCAAAGTTTAAAGTGGATAAAACATTTCATGTTTCTGAACAAAGCTAGACTGAGTTTGAAACAGAATTATGTATTAGCAATGAACGTGTAAAATGTATAAGCTTTTGCTGAAAGAACGTATGATAAAATGGGCTAAAATCTTTGTCTATAATACTGTATACATATAGAGCAAAAGGGATGCGGTGGCTCAGTGGGTTAGGACACTGAGCTTGTCGATCAGAAGGGACCCTCCCCCCTCCCTATGTTTTGTAAAACATTTTGAAACTATCTTTTTTTCCCCACTTATGTCCTGGTCTGCAATTCTGAACTCCAAATAAAACCCAAGTATAAAGTTGGATTTCTTTTTCCTTGATAATCAATTTGATACTGCTAAACAAATTAGTAACAATTTATAAAGTAAAAATTACTTGTGTAGATCCAGAAAACAGAATTACAGAGTCTAACATTTAAGAATTAATTTTATTTGCAAAAACTAGATATTTTTTATATTATTAATGTTCCAATTACTGCTGTTAGAGATTATGGTATAGTTTGTAATCAATATTTGCAATCAATATTTATATAAATTACAGTACTATGAATTTGGAAATTAGGGTACTGATAATATTACTTTTTGTTAAGTTGTTGAATACCTGAAAATATATACTTATTTTCCAGCTAAATAAAATATGGTTCTTCCAAAATGTTAAAATATTTACAGCAGCTGATTTTTTTTAAAACTCCTCAGGGAAATTAGGCTAAATAAACATGTCAACACCTCCTTTGGACCTGAGAACTATTCTTGTTGTATTAAACATCGAGCTACAAACACTAATCTTTATGACAGTTTCTGGAGAACTGGATCATTATCTTACAGTAGAGCTAGTAAACAGAGTGATGGATTGATGTTACCTCTATAAAATGTTCTCCTAAATCTCAACATTTTACCAACAAATCAAATCTGGGCAAGAACGTTGCATGGTTTGTAATACAAATTTCATCTGATCATCTCATCAAATTTCATCTCATTGTGTACACTTTGAGAGCAAGCAACTAAATTTCATTTTTAATGTGTGCCATTGTACCCACAGTAAAAATGACAATGAAGGTTATCTATCTATCTACAAGTAAGTTATGCTCTAGAGGTCTTCCTTTTAAAAAGTTGAACAGCAGATGACAATGGTGTTTTCCCCCTACTTAGTGTCTTAAACTATAGTTTAATAGGCTGAGAATGAGCAGTGGATACGTTTATTCTTCAGCCCATTGTTTCCAGTCCTATGTAGTTTAAATGCAGTTCAATATTACAATTAAAAGGAAGACCTGTACTGCAGTTTAATTCCAGATGCTAGGCAGCATCTTAACAATAGAAACATGATTACAAATGTGATTCAAGATCTTAGTAAACCAACACTAAACTATCATTTTCCATCTTCAGTCAGAGAACTAGATTAGAACACTAAAGCCAGAGACAGAAAAATATGTGAGAACACTGAGTGGGCTAACTAACATTTTCAGGGATCCTTTAAATTAGCAATACTAATGAATGCCCCTTAAAATATTTCACTCTACTCTATTCCAATGTCAAAGCATCTTGCTTTTTGTTTTAGATAAAACTAACTAGTTTTACAATTAATCATTATGTATTTGTAGGCTTGTCCAGATTTACAGTGAGTTAGCTTCTGACTAGAAACATTATTTTAATTAGGAGCATTATCTAATGCTCCTGAGGTATGAAGCAATTAAAATGTCCAACTGAAACAAATTGTACACTAAATTAAGTCTTGTAAAATAAGTATCTTGAAATGCTGCATTCTAGGATAATACAACAATGAAATGAAATGTAAAAAAAAGTGAGTTTTCAGTTGTATACACCAGTGAGAAATCATCTGGCCTATAAAAAGGGGAATTAAAAAGTAATGCAGTCTCCAATAGGGTGAGGTGAGTAAAATAAAGACAGCTGAACAGCACCATCCCATACATGGTTTACATGTGAGATAGTAAGAATGGCAATCTTAATCTGGTCCCATTATATAGCAAAAGAAAAAGAAAAAGCCTAAAGCTGTGAGGCATCTCCTGCAATCAATGTGTTCTTGCATTAAAAAAGCAAGATGAACATTTATACAAAAAAAATGTCTATAGCTTAAACAACTCCACCCCATTTTTCTTTGAGCTTCTGACATAACAGGTCCACTCTTTTTTTTTCTTAACCGCTATTAAGTCTGCAAAATTCTTTCCGTTTAAGAAACGGTTTCTTATAACGAATATGCAGTAGAAATGAACTATCCAGAATTTACATACAGTATGAAAGCCAAAATACCATCAGCTCAGTGCAACTGTGCCAATAGTTTTCCCCACAGTTATGAAAGTTCTCGGTTATGTGCTAATACTAAAAAAGAGGAACTATTATATAGTTGGCCAAGGGAACGTTGTAGAAAAATGGAAACAACGGCGTGACCTCCAAAACTCTTCTTTTCTTCTTTCCATATTATAGGCACATCTCTCTTACAAGCTGTTCAAAGCAGGGTTTTTTTTTTGAAAAAGGATGAAAAGCCACTCATTAACTCAACACAAGGTTGTTTGTTTGTGTGTGCATGTTAATGAATCCTCAAAAAGAAGCAACATTTTTTTAACATTTTTAAAATTTTCTTCTCTCCCAGTTTGTGGAAAGCTAATCAGAAATAAAATTAAGAAGCAGCCATAAATTCTATAAAACATCGCACAATAGAAGTTCTTTGGGGCTCTCCCAATACAGATTTATTTTGGGACTTAAGACTGGGTTGATTCTTTCGATTTCCCCCCCTGCTTACCCAATAGAGCAATAGGGGCCAGTGTATAAAAACAAAAAGAAAAACAAACAAAAAAGATGTTAAGCACCAGACACGCTGCTATGGGGAAGGCAAGTTATTAGTAAGAATTGCTTTTACCCACAGTTGTGGGTCCTGTGCTTTCAATCTTTTATCCTTAATGCTGATCCTCCAGGGTTTGCTTGTTGTTCTTGTTGTTGTTTTAAAATACTGGCATGCATGTGAATTCTGCCCATGCTCTGTGAGATGCTGATATGGAACTTCAATGTCTATTTGATATTGAAATTTTTTTATATTAATCTGGATACAATTGTTCAGCTCTGGAATGTGTGTACATTTTTCATATGTTCTTCTTCTTTCATATGTTTTACTGTTGTAAAATTATTAGTGTAATTAAAAAGCATGCAGGTTGTACATGAATGCCTTTGAGTCACTCCTGACCCTTGGTAACTTCCTGGAGAAGTGCATGAAATGACACCCCCTCCCCCAGCTAGCAACCATCCCTGTGAGTAAAGTCAAACATTAGAACCAAACAATAGGTTACAATACAAAGTTCATCAAATCTGTTGTTTAGACTTCCTAACTAAGCCAGGTATTTACCAAAAAGAGTTCTCAAAATATCCTAGGGGAGATGTGTTCATTGAAAGGAATGTAGAAAAGACTAGCGTGTTTTCTTTGTTTTATAACCTGTGGGCTGCGCAATCCAGATTTACTTAATCTAAAAACACTTCTGTTTTTTCCTCTCTCTTTTTTTTTGGGGGGGGGGATGGAGAAATGTTTTGAAAACAGATTGTCACTTAGGAAAACTTTTCATTGGGTGAGAACAGAATAGGTTTTACTGTTTCCGATTGAAAATTGTTTGAATAGTTTCAAGAATGTTTTTAAAACCATCCCCTAAGACAAATTTTCTGTAGTCTGCCTGGTAGGAAGGCCCTCGGCACACTATTTTTTTTTTGAAGATGTGGAGTGAAAAGCAAGGGAGTTACAGCTAGTTCCTAATTTCTTCTTCTGTTTTCTATGACCAGAACACTTAAAAACAGTTCAGATTTTATACCAGCAGAATACAGAATGCTCAAGTTGAATTTTATTCTATTAACGTTCAAAACAAATGGGATTTATTTTATGCAGCTACATTGGCCCCAACATATATTTTGTTGTCTCAGACAGCTAACTTGAGCAAAACCAGAGTTAGAAGACATGCTCTTGTTTGATGCATTAGTTTATTAAATCTGGCAAAACTACTAACTTACTTTCTTACTGGAGGCTAAAACATATAGGGAACGGTTGCTGGAATTGGGTATGCGTAGTTTAACGAAGAGAAGGGTGAGGGGTGACATGATAGCAGTGTTCCAATATCTCAGGGGCTGCCACAAAGAAGAGGGAGCCAAGCTATTCTCCAAAGCCCCTGAAGTCAGGACAAGAAGCAACGGATGGAAACTAGTCAAGGAGAGAAGCAACCTAGAACTAAGCAGAAACTTCCTGACAGTTAGAACAATTAACCAGTGGAACAACCTGCCTCCAGAAGTGGTGAATGCTCCAACAGTGGAAGTTTGTAAGAAGAGACTGGACAGCCATTTGCCTGAAATGGTATAGGATTTCCTGCCTGAGTAGGGGGTTGGACTAGATGACCTCCAAGGTCCCTTCCAACAACAACTACTACTACTACTACTACTACTACTACCTTCTTCTTCCCCTTCACTAAGCCTCCAGATTACCAATAGCTAGCTGCTCACTACTCAGATATGTATGATCAGAGGTGAGGAAAAAATGGTGCTCCTCAGACACCAACTCATGATTATCACATTTTAGAGTAAGCCACTGGTCACACCACTTAGCTGACATACAGTATGGGACTTGCAGTCATGCATACCTGAGGGAGGCAACCTACATGAAGACCTGATAGTAATCATCTGAGTGATCCACACCGAAACTCTCCAGCCATGTTATTACCTAAAGAATGCACCCCAGAGCCTCTATAGCCATAACACCACTTGACCTAATATAGGATTCAGACACTACTGCCTTTGATATCTGGCTCTATCATGACTACCTCCATTCTAGAGGAGTGATGCAATAGTTAAAGAGCAGTATTGCAGACAAACTCTGCCTGGAGTTCGATCCTTCAAGGTCGACTCAGCTTTCTTATTCTAGGTCGGTAAAATGAAGATTCAGATTGCTGGGGACAATATGCAAATAATGCTTTTACACTGTAAACTGCCCAGGGAATGCTGTAAAGCGCTATGGGGGCGGTGTATAAGCCTAAAATGTTATTGCTATTGCTATACTTCAATCAAGGTTTCGATGGCTGTCAATCATGTGTAAGTGAGAGTATGTTTGTCCTGAGCCTATCCATCAGTGCTTCCCAAACGTTTTCTGTCATTACCCAAAACTGCTTATCAGAAAGTCCTTTTTTATCACTATCAGAAAGGTCTTATTTAACTGTCCCTGTTGGGATTGGGTAATGGGTTCTTGTATCATTAACCAAAAAGAAACCACTTTTACTTAATTTTGGGAGGTTTGGGAGAAGTACTGCTATTATAAACACTACACACAGCACAAACTGTACTGCATCTGTGGGTAAATCCAGGAGCATAAGGCTTGTTCCAAATTCAACAGACTGAGCACGGCTCTGCTCTTTGAGGAGTCAATGCAGCTGAAATAGAGCTAGTGAATGGTTTGACTCCTTGGAATTCCTCTCCAAATTAAGGAAAGAATAAGGATCACCCGTGTTTAGTTCTATTCAGAAACTCCCTACGAAGAGATCATGAAACAACAACCTTTGTGAAACACACTTCATCAGCAGGTTTGAGAGGTCTGGGGATTGGGGGAACTGTGCCTAAGCCACAGTTTGCCACTTTTTAGAGAAACAGTGGCTTCGCCTACTTTCTCTCTTAACTACTTTAGGAAGCTGCATGTTACAGATTTCTTTGGAGTTAAGAACCTTCAGAAAGGCAAGTGTATTACATCACTGGGAAAAAGCTCCTTCTATCCTGGATGAAAGAAACTCCAATGCAAAAGGGGGAATAGAATGTGGATCTTGGAAAGTTAAGGGGCCAGATGTACCTGAAAGAATACTTCCTGCAGAGTGTCCACATATTTATAAAATAATATATACAGTATAGCAGATAATATAGGAGAATAACTGAGACAGATCTGAATGTGAAGTTTTAAAAAATACTACTTACAAAAGTGGTATGGTAAAATATGCTGTGGATCTGAAAGTGGATTTTAAAATGTTCCGTGTATAAGAGTGATATGGAAAACAACACCAAAATTGATTTATGAATGAAACAGTCGATGTCTTAATAATTAAAGGGGACATACAAATAATAAATCAGAAGAGTGAACTGGAAAGGCGCCTTATCTTGGATTTACAAAAAGAATGTGAGAAACCAAGGAAACTCTTTCTGAGATGAGAAACTTCTGAAGCTGTTCTTGAAAGGGGACAAAGGGAAAATGATAAGGAATCAACTTGTGGGACACTATTTCATGGGACAAAAGATAGAAGTTTTTTTAAAATAGAAAGGTTTATAAAGTGAATATATATATATATATATATATATATATATATATATATATATATATATATACACACACACACACACACACACATATATACATATACACACACATATACATACATACACAAACACACATACATACATACATACATACATATGTATGTAAGGAAGGGACATAGTGGCTCAGTGGGTTAGGACACTGAGCTTGTCAATCAGATGGTTGGCAGTTTGGCGGGTTGAATCCCGAGTGCCGTGTAACAGAGTGAGCGTCTGTTACTCGTCCCAGCTTCTGCCAACCTAGCAGTTCGAAAGCACGTAAAAATGCAAGTAGAAAAATAGGGACCACTAAGGTGGGAAGGTAACAGCGTTCTGTGCGCCTTTGGCGTCTAGTCATGCCGGCCACATGACCACGGAGACGTCCTCGGACAAGAGCTGGCTCTTCGGCTTTGAAACGGAGATGAGCACCGGCCCCTAGAGTTGGAAACGACTAGCATGCATGTGCGGGGGAACCTTTACCTTTAGTATGTATGTAAGGACTGCCAATGTAATTACATCGGAGAGACGGCCAAACGGATTAAGACCAGAATTCACGAGCATAGGTTGGCTGTCAAAAGGCAGGAACAGTACTCGCAAACATGGCCGGCATTGGCCACTCATTTGACTTCAGGGGGACGAAGGCTATCGCCCAGGATACATCCAAAGGAGGTTGGCTGCTTAGGGAAGCCTGGTTCTCAGACGCACACTCGATTAACTGGCACATAGAGCTACCACCAGCTTATCAAACATTGAGAGCATATGAAGAGCAACCCAAAACACTGATTGCACTTAGGAGAGGGGCCAAGGACGATGGCAGCCATGCTACCCATGTGAGGGAAAGGAAGCCGGATACACAACAACCTGTTGAGACCAGGAAAAGGGAACAGATGAGGAGTGAGTCTGCAATAACTCCTGATAGCCAAACGCGAAAGGGGTGGGGAGAGAGTGGATTGCATCCAGTACATTCATTTGAAAACAGAGATTGGCTGGAAAGAGTGGAATCGGTTGGACGAAGAGCGGAGAAACAGGAACAACTGGGAGGCGAGGCAGGCATACATATGGGCATGCCCAACCCGAAGTCCAGAGGGGATACGACAGATCGGTGAGGGTGGAGTGATGCAGGGAACCCTGGAGGAAAAACAACGAGTAGAGGAGGATGGAGTGGCCTGCAGAAAGGAGAAGCAAGATAAAACAACAGCCAATTGGATGGTGGAACAAGATCAGGAATGACCCTGTAAACACTCCAATCAACAGAACACGGAGAGAGAGGGAGGGAGGATGCCGCAACGCACGTGCACACCTACACGCGAGGAGCAACCTGCTGAAGGAGAACAGCGCAACAAGATGGAAAATGATCCAGCAGCCACTCTGATCCACTGCATGCGGACGAGGCAGGGGGAAAGGACATCATAGCGGGCGTATACAACGCCAGCCCAAGACACGCAGCCTATGATGATTGCGGGAGGGGGGCGTTTGGAAGATGGAATAACCATAGCATCACATGGCTGGACACAGGGAGGGCAGGTTGAGAGGATAAAAAAGGCAGGTGAGGAGATACAACAACGAAGGGTAAGATTGACAGAGGTAGAAGGGGCAAAGAAAGGAACAACAGGAGAAAAGAAAGCAATAGGACTGAAACATGCACAAGGAGATGCAGGACAGCTAGGATATTTATGGTTAGTTAGGACGGGCGGCCCTATCACACAATCAATGGGCAGGACACTGAGTCAACAAGGTTTATAAACAATCTCCCCACCCCCTAGCATTTACCCTGATGATGCTGGCAGTGGGCCAGCGAAAGCTAGGTTGTTTTAGGTTTGTAAATAGTTGTTTTATTGTTTTTACTATTTTAACAATAAACAACTTACACACACACACACATATATATATATACACATACATCTTTGTATTTGTAAACCTTAATAAAGTTATTGTAAAAAAAGCAAACTCAATGCTTCCCAAGGCAGTGTGAATTACTTCTCATACTGGGCTAATAAAAGAGCTGAAAGTTATCAAAACAGGGAACTGATGCAACCTTTTATGTCTTCATAAATAAGACATAAGAGTTTTTAGCTCTAGACCCAAAAAAATGGGAAGAAAACAGATAAGGGTACATTTGCAAACGCTGGTTGCAATGGTGTTGTAACCTTAGCCTTCCTTCTACTAAATATTATTAAGCAAAGTTCTTGTTCTATGAATTAACTGTTGCCTGTTTATAAACTGCAAGGGAAGCTACATGACTATATGGAACACTTGACACCCCACATATCTTATTCCATAAGAACTCCATGGAAAGCTTTTATTTTGTGCACAACCATATACAATAGTTGGAGAAACTCTCTCTGACATTGTACTTTCAAAATTGTGGGAACAGTGTCTAAATAATGTGGCGGGCATCAGATTGAGGAATACTACAATAGAGATTGGGTCCAGTGAAGCATTTATGTCAGAACAGATCGGAAAGGAGAAGTAATCATCTTCATCAATTTGAATAGCTAGATCTGTTGGAATTTCTCTTTTTCAGAAAGTACAAATCTCATCACCTCTTTCTCTTGCCCACTAGAACTATTTACATTTGTGATATTTCTATAGGTTCGACCACAGATAGACACCCACCTCTGGATGTGGCTTTTACTGGCTTTTGGGGGAAGCCAACGTTTGCAATGGTAGATTTAACATTTCGGCTTACTTCAGTTTGGGAAGCGGCTTTTTAAAACATATTAGGTCAAGTTTAGGCTTACAGTGTAATTTTTAATAGTATAAAACAACTGAGACAGGGCTGGAAAACGGGGGGTCCAGTTCTGAGATTTCAATTTACTAGAACCTGGATTATCATGCGAGTGCATTTTTTCCTGACAAAAGGAGAACAGCAGCATTTCAAACATCTTGCACTAGAACATTTTTAATCACTGAAGTAATCCTTAAATCTGGATACAACATGCCAATTAAAAAGTGAATAATCATAAGTATCATCTTAGAAGAAAATGGCTCCTTAACACCGGACTCCCTCTCTCATTCTCACGTTTAATGTAAACATCAAGAAAGATTCAAATTCAAAAAGTTCTAACAGCAAGTTTAGAAATACTCTGGTAATTCCATTGTTTAGTTTGTTTCCAGGAAGTCTTGCATTCTGTCCTTGTTTCCAAATTTTATTTATTTTATTTGTATCCTGCCTTTACTATTGTTTATAAATAACTCAAGGCAGCAAGCATATCCAGCTCATCTTTCTCCTCCTATTTTCTCCACAACAACAATCCTGTGAGGTGGTTTGGACTGAGAGTGTGTGCCCAAAGTCATCCAGCCAGATTACTTTGGTAACCCAAGGAAACTGTCATATCATCAGGCCAAAATTTTAAAGACATGTACAAAAAGGAGGAGCCCACTGATTGAAGTACTTTTTGGTAAAACAGAAACAGAGTCAATTACTATTAGGAAAATGTTTGATGAGGTAAAAAGAAAAACCCTACACAGAACAAGATTAAGCACCAGTGAGACCAATTAATGGAATGTAAATTAGGTTCTTAATCCTTTCCCTTTTAAGACAAAAAAAAATCACAGTGCTGAACTTCTAAACACCTTTTAATTTGCCCTTGCTCTTTAGACAAGATGAAATACATCGCATAGCTAGGAACTCATAACTTATAAGAAAAAAAAAAGAAAAAGTTGAGACCGAGTTCACAGGGACACAGAGACATCCAAGAAAATAAGGTCTGGGAGCTGAACTTGCCAATCGTTTTATTAGCTAGCTGAAATAAATGGGAACTGTCTGTGCAAAGAATGTCCCTTTAGCAGCTCAGAATGAACTTCAGGCCTGGGTTCCATTTTGTCTTTTATAAATGTAAGGCGTTCAGTGTTATAGTGAACTGACAATTTTAAATAACTACACTTTAAAAAAACAAGTACAGCATTGATGTTAATGTGTGAAAAGGTCCCAACCCCCAGGAGCCAGAATTCCCACAATTGTCCACTGTGGTAACAGGATATAATTGCTTACTTACTTGGCAGCAAACTTTACCATCTGCTTACTTGCATGGTCTCCCACAGCCACTAAAGCCTGGATGTTAAACTGCTGCTGACGTATGACTAAGAAACACTGTTTTCCTGAAAAGAAAGACGAAGAAACAATGAAAGTGTTTCCAGGACAAATTACATGGAAAGTTTCTGAATGAATTAAAAAAAATGGTTTATTCTTGGAATATCAGGCCAGGCTTTAGATGTATAAAGCAAAGTACAATCACAGTAGTCTTTGCTGTGTTTTTTCCACCACAATAACGGATTTATTTTCTTATTTTTGTTAAAGGAAATTATTCTTCAGAAAAAGCTCACACACTTGCTAAGTGATAAAAATAATATAATGTAAGGAATAATGTAGTTACTTATGTGTTAAGATGTGGAAAATTGTAGATGAAGATACATAACCAAGGCAATACCTCCAGATCTAAGGTAACTAAGGTTCAGAGCAGAATAGGTTGATTCTGAGGTTACCAATCCGCCTCAGTGGTTTTACCTTTTTGACTTAATTTGGCACGTTCAAAGCACTTAATAAATAACATCACTGAACAAAAGACAGACACTGAACAGATACTTTTTCAGTTACTTCTTTAATCCAGAGTTAAGCAACCTGATGCCTTGCAGATATTTTAAACCACAATTAGAACTGAAGTGTAAGCTATATGAAGGCTATGGGTTGCAGATTCATGCCTCATTCTTTGCTAGACTATAATTTACTTGAGATAGAGCGGTAGCAGTAGCCACGCCAAACAAAGCCTCCAGAGTTGGCTTTCTGTAGGTTCTCTTGTATCCAATATTGGATGAGCATTTATCACTTTAATTTGGCTATTCCAAGATGTCACAAATGAAATTCAGCATCAGTTGTTCTGCCTTCTCCAACTCATCTACTATTTTTCTTCCTGGTTGCCCAGTACAGAAATGGCATAATTGTAAATCAAGCTCTATCAGCGGGTAACCTAATCTGGATTGGTTGTCAGGTTAAAAATATTCCAATCTTTCTCTTACCAGATTTGGTTTCAGAAAGGAATCTTGGCATATGGCACACTTATTTCAAGTAATAGTAATAAGTAAAACTTACAAACAAAAAAAAGATGAAATCAAGTATTTAACATGCATCAACCACAGCAAATGAACATTTTATGAAGAAAAAAATGAAACCATATAATTAGTGGATGTAGCAACATTGCTCAAACATCATCTTGAGAGAACAGTCACTATTATTCTTGGGCATCTGTACAAAAATATAAAGTTACACATTTCCTGAAGGTAATATGACCACAAAATTGAGCAAGCAGTTAAAAATTACGCTAAAATGTTGTGAGATTTGCTGATCGCCTGATATAACAATAATTCAAAAGAGTAATTGTGTAGATGTAGCTAATCTGGGAACAAAAGAATAAAGGAAAAAAGAATTGGGAAAATATGAAATATAGAGCTTTAACGTTCAAAATACATAGATTTTGGAAAAAATGGCAGTCATTCCTATAGTTATTGGCACTGGGTGGAATTAAAACAGATTAAACATATTTTACAAGAATTAAATATTTCTACTGTATCAGCTACATATTATATCTTATAATATTACTTGGATAATTCCTAGATTCATCGCAAGAACTCAAATTTTCAAAGATTATCAGCCAAAAATGTGATTCTTTATGTCTTTCATTGTGCTATGTTATTTCTTGATTGATAATAATACTTGATAGAATAACAATATAAATAATATTTTGATGCCTGTTGATGCCTTATAGTAAGATAGCTTCCTCGCACAACAGAACAGATATTGTATGAAAAGGAGCTTCTAAAATTCATTTTTAGTTTTTAAATATGAACCTGCAATTAATCCCTACTTCATAATGTATTTTTGAATTTTTTTTATTCAAAACATTAAAATACAAATTGCAAAAAAGAAAAAAAGAAAATTCAAAGACAAAGCAAAACTAGGCAAGACAAAAAATGTGAATAAACAAACAAACAAACATATACATTGTCTCCCCTAGTTGAATATTGATACGTGTATTTTAAGAGTAATAGTTTCCTCCCTTTGTGAAAAAGGCCCAGTTTATAAACTTCTACAACTCTGTTTACCCAACCCATTTAACCCGGCATTTATCTGCTATATAGAAATAATATAGAAACATATGAAAAGTGACATTTGTTCAGATACTGTAAAATCAAAATTATGAAGACATCTGTAAATCAGTACAAGAGCTTCGTACTGGGCCTAAAACATACTGGGAGCTAATGAACAATATTACTAGCATAATCATAAATATTAATTCCAGTTGTATTTAATAACAATTGAAGTTTCCAGACAGCATTTATGGAAGATTCACAAATAACACAGTACAATGATCTAACTGAAAGTATATGAGGATATGGATTATTGCACTGAAGTCGTCTGTATCACATAGAATTGTATCTTGGATTTCACCCCAAGAAATTTTTTGCCTAAGAGGTCACTTCTATGGCAGCTTTTGCTAACATCCACCATGTTCCCTTTCTGAAACAATTCTATTCAATGGAATGTGGTGGTACAAAATAGAATATTCTTTCAAAATACTGAACTAGACTACATTCAATCCTATAGCATTTAAATTGCATTATATTATATAATTCTCCACTGTCTCCAATATGCTATAATGTCTACTGAGGGATGCTACGAGGGAGCAATTGGGAATAAAAAAAATCAGCACAATAAAAAATGCTTATGATGTCTATTTTATGACTTTGAATAGGACAGAACAGGATTTTATTGACCTGTTTACACTTCCCCTACACAAGTAATTACAATTTTTATATGGAGTCGCCTTGGGGAAACGAACCGGAAGCTGTTAAGACAGTAACAGGTGCAGAAGTATGCACTGAGGGTAGGGAGGCATGAAAGACCGGCTCCTCTTGACTCCCTGGGGTATAAGAGAGAGGGAACAAGAAACCCAGGCAGACTTGCAAGCTTTTGTTATTATTGTTATGTCTCAGTAAAATACAATTCTAGTCTTTCCATGGAGTCAGTTTCCAGATCTAATCTATCTAGTAGAGCTGAGAATCAAGATGTACTCCTTGATCAAGCTTTGTTTGCTATAGTTGTTAAGTGAATCACTGCAGCTGTTAAGTTAGTAGCACTGTTGTCACGTGAATCTGGCTTCACCACTGACTTTGCTTGTCAGAAGGTTGCAAATGCGATCACAAGTTCCTGGGTCACTGCAACCTTTATAAATACAGTGAGGGGGAAAAAATGTTTGATCCCCTGCTGATTTTGTACGTTTGCCCACCGACAAAGAAACAATCAGTTTGTAATTTTAATGGTAGGCTTATTTTAACAGTGAGAGACAGAATAGCAACAAAAAAAATCCAGAAAAAGTGTATTTCAAAAAAAGTTATAAATTGATTTGCATTTTAATGAGTGAAATAAGTATTCGATCCCCTATCAATCAGAAAGCTTTTATACAGGTAACAAGCTGAGATTAGGAGCACTCTCTTAAAGGGAATGCTCCTAATCTCAGCTTGTTACCTGTATAAAAGACAGCTGTCCACAGAAGCCATCAATCAATCAATCAGATTCCAAACTCTCCACCATGGCCAAGACCAAAGTGCTGTCCAAGGATGTCAGGGACAAGATTGTAGACTTACATAAGGCTGGAATGGGCTACAAGACTATTGCCAAGCAGCTTGGTGAGAAGGTGACAACAGTTGGTACGATTATTCACAAAAGGAAGAAACAAAATAACTGTCTCTCTCGGACTGGGGCTCCATGCAAGATCTCACCTCGTGGAGTTTCAATGATCATGAGAACGCTGAGGAATCAGCCCAGAACTACACGGGAGGATCATGTCAATGATCTCAAGGCAGCTGGGACCATAGTCACCAAGAAAACAATTGGTAACACACTACGCCATGAAGGACTGAAATCCTGCAGCACCCGCTCAAGAAAGAACATGTATAGGCCCGTCTGAAGTTTGCCAATGAACATCTGAATTATTCAGAGGAGAACTGGGTAAAAGTGTTGTGGTTAGATGAGATTAAAATCCAGCTCTTTGGCATCAACTCAATTTGCTGTGTTTGGAGGAGGAGGAATGCTGCCTATCACCCCAAGAACACCATTCCCACCGTCAAACATGGAGGTGAAAACATTATGCTTTAGGGGTGTTTTTCTGCTAAGGGGACAGGACAACTTCACCGCATCGAAGGAATGATGGATGGGGGCATGTACTGTCAAAACATGGGTGAGAACCTCCTTCCCTCAGCCAGAGCATTGAAAATGGGCCTTGGATGGGTATTCCAGCATGGCAATGACTCAAAACACACAGCCAAGGCAACAAAAGATTGGCTCAAGAAGAAGCACATTAAGGTCCCGGCGTGGCCTAGTCAGTCTCCAGAGCTTAATCCCATAGAAAATCTGTGGAGGGAGCTGAAGGTTCGAGCTGCCAAACGTCAGCCTCAAAACCTTAATGACTTGGAGAGGATCTGCAAAGAGGAGTGGGATAAAATCCTTCCTGAGATGTCCGCAAACCTGGTGGCCAACGACAAGAAACGTCTGACCTTTGTGATTGCCAACAAGGGTTTTTCCCACCAAGTACTAAGTCATGTTTTGCGAGGGGGTCAAATACTTATTTTACTCATTAAAATGCAACTCAATTTATAACTTTTTTGAAATGCTTTTTTTATTGTTGTTGTTATTCTCTCTCTCACTGTTAAAATAAATCTACCATTAAAATTATAGACCGATCACTTCTTTGTCAATGGGCAAATGTACAAAATTATCAGGGGATCAAATACTTTTTCCCCCTCACTGTACATGCCAGTTGCCAAGCATCCATGTTGATCACGTGACCATGGGGATCCTGCAACAGTCGTAGATGTGAAAAATGGTCACAAGTTACTTTTTGCAGTGCTGTTCTAACTTCAGTCACTAAAAGAATGGTTGTAAGTCGAGGACTACCTGTACCGAATTGCTATGCTTATTCATCAAGCACACAAAACAGTTTAAAAATATTTTAACAAAAAATATTTAGCAGGGGAATAAAATCAAAGGAATTATTCAAGAACAAACCTATTTACATATAAATATATTACAGTCAGAATGGGAGAATTCAGCATATTATAATAAATTACTTATTTACATTTCTATCTAAAGTCCTCATTTTAATGGAAGATAAATTAGAATTTATGGGGCTCACCTTTTTTATCTTTTAAAAAGAACACTGGCAAGATTCTGTCTCTGAGTTAAGAGAGATATTATTTATCAAGTCAAAATAGCTATTGTTTAAAATAGTCTTAACATTTTTTATAACACCTCTATAATTCGAGTAATTAGTCAACCTCTTTGACCTGTTTTAAGAAGTCTGGTAAAGAGATGCATTTCCTAAAATTGTGAATTAGCTTCTGCAGAAATTGGTACTAGCTCTGAAACTAAGGGAGACTAAGGGAACCTAAGGGAGGCTCAATCAAGCAGTTCAGGATGCAGCATTATAGCTAATACCAAGAAAATAGGGGAAATATTTTTTTTTCAACTGCTTACCAAGATCTACCTATTAGAAATCCCATATAGCACAAGCTCAGACTTGGAATAATGAACATAATAATGAACATTTAGTAATACAATTACTAAAAGCAAAATTAGTGTCACAATACAAAAATGTGAACTGTCAGCGGCTGGGTCTCTTCACAGACTTGATGAACCAGCATGAATGCTCTTAATATTCATCTGTATCCTACTTTTCAGAGGACAGTTTTACAAAATGATTTTTCACAGAATTAGTGTTACAAAATAATATGTCATTTGATCTACTTCACTATAGAACTATAATGTGAAACCCTGTTTGTTGTTTCCAGAATCACTAAAATGTTTTTTTTAAACAGGCATTTGTCCCAATTACTGTGATGTTATATAATACTGTCTTTGTCTAAAGAGGAAATAAACTTTGATCAACACAACTGTCAGTTTCAGATGTCACCTAAACATGTCAAAACATATTTAAAGTTTGTGTGCTAGAAGCAGATGTCCAAGAAAACCTGTTTCCATAGTGAAGAAAAATGACAGGCAGGTGGATCTACATAAGACATAGTATAGAGCTGGGACTTCTGGTTTGACGTTGCGGCAAAATGGGTGCAGGAAACAGGGCTCTGTCTTTTGTCCAATTTTGCCCTGCTGGGGACCCTGTAAAGCAGACATGTCAAACACAAGGCCCGGGGGCCAGATCCGGCCTGCGAAGTGGTTTCATGTGGCCCGCGAAGCCATCCTGGAAACAGTGAGGGAACGGCCCCCATTGCCTTGGCCCTGGCCCAGAGACCCTCCTTCTGCCAGAGACCCTCAGATCTGTCCCACTCCTGCCCAGGCCCCCATAGGCACTCTTAATGCGAACGATGTATAGCTGGCCATGCCCACCCAGTAGGCCATACGCACTCTAGCCATGCCCACCCAGTAGGCCACGCCCACCCTGGCCATACCCACCCAGCCCCCTGAGGGCAACCGTAATGCTGATGCAGCCCTCAATGAAATTGAGTTTGACACCCCTGCTGTAAAGCAAGGAGGGGACCCTCATTGATTGCGGGAGGGCAGCGGCCCTTCTGTTTCATCGGAGGAAGCCCTCCAAACCAGCAGGGGAAAGACTGGCTACATTCATGTAGCCAATCAGAAGCTACTGACAACTGAAGAAAATAAGCACCAATGAGCAACTTTTCAGCAACGTGGATGAAACTGGGTGAGACCATATTCTCTCTTTATGACTCTTTTTTTCCTGGAAATAATTGCCCCAAACACCCTCCCCAATGAGGGAGGGAAGAAGAATTTCCACCCCACTCCCTCAAGAAAAGAAAAGCGGCAAATTAACAGAAAAAATTACAAGTTTAATTTGGAATTAATACACATATATGGCTTTGAAATTTGGGGACTAAAAGTGCTTTTTAGACTTTTTTTTTTTAAAAAAAGACTTTTAATATACGTTGGGATTTAAAAAGTTGGAAAACGGCGCTAAGGACATCTAGTGGTGAATTATGGCACAATTTGTTATGCCTAAAGGAAACTTGGCTTGAAGCCCAGATTCAGATAAGACTCTTGCTGTCCTTGGAAACTTTCACTTTTGAAGACTGCAGCTGGGACAAGGGAAACAAAAACTCTTGGGCTGCTTATCTCTGTGGTAGAGACAACAAACTACTTTGAAACCAGCTTGCCTGAACTATGAATATAAATATTAACTGACTTTCAGAACTGTGTTATGGAACTATTTCCCTGCAGGAGAAACACATATCATTGCTTGAGATGATGGAATATTTTGGATTATAAATCTTTGATTGATGAACAACTTTTACTATAAAGACCACCTACAAAAAATAAAATGGATGTCCCATGCTCAGCTTTAAATGGTAAAAAAACCATCCTTAATACCTGTCCCCAAAGTCTTCGGTTTGATATACCACCTAGAAAACAATGACGAAAACTGTAAACTTGAAAGCATTTGGGTCAATATAAAAGGGGGAAAAATGACATTGCCATAGGTGTATACTATAGGCCGCCCAACCAAGCAGAGGAAATAGATGAACTTTTTGCTAGTCAGCTAACTAAGGTATGTAAGAAGCACATCACAATAGTAATGGGGGACTTTAATTACCCTGATATCAACTGGGAGACTAACTCTGCACCAAGTGGAAGATCAAACAGATTCCTGACAAACCTAGCAGACAACTTTCTCTCCCAAAAAGTAGAGAAGGGAACTAGGGGATTAGCCATATTGGATTTAATTCTCACAAACAGAGATGAAATGATAGAAGGTGTTGAAGCCACAGGAACCCTGGGGGGAAGTGATCATGCAATATTGGAATTCAACATTCTGGAGGCACAAGCAATAGAACACAGCCAAACTAGAGTCTTGGATTTTAAAAGAGCTAATTTCAATAAACTTAGAGAGACAATGGGAAGAATTCCATGGATGAGAATCCTAAAGGGGAAAACAACTCAAGAAACTTGGGAAATTTTGAAAAGTGAGATAATAAAGGCCCAGTCTAGTACAATACCAACAAAGAAGAAAAATAACAGCTCTCAAAAGAAACCAGCATGGCTGCATAAAGAACTCTCTGATAAATTGAAAGATAAAAAGGACAAGTATAAGAATTGGAAAGAGGGGCACATAACTAAGTCAGAATATCAGCAAATAGCCCGTGCCTTGCAAAGATGAAGTGAGGAAAGCTAAGGCTCAAAATGAACTAAGGCTTGCGACCAAAGTAAAAAATAACAAAAAATGCTTCTTTCAACATATAAAAAACAAGAAAAAAGTTAAGGAAATGATTGGTCCATTAGTGGGGGAAAGTGGCAAGAAAGTGACAAGCAATAGGGAGAAAGCAGAACTATTTAATTCGTTTTTTGCATCTGTCTTTACACAAAGGGAAAAAACAGTCCAACCTACCCAAGCCAGTGCCATAAAAAACAGAATAGAAACGCAAGTTAAGATAGGCAAGAAAATGGTAAGTGAGCACCTGTCCAGCCTAGATGAGTTCAAATCAAAAGGACCAGATGGATTACACCCCAAGGTTCTCAAGGAACTGGCAGACGTGATCTCAGAACCACTGAACTATATTTTTCAAAGATCCTGGAGCACTGGGGAACTACCAGAGGACTGGAAGAGAGCTGATGTAGTTCCCATCTTCAAAAAAGGGAAAAAATAGATCCAGGAAACTACAGACCTATCAGCCTGACCTCAATACCTGGGAAGATTCTGGAAAAGATAATCAAACAACAAATCACCGAACACCTTGATGCAAACAAAGTCATCACTAAAAGTCAACATGGGTTTGTCAAAAACAGATCATGCCAGACAAATCTTATTACATTCTTTGACCAAGTGACAAAACTAGTGGACCAGAGGAATGCTGTAGTTGTAATTTACTTGGACTTCAGTAAGGCATTCGATAAAGTAGATCACAACCTACTACTTGATAAGATAGAAAAATGTGGGTTAGATAGCATTACCACCAGATGGATTCGTAGCTGGCTGACAGGCCGTACTCAGCGTGTGGTCCTCAATGGAACTGCATCTACACGGAAGGAAGTGTGTAGTGGGGTGCCCCAGGGCTCTGTTCTGGGCCCAGTGCTCTTCAATATCTTCATTAATGATTTGGATGAGGGGATAGATGGGGAACTCATCAAATTTGCAGACGACACCAAGCTGGCAGGAATAGCCAATACTCCAGAAGATAGGCTTAAGATACAGAAGGATCTGGACAGACTCGAACACTGGGCACTATCTAACAAAATGAAATTCAATGGTGAAAAAAGTAAGGTTCTACATTTAGGCAGGAAAAATCAAATGCATAGGTATAGTATAGGTGGTACCTTGCTCGATAGTAGTAACTGCGAGAGGGATCTCGGAGTCTTAGTAGACAATCACTTAAATATGAGCCAGCAGTGTGCTGCAGCTGCCAAAAAAGCCAACACAGTGCTAGGCTGCATTAACAGAGGGATAGAATCAAGATCAAGTGAAGTACTAATACCACTCTACAATGCTTTGGTAAGGCCACACCTGGAATACTGCATCCAGTTTTGGTCACCACGATGTAAAAAAGATGTCGAGACTCTAGAAAGGGTACAGAGAAGAGCAACAAAGATGATTAGGGGGCTGGAGGCTAAAACATATAGGGAATGGTTGCTGGAATTGGGTATGTGTAGTTTAATGAAGAGAAGGGTGAGGGGTGACATGATAGCAGTGTTCCAATATCTCAGGGGCTACCCCAAAGAAGAGGGAGTCAAGCTATTTTCCAGGACAAGAAGCAACGGATGGAAACTAGTCAAGGAGAGAAGCAACCTAGAACTAAGGAGAAACTTCCTGACAGTTAGAACAATTAACCAGTGGAACAACCTGCCTCCAGAGGTGGTGAATGCTCCAACACTGGAGGTTTTTAAGAAGAGACTGGACAGCCATTTGCCTGAAATGGTATAAGGTTTCCTGCCTGAGCAGGGGGTTGGACTAGATGACCTCCAAGGTCCCTTCCAACTTTATTATTATTATTATTATTATTATTATTATTATTATTATTATTATTATTATTATTAAAATATTAAGATCAGAAAGAAATTCTCTTCATGTTGAAATCAATACAAGAGACAATTGATTTAGCTCGTGATGAGACTAAAAATAACACAAAGGAGATAAAGGAACAATTTTCTAATCTAAATTAACAAACCCAGAAAATGACTACAAAGGAGGAACTAGCAATCCAGGAAATAGAAGGAAAACTAGAGGAAGCAGATCCAAAGATGGAGGACCCAAAGGAAGGAACTAACAGACAGACTCAGACAACTGAAGAACTAGAAGACATAGTGATAATATCGGAAATGGAAAAGACATTTTACCAATCAAGATTTCAGAACATATTTGAGGAAAAGAAGAACTGATTGAATGGAAGATAGAGCTGTTAGAACTATGGGGAACTGGAGAAGGAGGGAGGCTGTTTAATGAATATCAATGTGCTAAGCGTTCTTCCAAAAATACTTTAAACAAATGGTCTTTTTTATTCCAAACAATATACACAAAAACAGAGGCAGAATTTCTTGATGATTCAAATGCACTGACTTGGAAAGTTAATTGGCAAAGGAAGAAAGCTAGAGTAAGACTGAAGAAAATAGAGGTTTTGACTCATTAGATGGGATATTATACTATTAATTAGATGTGCGAATATGGTGGAGAATAGATAATTGCTAGAAATAGAAGTATTATTATAACAAGAAACATAAGATTTGTAATTAGAATATTAGATTTTGGTATAAGAAGGGAAACAGGAAAATGCTAAAAAGTTTGAATAAGGAAAGCTTTTGGTTATCCAAATATAACTTACTTTGGAATTATAAACAATAGAAATATTTTGAACACTAATGGGAAATTAAAAATTTTTAAAAAGTGAAAAAAGGATACTGACTGAACATATGGATGTTAAGTGCAAATGCAATTAAGATATGTTTTGGGTAGAAAAGATATCTTAAACTGACATTGCTGATATTATTAGAAAAAGATAACAAAGATGTTGATATTCAACTGTATATTTACTAATTAATAACAATAAGAATTGTATTTGCCTAGTGTGGGAAAACAGATACTATCGGAAGAAGAGAGGAATAATCTGATGGTGTAATATTGGATCTAGGGTGAAGAAGTTAATAGACCACTGAATTACTAATGGACCCAGACAATATATTGTTTATTAAGTATTTGACTGTAAAACTAAAAAAATCATAAAATATTTATAAAAAAAGAGATACTATGGAGCTCAGACTAAACTTCTTCTGAGGTCGCTGTTAAGAGCAGAGTTTTTTCTTTTTTCTTTAAAGAACTGAAGCATTTCATTTTGCACAAAATGAAAGCTAAATTTGTTCCAGGGCTTCCCATTTCTTTAATTTGTATTATAGTACATAAAAAGCCACGATTTTAGTTTGAAAAGAGAAATTCTAGCATGAGAAATAATTCAGCAATGCTTTGAGACTTTAAATATAAATGAATTGTAAATGGTTCTTTATGACCTTAAAGGCATTTAAAAGGAGACTTAACTATATTCTCATAAAAAAGTTTACCAGTTATAAAATCCAACATAATGATTAAACATATTTATTGTAGAAATGTTCACAGAGCTTCAGTAATTTAGAGAACGTGCTTTTCTTATATTAAAAAGCATTCCATAAAAATCCATGAGAAGGGGAGTAGAAAAAAAGAGGCAGAAACCTAGAGCTTCTATTCTCAAAATTATACTCTAGAAGGCAACATTCTGACCTGCTGCACTTATCTAGAACAGGGCTTTTCAACCGGCTGGTGGTATGTGAGCCTTAGGTAATTATAATGGGGGCTACAGCTGATACAGCCACCCAGAAGCACGCATCAGCTGTAGCCCGGCGCTGATCCTGGAGCTTCAGTTACCAAGCAGCATGTTTTCCAGAAGCGCAAGAGTGAGCTGGGTAGGAGCCCAGGATCAGTGTCTGCAGCTACAGCTGAGCCGCACTTTTGCAGAGCCGCCCAGAAATGCGGGTCCTAGGCTCCTGCCCAGTTCACTTTCTTGCGGAAAACATGCGGCTTGCAAGTTGCATTGTCCTAGGGAGATCATGTGATCCCCTTTTGCGATCTTCTGAAAAGCAAAGTCAAGCCGGATTCAGTTGAACAACTCTGGGACTAACTTAAGAACTGCAGGGATTCACCAAACAAACATGGCAAGATAAATTCGTAAAATGGGGCAAAACGGGGCTGCAAGCATGCACACAAGGCATCTGTGTGAGGCTTGTGGTGCCCCCACTGCCAGTTTGCGGCGATGCTACCACCAGTGCTAGGATCATGCCATGGCCCGCATCAATTTTGCCAGGTGCAAGGATCGCGCTGCAGCCCGCAGTGATACTGCCCCAGCACGAGGCTCACGCCGCTGCCCCGGCGTGAGGATTACTCCACGGCCCATCTGCCACTTGCAGTGCTGACACTGCCTGCACAAGGTTTGCGGCAATACTGCTACCTGTGTGATATTAGTGGCGCTGCCACTGCCCACACAACACTCGCAGCAACAGTGGCACAAGGGGTGAGTACATGCACACATCCGCGCTTCTGGGTGGCTGTATCAGCTGTAGCCTGGCACTGATCCTGGGCTCCTGCCCAGCTCACTTCCTTGAAGAAAACATTCCTTGAAGTGAAGCCCCAACCTCCACTTGCTTTCACTCACTCCTCCGTCTCTTTCAAAGGAACCTCACTCCCTCACACACTCCGTCTCTTTCAAAGGCCTCTTGCTCGTTTGCTCACTGCCCTGTTTCCAAATGCCTCTTGCTCACTTGCTTACTTACTGCCCCATCACTTCCAAATGCCACTTGCTCATTCACTCGCTCACTTACTGCCCCATCGCTTCCAAATGCAGTAAGTGAGCAAGTGGCATTTGGAAGCAATGGGGCAGTAAGTGAGTGAGTGAGTGAGGGAGTGAGTGAGAAAGTGGCGTTTGGAAGCGACTGGGTAGTGAGTGAGTGAGTGAACGAGCAAATGGTGTTTAGAAGCATTTGGAAGCAACAGGGCACTAAGTGAGCAAGCGAGCAAGTGGCGTTTGGAAGCAACGGGGCAGTGAGTGAGTGAATGAGCAAGTGGCGTTTGGAAGCGACAGGGAGTGAGTGAGTGAATGAGCAAGTGGCGTTTGGAAGCGACAGGGAGTGAGTGAGTGAATGAGCAAGTGGCGTTTGGAAGCGACGGGGCAATAAGTGAGCGGGCAAGTGGCATTTGAAAGAGACGGAGTGACTGTAGGAGAGACTGAACAGTGTGCCTTTGAAAGAGACGGAGGAGTGAGTGAGTGAGAGTGGAAGCTTTTGTGAGCAAAGTGTGAGTGAGTGAGGGGGGGCTTTTGTGAGCGAAGGGTGAGAGAAAAAGGGAAAAGTGAAGGGGAGAAGGGAAAAAGAAAAGGCACTGACTTCTGACTTCCTCTGTTGCAGGAGTAGAATGAAGCATTAACATTGAACCTCAACTTTTTACTTTTCTATAATATTATAAACTAGCCATTTCTATAACAACAAATGAATCTAACTGATGAAACCCAAAATACCCCCCCACACACTTTTTTCAGTCATCAAGTTTTTGACTCCTTGTTAAGTACTGGTGGTATTTGAATATTGCCATGTCCTAAAAGTGGTACAATTTCTGAAAAGGTTGAAAAGCCCTGATCTAGAAAATGGCATTCCCAATATCCAAAGCTCTCATCCAAAATGTCATGCTCAGAAATATATCTCGTGTACTGTTTCCATGAGCAAACTTTCCAGGCTGCTATTTTAAACAGTAGATTGTAACACTTTACTATCTCACTGAAGGAAGTGGTCGGTTTTTTTTTATCAACTGTAACTAGGGAAGCAACTAGAATTCTTAACAATGTTTGCATTTGCTTATCTCAAGTTGTGCTTGACATAACCTGGAATTCTAATTTGCAAACTTCCTGAGCTACTACCGTACTTCCCCCAAAGGCCTACCCTGAAAATAAGCCTTAGCTTGATTTTTGGGGGTGGGCCTAATATAAACCCTACCCCCAAAATAAGCCCTAATTTGGGGGCAAGGCACACATTTAAAAATCAAGCTAGGGCAGGGGTAGGGGTGTGGATCTGCCCCACGCGCCCCACACCCACTTACCTTGCAGCCAGGCCTCTCCTCGCCGGCCCACTTCTTCTGAGGCATCTTCTGCAGCCAGACCTGCATTTCTCAGCCAGAGGCCTTTCCAGAAGGCCTGTGCAGCCAAGAACCAAGCTATGGATTCAATTCATAGCGCGGTTCTGCAAGAATCCACAGCTTGGTATTCGGCTGCATAGGCCTTCTGGAAAGGCCTGACTGCAAAATGCAGGGCGGAATGCAGCTGCAGAATGAAGCTGCTTCTTCGGCAGCAGAAGAAGTGGACTTGATGGGCGGGGCTGTCGGTGCCGGAGGTGAGTAAGACATCCTCCTACTGCCTCTTTTGGAGGAAGGAAAAAAAAAAAAGACCTGGTACTAACTTTCCTGGGTATGTAGCCTTTAACAAGTTGTTCTAGCAATGATTAAAGTCACTCACTTCCAAATTACTTCTCATGTGGATTACTGTAATGTGCTCTGTATCGGGCTTCCCTTGAAGACCTCTCAGAATGTATCATTGGTCCAGAAATTATTTATTCTTAAAATGTATATAAAACATAACAATTTATATGTAATGTTTATATGCTATATAAATCTATATAGCTGCCCATCTCTCAAACCAAATGACTCAGGGAAGAGTACAAAAAAGTTAAAAGAACAATAAATTAAAAATAACAATTATTAAAATTATTAAAAACTATAAAAAACACAGCAAAAAAATAATAATGGGCAAAGGAATGTAAATAATAGGAGCTACTTTATAGTTTGCTAGTCTGGGAATCCCAGGCCTAATGGTACAATCAGGTCTTGATAGACTTTTGGAAGGTCAGGAGCAATGGTGCCAGCCTAGCCTCAGTGGGAAGGATATTCTACAACATGGGCACCACAGCTGAGACCATCCACTGCCTAGGGCCCACCAACTGTAGGTTTCTAAATGATGAAAGCCACAGCATACTCTCTCTACTAGATCTGGTGCGATGGGAAAATGTAATTGAGGAGATGCAGTCCCTCAAGTAACCTGGGTCCATGCCAGGGGTGTCAAACTGCCGTCGCGCAGGCCGGATGCGCCCACCCCATTACCAGCAATGGCAAAAAAGCTCTGATAGGTCACGCGACATCACGTGACGTTGTGAGTTTGACATGTATGGTCTATGCCATTGGGTCTTTAAAGGTCAAAACCAGCACTATGAATTTATAGATGACAAAAATGAAAAAAGAAGAGGAGTCAATTTATTTTCCAAAGCACCAGAAAGCAAGACAAGAAACAATGGATGGAAACTAATCAAATTGCGAAGCAACCTGGAATTAAGGAGAAACTTCCTAACAGCGAGGACAATTAACCGGTGGAACAGCTTGCCTTCAGAAGCTGTGGGTGCTTCATCTCTGGAGCTTTTAAGAAGAGACTGGACAGCCATCTGTCTGGAATGGAAGAACTGCAAGATCCCATCCAGCTCTATTCTGATTTGATTTGGATCTGGAAACAAACTGGTAACAAATGCAGTCACAAAGTAGAGGTGTAATATGTGTTCTATAAGGAATACAGAACTGCTTGTGCCATTGCTTTTTCACCAGTTGAAGCTTCCAGATAGTCTTCAAGGGTAGCGCCATGCAGCACACATCAAAACAGTCCAATTGGGAGGTGACAAGGAATAAGTGAATGTGGGTAGAGCCCCTTGATCTACGAATGGGTGAACTGGTGCACAACAATAAAGTTGTGCAAAATCCCTTCTAGCCATGACTGCCACCTGCTCCTCAAGCAGGAACTGTGAATCCGAGAAGACCCCCCGATTGCTCGTAGTAGTCCCAAATACATTGCAATGTAGTCCCATCTAGCAGCAAAGATGACACAGTCCCAGAACTAGAGGGTCCCTAGAGCCAATCAATCTTTTCAGGGTTCAGTTGAAGCTTGTTCTTCTTCTTTAGACCCTCACAGTCTCCAAACACCAGAATAAGATGTCCACATCATTGCTTAATCCACCAACGGCAGAGAAGAACAATTGAGTATCATCAGCATATTGATGATACCTCAGCCCATGGCAATGGAATGAAGTGTGCAAGCAATTACGGGTGCATCTTGGTGCATCTACATGACTTTTCTCTTCTATGAGATACACAATTTACCAGTGAGCTTCTGGGTACATTGTTAATTGTCATCTATAAAGTTGTATATGGCATTGTATTTGTGGCATTGTCCTTCTCCAATTGTCTTTGCCTGTCCTGTAAGGTGGGCATATTGTGGATTCTATCAACTAAACAGTACCATCTTGTAGGACCCCACAGTCATACCTCCTCTGTTGTTGTCATCACTGTCTGGAATACCATCTTCCCAGAGGCCAGGGAAATTTGTGATCCTAACTGGTGGATGATGGGTAGCTAGCATTTTTATTTGTATTTTTTTCACCCCAATTTTCTGTTTCAGCGAGTTTGAACTGTATTTTTTTATTTTTAACGTTCACACCATCTTGAGTTCTGGGGTTTGGAGATGTTTAAAACCAAAATAAATGTTATGCACAGATCACAAGGATATGAATACTTGGAAAAGAACATCTGGCAGCAATGGAAGTAGAAGTGGAAAAAGATAGGATGCATGGGATAGAAGCAATAGAAATACCTATAAGAAACACACCAGGCCAAGGAGATAATACTTGAGCTTTTCTGACTCATGACAATGTCAAAAGAAGCAGTCTTACCTTTTGCTCTACTGGTATGAATCCTGCCACGAACCCAAACAGTTTCATCAGCTTTTTCTCCTGTCAAATCCTTTATTTGTACCAACACACGATCTGCATATAAAAGATATAGTGACATATATTGAGAACATTTTATTCATATTTACATGAAAAACAAATTGAATTATTGAATTTCTTAGCAAAATTGTTGGTTGGATCCAGGCTTATACTCGCTAATGTGTTGCTGGGAATGGGGCAAAACAGCAATTCTGACTTTTCTATAGCCCCTGTATTTCCCTAAAGGTTAGGCGGAGGATATAATGGAATTGGGAAGGGAAGGAAAAACTGCAGAAAACTGCAACTGTGCAGCTGCTTGTCCAGTTAAATGTTTAATAGGAAAGCAAATTCATCTTTAATCTAGACATATTTGGTTTCAATATGTGCCAATAGTTCTTCCTCCAGTTTTTAACACATGAGAAAACATTTAATTCACATTTGACATATATCAGAATGCGGCTACAATTCCTTAATCCTTTGAGACTGAAATGAATTCTCTCTTACCTTTTTGCTCAAAGTGGCTCCATCAAAGCCAGAAACAGAATTAATTTGATGCCACGATCAGCATTATGTTACTTATTTATTACTGACTACTCTTTGTATAGGGACGTGGTGGCTCAGTGGGTTAGGACGCTGAGCTTGTCGATCAGAAGGTTGGCAGTTTGGCGGGTCGAATCCCGAATGCCACGTAGCAGAGTGAGCGCCTGTTACTTGTCCCAGTTCTAGCAGTTCGAAAGCACGTAAAAATGCAAGTAGAAAAATAGGGACCACTACGGTGGGAAGGTAACAGCGTTCTGTGCGCCTTTGGCGTCTAGTCATGCCGGCCACATGACCATGGAGATGTCCTCGGACAAGTGCTGGCTCTTCGGCTTTGAAATGGAGATGAGCACCGGCCCCTAGAGTTGGAAACGACTAGCATGCATGTGCGGGGGAACATTTATCTTTACCTTTTTACTCTTTGTATGTTTTACAGAAACTGACCTGGTTTTTCCTGTGACTGTATCATTGGCAATATTCCATACCTTTCTTTTGCATAATCCTAAAAAGAGAAAAGAACAATAAATTATAATAGTCATAATCAAATAGTCATGCCTTGATATATTTCACAATAGTTCCTGATGGGTGAACAACATATTCTATAAATGAAGCTTAGAATTAATCAACAAGGCTAAGCTGCACTTTAATCTGAGATTCTGAAATCTATAAACAATAATGGAGTTCCAAATAAATACACCTCTGAGCACAAGATACATGAATCACTCATGTTACACAAATATTTAATTAGTTAGTAACAGTCAATCCTATGTACTAAATTACTTTGAATATTTATTATTGGTGATAAGCACAGGAAAATGTGCACCATCTATGACTTCATTCTCTTTCAGTTTTTGTTAGAAGCATGGTATAATTTGAACCTTGAGAACTGAATAATCACTGTACTTTTCTATTGTAATTACAGAAGGGTGGAAAATAAGAGTTACTAATACTAACAAATTTAGTTCATGTATTCAGCTATAACTTCTGAGGATACATTTCTTTCTGAGGAGAAACTGGACTATGGCATTCAGTACCCCAGCTAATCTGGAGAAGAACTCCAAACCTTGAAACAGAGTTCACTGTTTACTTAGGCTTTACTTGACAGGTATGCCAATAGGAAATAGGACTATCCAAAATATGTCATACACTGTAAGGTGTAAAAACAGAGATAATCATAAATTGAATTGAAATTAAGATATTAACATTAAAGTAAAAAATATTACCTCAACAACGCAAAAGTGGTGTGCAGCAAGTTTTATTCACATCATGATTACGTTGGGGATTTTTGAAGGGAATATGTAATTCAGGAATGTAATAACTTTAGTTTGCAACTTAAGAATATATGGCTGAAAAAAGGCCTGTCTGAGAGCTGACATCTACACCAGGCATAGAAAAAAGCATTTTTGATTTTCCAAATACATATGTAATTAGAATTGAATGAACAATCTGAAACAGTACATTCCTTTATTGAACTACATTATGTTCAACTTCCATTTACACAAATAATTTGATACTTGCAGACCACCCATTACTATACTTAAAAAAGCAGTACATGTATCCAATTCTATAGAACATCTGTGTAAGAATTAAAATCAGAATGTTAATAAATTCTGCTATAAAACAAAATTTGTGATAGCCACAGAAACCTGAAAACAGCATGAACAAACTTCTCAAACAAGTACGATGTGAGCTTGAACAAGATCACATCATTCACACTTTGTAAAAATGATTCCCAACAGAATGTGACAACAATACAGTAAAGGCAAGCTGTCATAAAGATATGTATTTAGAACAGATTATTTTAATTTTACTAATGGGATCCCAGAACCTTTACTCACAGGTACCGAAACCTTGATTTAAATAGAATATGTATTTTCCAGTTCTATGCAAATTTCCTGTAGCAAATCTGTGTGAAGTTTCCCAATAAGGGAAATAAAGTTCTACCAATGTAGAATTATCCCACATTTAAAGGACAGAATATCAAATCAGGGAAAACTTGCAGGTTATAGAAACACAATTTCCCGGGACGAAACAGTTGGAAGCAGTGAGATAAAGGCACAAATCACTTTTCCCTATTACATGGTTTTAAACACAATGGTAACTTTGGTGTGCCTACTTCTAAGCCCATTCCTACTGCCTGAAAAAATGAGTTATATCTGGCTCTCCTTTTGCTTTTTTACCATGGCAGATTTTGAACACAGCTGTCCATTTCTCAGCGTTACATACAACCAGGGCTTTTTTTGTCATAGAACGCTCAGAATGGAGTTCCGGCACCTTTTTTGGATGGAACCTTGTAGGGTAGGCAAGGTGGGTTGTATGACATTTGTGAGTTCCGGCACCTTTTTCTTTTACAAAAAAAGCACTGCATACAACAGTATTATATATCTGCTTGAGTGTTTTTAATGAATCTCGCCTCCTCGAAACCTAGTTTTCTCCCAAATTTAGTCTGGAAAATGCTTCCTTTGTAGTGTGCCCACCCATTTTGTCTCCGCTTTTCTCTCTGTCTCTCTCTCTCTCACACACAGATGAAACGGGACAATTTTAAAAGATGTTAAAGCCAACCTTACGGGAGGGGGGGTGGTATTCGCGATCATTCATTTGACCTATTTTGCCCCAAACCTCTCTCAACGCCTACTTCCGCTTTCAGCCAATTTCCATTGCTTCTAAAACACAGCCAGGAGCGGACAAAAGTGAAAATGGGGAAATTGGAGAGTCTCTGACTACGTTTGAAGAGCAACGAAGGCGGCCTGGAAAAGCCCCCAGGTGCGAAAAAAAGGGGGAAGCGAGACCCCTCCACGGCTCAGGTTTTGTCCCAAGAGCGAAGGGCCGGCTGGGTGCTTCGGTTCACAGGCTGGGCCTTTTGACATTTGCAAACCATCCTCCGCCTACCACCCCCACCCCCGCCCCGCAATACTCCTCGCCCACCAGCCCTCTCTACCCGCCCGCCCATCCCGCTTCCATCCCGTCGGAAACCCACATCGGCCGGCGGCGGCGGCGGCGGCGGCTCCATTGGGTGGACGCTCTTCCGTTCTTGATTCTTACGGACGCCGGGCATTTTTACCACGTGCAGCGAAAAGGGAGGGGGGAGAGCGGAGTAGGCACGCGCACACTTTTTTTTGTCCCCTCAAGCTTTCCGTACTACCACCTGACAAAGCTTTCCGCCGCCTCTCGCTCGATTCCCCGGGCTACTCTTTTTTTTTTTTTAACGCTCTCTCCGCGTGTCCTCCCGTACCACTTCCGGGCACGTAAAGCACACCAGGGAGAGCCGAGCACGCTCTAACTAAGCATTACGTCACGCGAGAATTGAGCTCTTCGCCATTCAGGACCATCCTGCCTCTCCCTTCCCCCTCCCCCTCCCCCAACTCCCAAACCATCCAGGGAGCGTTTTATCGCGAGCTTTGGATAGTTGGTGACTCCACGTTTTGGGGGAAGAGTCACCTGTCTGTTTGAGAGCGGATTTCCTGCACGGATTTGTGGAGGAAAGCTGCCCGTCCCATTCAAAATACTATAAAACGTTCCTGTCTCATATTTCATAATACTTAAAAAAATAAATGAAAAAAAATTGCCTTCTTAATGCCTCATGTGCGCTCTTACACAAGATTTGTGAGTGCACTGTTATGTGTTTGCGAGTGATTGAGTCCGTGTACCTTCAGGCACCTTGTTTACCAAATTTGTTTTCCCGTGCTGTTGAGCCAAAAAGTTACCATCCACAAAAGTAAACAAATCATAGGCAAATGTACAATTTAAAACTTAAGTCACATGTCCTAGGGTTGATGTTTGATAATGTAATAATAAAATAATGTAATAATGCATACCAGTGCTTTTTTTTGTAAAAGAAAAAGGTGCCGGAACTCACACATGTCCTACAACCCACCTTGCCTACCCTACAAGGTTCCATCCAAAAAAGGTGCCGGAACTCCGTTCTGAGGTTCTATGAGAAAAAAAAGCCCTGATGCATACACACATATATACATACATGTGCATACACGCACACACGGTCATGATATTGGGTTGAGGGAGAAAATGCTGAAATTTTATCCAGAAAAGTTGAAGAGACTTGGTATGGAGAAAGTGGGACTTTGGAGTTGAGATAAAGTTTCTTTGGGATGGGGTTTCATTAAGTGAAATGGTTGCTAAGTGAAAGTATGACTGTGCTTATGATTTTACTTCATCTTTCCTTTGCTTTACAGCTGGGGTCCCCAACACCCAGTCCATTGACCAGCACCATGCCGCGGCATGCCAGAAACTGGTCCGTGCAAACAAGCTAAGCCCCATCGGTGGGATGAGGGCAGTACATGAAACCACGCCTCCTCCAGTCCGCAAACAAACCTCTCCACAAAACCTGTCCCTGGTGCTCAAAAGGTTGGGGACTTCTTCTTTACAGACTTTCAAAGATCATCAATTTGAGCGCTGGTTATAAAGTTACTTTTTCATTAGCTTCCTCACTGTAAACCATTGCTTAGCAACGCAGTCAGTCACTAACAAGAACTACTTGCAATTCTAGTTTAGTAAAAGTGTTTTCCCTCTTCCTCCAGCCATACAAATAATAGATTGTGTCTCCACAATGTTGCCGAAGTTTGTGATCAATAACTGATTCTCTCTAGCTCCAATTAGCTATCTGTTGTGGACATGCTTGTTCTCCAAATCTCTGGCCATTGTTTGCTTTAACTGGTAGCATCCCGGGGACTTCCCGCTTGTCAATCACTTCACTGGCTGAACCACCTCATTTCTGTAGATCAGTTGTTAGCACACCTGATTTAGGCATTCTATTTGGTAAAACAGAATCTGCCATGAGGAATCACACAGTAAAACGAGGGAGTAGTTTCTGTTTTATAAAAACAAAAATCACACATGCTATACAATAACCTGTTTGGAACCAGGTATTGACAGATGGCTTAGCTACCTGTCAACACTTGCCTTCTCTCTGAGAGAGTGCTACCAATTGCTTTATTTCAGTGGTCACAGATTAAATTTATGAGAGCAGCACCATTGACCCATTGCTGACATATTTTAAAAATATGTGCTCAAATGGGCATAAAATGATAAGATTTCAGTATAAGTTTTTAACACAGATAAAAGTCTTCCTTAGGTTGATATTCTCAAGCCAGTCTGAGGAACTAAAGCTCAACCTCATAATATTTTGGCTATGTCTTTTAAGTGGCACTGACATTATTTATTATTTACCAATAGAGTAAAGCAGGGCATGATCACATAAATTCTAGTTTTATGCCTTGGGTCATCAATATGGAACACAGTGTGACATTTAGCTTTCCAACCCGTTCCTTGACAACTGCCATCTCTTTTCCCTACCTTGTTTATTTTGTAAAATCTTTTAATTAACAAGGAATGAGAAATGGCATATTGCACAGTAAACCATCAGCCTCAAACTTAACCTGTATTTGTAGCAATACCTCTGGAATCTATTTAGATCTTAGAACCATCAGATATTTTTTAAAAAATAATGATAGTGCTGCTTCAGTCTAGTGTTTTGTTTATGGTACATGGATTTTTTGTTATTGCCTGTATCCATCTTGGGAACTATTTCATGAGAATAGTTGTAACACAGGCTGCAACTCCTGTTATATACAGTCAATGGTGCTTTTGCAAAGAGATCATTTATGAATGCAGATGGGTCAAAGTAAATATATATATCTATATATTACTATCAATAGAAGAGAATATTTGTAGGTCAGAGTTGAAATGTGGCGTCCTGCCCTGTGAACCGCCCTGAGTCCTCAGGGAGAAGGGCGGTATACAAATATTATTAAATTAAAATTAAATTAAAATTAAATTAATGCTCTTTGAACTTGATTGTTTTCTTGCAGACATCTCATTCTCCAATTGGTAACATCATCAGTACTAGAAGGGAGTGGTGTTTGCTCTCTTTTTATATATTAATGACTTGGCCTGTAACTGTTGGTGGGAGTGTTCTTGGTGGTTCATTGATTAGGTTGTTGTATATTAAAAGAAAGCAAACCCCATTCCTTTATGGCACTGATCATGTTATTTAGTTGGGTAATGAAACATCTACAAGAAAACAACCAAGCTCAGAGAGCACCAAAGTCCTCACTATATACTTACTACCAGGACAATATCAGAATCATCATATGTATGCTCAAGATACCATTTGATTAACTTGGATTATGAAGAATTTCTGCCTCTCTATTAAGTTTAAGCAATGTTGCAATAGGAAAAAATCAGTGGCGCTACTTAGAATTTTCTTTTTGCAACTGTGAACATTTTGGAATTAACTTACTGTGTTGAATCAGAGGGCAAATATAATTGTGGTATATGAAATGATGAGAAGGCAAAAATAAATTGTGGAAAAATTAAGCTTGCTGATCTTGTACTTTCCCCCTGTATGATTAGAATCTCAGTTCTCACAAAATCAAAGAAATAATGTACTATTAATAAAATTGTACAAAAATAATAAGTATTATTCATTGCACTGGGCATTGAAACTGAGCAAATGAGTAATCAAAAATACTTTATTAAAATATACATCTGAATCAAATTAAAGGTGGTTGTAGTTAATAAAAATCTAAGAGGAAATATACAATGCAGCTGGTTGTGAAACTGCTAGATGTCAGATTGTTATCTACAAAATTTGTATAGTGTGAAAATATGCTGGCTGCTTACAAGGCATTATGCAAAACAGAGAGCCATTAACTATATATAAAATAACACCCTAATAGATGTTTTTGTTTTGCTTGTAAAGAGGAAGCTATTATTTTTTTTATATTTTCTATTTAGAAAGAACTGTCAGAAGGTTAGTGCATTAATTAGAAAAATAATAATTGAAACCAACTTCCTTTACACGGTAGTCATTTTAGCTTTATAATAAAGAAACGTTATTCAATAAGCTGTTGGAAATATGAAAAAATAGCAGATGAGATTTCTTTATAGTGAATTGAACCATTGGTCCATTTGGTACAATATTGTCTACATTGATTGCCAGTGGCTGTTCTGTGTTTCAGGGCTGAATTTTTCCAACTCTACCTATATTGGGGCCCTCTGAATACAACACATATAATAAATATGTTTAACAATGCTTAGGTAATAAACATTAGGATAAACTAGACCAGGGGTGTCAAACTGCCGGCCTATGGGCTGGATGCGTCAGGCAGAAGCCAACGAGGGAAAAAGTCACAATACGTCACAACACATCACATGACGTGGCGAGTTTGACACCCCTGAACTAGACATTGACAGATACTGAGTATTTTGCATCTGCTCCAAATATGATGTCATTATTATTGCAGAATCTGTTGAATTTTCGAGAGCATTGGTTAGATTATGGGATCAGCTTTAGACACTGCAGCATGAGGAAACAGAAAAGATGCTTGAGTATTAGGCCATCCAATACATTATTTCCAGGGTTCCTGCTGAAGCGGCTCATTGGCTTTGGAATTTGAGGTAAAGAATTAATAGTAATCCATTCCTGGCACAAGAGAGTGTCAGCTGGAGGTTTCTGTTTGGATGGTCCTTGTGTGGTGGAGCTCCTCCTTAAGATTCTATTCTTTCACTCCTGCTGTTTAGTGTTTACATGAATATACTGCTAATGGTCATTTAGAGATTTGGAAAACAGTACGGTACCTCTGCCTCTCCTTTCTACCTGAATCAGGAGAGGTGTGGAAACCTAGCTAAGAGCCAAGATAATGAACTTGAATTCAGGTAAAACCAATAGTGAGAATAGGAGATTCTCAGGTCTTGAAGAATATTGGCTATTCTGGATGAGGTCGCGCTTCTTCTGAAGAAACAGGTGCATAGCCAGGCTTCTCCTCAATTTCAATCTGTCACTAACAGCACACTTAGTAACAAGGGGTTTAGTTATAATATCCCTACCTCAATTATTGCAATGGACTCTATCCCCGAAGGTGGTCCAAAAGCTATAAATAGTGCAGACTATGTCTAATTATTGAGTGGGATGATTAAGGCCACATTGTACTAGTACCAAAAGCACTTAAAAGTGAACTTGATTTGTGCATCGTTCTAAGCCACAATATTAGTTTGAACTTTAGTTGTAACTCATTCATGAATGTTTTTAGGTGGCCAACAATTAGAAACATCATGGAGTATGCCTCCTCACCCCATTTAAACAGGACCTGCCCATAAAATAAACCAAATTTGGTATCAACATTATATAACATGTTATTATATAAATATATATTATATAAAATGTATCTACAAAATGATCCACAAAACCTTCAATAACAGAATGCTGTTATCTTGGGTTTGAGGGGAATAATCAGGTTTAATTGCTTTCTTGAAATCCAAAAGGGAAGGAGAAGACAAGATCTCTTTGGGGAAGGAACTTATCTGTTGTGGTTTTAAAACCAGGGTTTATAGTTGTGAAGTATACAAACCCAGCCAACTGAAGTTTGTTCAATAAAACATGGTTTATCAAGATGCATAATCTCAGCCAATAATATTATCTGCTCTGTCCTGGCTGTAGCAAAAAATCATTGCTGAGATTTATACACTGCAAACTACAGATGTGTTAAATATTTGTAGATTATTTTTTGTTTCATAGCTGAAAAAATATTTAATTAACTGAACAAATCTATTTAAGGAAATAAGTCCACTTTACATTTAGACTAAGTATCAATTAAATAGATGGATTGTAGCCATTTGTTTAGGAACAATGCTAATAAAAAAGGAAGAGGCAGGGTTTAGGAATTATATTCAATTAACATTAAAAAAAGGACAATGAAGAAATCTGCCTCTTTTTTTGACAGGGAGTTTTCTTAACAGCTGCTCTTAGCAATAATGCAGCTTGATGCACCTGTTCAATTTCAGTCATATAACTATTAAAGGCACAGTGTGTCTTTCAAAAGGAAAATGTAACTATTTCTAGATAAGCCAAATTGCCCAGCTTCCTATGTCTGGAGAGCCTTTTCATATCTTCTAAAAGCACCCTTACCCTGCACTCTTGATTGGCATGCTCCAATTGTTCTCCTTCTTAACTGCTAGAATTAACCAGTCTAGATTTTGACTGCTTTATTATGCATGTCAGTCCATCTCTAACTCAATAGTCTGTATGATGGCTGACAGACTTTGTCCAGTGTTTTAGACAGGTAGTACCTGAATCTAGAGCCAATTTAGTGTAGTGATTAAGGCATCAGGCTAGAAATTGGGAGAGTCTCACTTCTAACCCTGTCATGGGTATGAAGCTAGCTTGGGCCAATCACTCACCTCTTTCCCCTAGGAAAAAGAGACAACACAAACTACTTATGAAATCTTTCTAAGAAAACTGCAATTGTCTAGGGCAGAGGTAGGCAACCTTGGCTCTTTTATGACTTGTGGACTTCAACTCCCAGAATTCCTGAGCCAGCCATGCTGAGGGGCAAGGGAGAGTTTCCAAGCTCAGTCATGCTGGCTCAGGAATTCTGGGAGTTGAAGTCCATGAGTCATAAAAGAGCCAAGTTTGCCTACCCCTGGTCTAGGGCAGTCACGGAGTCAAAAACTGATTCAAAGCCACCCACTTCATTCCCAAGCTAGGAAGAGATGACGAGAGTTGAACTTGCGGCCTTTTGCATGCAGAACATGCGCTCTAGAGATTTCCTGAATGTGTAAGCATTTGTTGTCTTTGAAGAATTGCATAGAAAACCATCCTGCAGCTGTATCTAACAAAGTGTTCCCTCTGTGGAGGGCCTTAGAGCAGGTTTGGGGAACCTTTGGTCCAAGAACCTAATCCAGCCTTGGAGGACTTGTCCAACTAAACCTCCAAGCTTCTTCCTGATAAAAAGAATTTTCAGTAGTTGACTATTTTTATTTGCATCCTATCTGAGAAGGAAAGCAGAGCACACATACTTGTCCTATTTCTGCAGCAGCGTTGCTGTCTTCCACATTTCAAAGAAAGCCACCAGGGTCATTTTTTTACAACCTGTCTCAATCCATCACATGTGGACCTCTCAGGGGAATCTTCCAGTGGGTTGCCGACATTCACAAGAGGAAAGGATGGAGACTCACGGGTGTTGTTTTTCTGGATAGTGTCTGCTTTATTCTTCTTCTATTGAGATACTATTAACCCCCACTTCATCAGCATTTTGCAGACTTTGTTTTTTGAAAAAAGAACTATTTTAAAAGCATTTGAATAGGTATTGTTACCTTCTACTTATTTACCTATTGATTTTATTTTGGGGGGGGCGTGTTTGTGATACTGCTATTTTGTTTGTAGACTTATTTTAACATTTTCTTTTATTAATACTATGCTACAAATGTCTTCATGTAATATATTAGAATATAGTATGAATTGCTAAGAGTCATTTAATGACAGCAATATATGCACAAAAGATTTACGTATATAGGCAGAGCTAATCCCCTTTTCATTTTTTTTCTTTGACAATAGAGAAGACAGAGTAAGGTGCAAGTGACAAAATGCTGCTTTCTCTGCATCATTAGAGAGGTTGATTTTGAACTGGTCACTTTACAATTATTTTTCACCCTTGTTCATCTCTTTCACAAAAAAATATTTGGGCCAAAAACTAAATCAAAATTGATCTGGTTTATCTATCAGTGTAATTTCCATCATTTTTATACTGTACTGTCAGGATAAAAAAAATTCTAGGGGATTAAACATAAAAAAAATTCCTTTCAGTAGTTTTTCAGTTATATGATATGATTTTTTTTAAGAAGCAAAGAGAGCCAGTTTGGTGTGGTGAAGATGTTGACCCAGAAACCAGAAACTCTGAAGTTCTAGGCTGATCATCATGTTTGGAATGAGAAACAGACCAAAAAAAGGAGATAAATAATTAAATGAATAAAAGAGTAGGCACAATATTTCCTACAGTATTTTTGACATCCCTCCTGAAGTCCTGTCTCTGCAGGAGGACTAGGGCTGATGGCAGCATCTGTGGAGATGCTGGCAAGATGGCAGTGTTGCAACGCCCATTGTTTATGTGCACCATATACAAAAAAGGCAGGACTCACATTGTAATTCATCCACCATCTTGACCTCTTCATTTTTTTAAAAAAAATGTTTTATTGATTTTTAACATAATCACCTTAATATTTGGTAAACAGTGTGTTGTCTGGGTTAGTATTTAAAAAACAATCAATATCAATTAATTTCTATAATTCTGTAGTCCATGTAATGGCTTTGCTTGATTTTATCTTCTTCCAATAATATTCTCTTTTGCCAACCTTAAATTAATACAGTGTTGCAACGCCCATTGTTTATGTGCAGCATATACAAAAGAGGCAGGACTTACATTATAATCCATCCACCATCTTGACCTCTTCCTACTGAGGACAAGTCACTGGTGTGTAGAGTGTAGATCAGGGGTGTCAAACTCAATTTCATTGAGGGCCGCATCAGCATTGCGGTTGCCCTCAGGGGGCCAGGTGAGTATGGCCAGGGTGGGCGTGGACTACTGGGTAGGCGTGGCTAGTGTGTGTATGGCCTACTGGGTGGGCATGGCCAGCTCTACATTCTTCGCATCAAGGGTCCCTATGGGGGCCTGGGCAGGAGTGGGACAGATCTGAGGGTCTCTGGGCCAGGGCCAAGGCAGTGGGGGCCATTCCCTCACTGTTTCCAGGATGGATTCGCGGGCCACATGAAACCACTTCGCGGGCCAGATTCGGCCCCCGGGTCTTGTGTTTGACATGTCTGGTGTAGATTCTCCAGCCCCTTTTGGGTAGCCTCCCCTCTTCCTCAACCTCCCAGCTCTAAGGAACAGCTGTGAAGTTAGGAAGGGTGACACCACTGATAGCATGGAAATGTCCTGTTTTCAGACTTCATTTGAGAAGGTTTCTTCTCTTTAAGTTTTCGGCTAGCCTGAGGTAGATTCCAGTTGTTGGAAATGCAGTTAAATTACTTCCAGTGTTTCATGCTTATTACTGCTGTACGTTTGTTATGTATTGTCCAACGTTTTATAAAATCTGAATATTTCTTTATGCTTTGGTTAGACTATGCAATTGTTTTTTTATTTCCGTAGTGGTAAAAGTCAGGGGGGAAAAAAGTCGGAATAGGATCTTTGAGTTCTATGCTATTTGATCCATGTTCTTAATGAATTAGAAAGTGAAGCTGAACATTTGAGGCACAGTTTAGTCCAGAGGTCTTCAAATGTGGCCCTTTTATGACTTGTGGACTTCAACTCCCAGAATTCCTCAGCCAGCGTGCCTGGCTGAGGAATTCTGGGAGCTGAAGACCACAAGTCATAAAAGGGCCAAGTTTGAAGACCCCTGGTTTAATCAAAGGTAGATGCAAAATCCCACAAAGCCCATTGCTGGTTTGATCCTTTTTCCTCCCCAGCAAGCTTTCCACTAATCACTCACTGATAGCCACATCCCATTCTGGAGCTCTTGTTAAGAGAAGGAAAAGATGAATACAGGCAGTCCTCAACTAACAACCAGTCATTTAATGACTGTTCAAAGTTACAAAGGCACCGAAAAAAGTAACTTTTCATGCTTACAACCATTGCAGCATCCCCATAGTCAAGTGATCAACATTTGGATGCTTGGCAACTGACTATGACAGTTGTAGTGTCTCGGGCTTATGTGATTGATCTTCTGACAAGCAAAGTCAATGGGGAAGCCAGATTCACTTAATAACCCTGTTTACTAACAACTGCAGTCATTCACTTAACAACTAAGGCAAGAAATGTAATAAAACGGGGCAAAACTCAACTAACAATTGTCTTGCTTAGCAACAGAAATTTTGGGCTCAATTATGGTTATAAGTTGAGGACTACCTGTACAGGGTTCTCTCTCTCTCTCTCTCTCTCTCTCTCTCTCTCTCTCTCTCTCTCCCTCCCTCCCTCCCTCCCTCCCTCCCTCCCCCCCTCTCTCTGTCTCTTTGTTGCAGATGGAATCCTTATTGTTTTCTTTTAATCCAGAAACATACATTTGCAGTATACGTTTTCTTTTGCAAATAATCATAGTTGGACAGATTACAAACAATGCCTCCAATTTCCCAGGAGACATAGTTGATCTATTCCTTACTCACCTGACAAAATACCAGGTTAGGATTCCCAGATGTTCTGTGTTTGAAGGGAGTGATCTTTCTTTTTCTTTTCTTTTTTGAGCAACGCAACTCCTTGGGGGCACAGTGCACATTTCTTTTGATAGGCTTTCACAAGGCCAACATTACATGTTTTTGCCTCTTATTTTTCAGATTCTGTCTTTTCTCCCAAGGGACATCCAATTACATTACAAGCCCATTACAGCATATGAAGACCACACCGCAGCTAGCTCAGACTACAAAATGATATTTGTAATGCAGAAGACATATTATTTTAATGATCTGAATGTTTCAATTCCCGTTTCCCATTTGTGGTAACTAAAACGTTTGGTCTCTCTGATAGAGAATGTAAGAGCTGGCAAGTTCATTCTGGAACAGAAATTAAAGTAGTTTATTCTGTTGTGTTCTGCCTTCAGAAAAGCAGCAGTAGTAGTTGCCACGTAGAATCTCTTATTTAAAACAACAATAATATTTAACAGGATATTACCAGCAGGGAATGTTCCGTGGTGAGACCAAATATATCAGCTGGTTCGGGTTAAACGAAGGACCACTTTGCTTGAAAACATTAAATTTCCCCCCTCTCTAATCATAAAGGATTGGTAAATGAGGGTGACATCACCAGTTGTCCATTGGATGGTCCCCTTGGGGGTACACAAATGAGAGCTCTATGGCACTTAAGGAACAAGACATGGCAGATCATGTCTGAGTGCTAAATAATGTATGCCTCGGGCTACAGTAAACCACTAAGTCAAATTGGAAATATATCAGCAGTTGGGGATTTCAGTCATAACTGCTTCCTCCCTCTCCCACCTGTCCATAAAAAAGTAATTGAAAGTTAGCAAATGTAATGTAAAACACACACAGAGAGCCTGAAAGCTTAAAAGAGATGAATTTGAAGGTTAATGTCTCATGGCATACTTGTGCAAATATTTAACAAATGTATGTTAAAAAGAGGGGAACCCTACTTTAAGAAAACTGACATTGTTTCTTTGCAGGATTCCTGTTTTTAGTTTAGTTGGCTTTCATCCTCTACTGCAGGGGTGTCAAACTGCCAGCCCGCAGGCCAGATGCATCATAGCAAAACTGCGCCTACCCCATTGCCGGCAATGGCAAAAAAGTCACGATACGTCGCGACATGTCATGTGACGTCACGGGTTTGACACCCCTGCTCTACTGCAAGCATGAGAAATATGGATATACAATGCTTTTGTCTTCTAGCAGGATCTATCCTGCAAGCGTGCTAAGTCTCCAGTGTGATTGTCTTTTAAGAGAATTTATTTCAAAGTGCAATTACATTTATATTTTGGACATATCTGGCCAGTGAATATGAAAAGATACTGTTAGGAATCCTTGGGTCAAAACTATTGGATTCCAAATAGGTTGATTTTTGAAGGAAGAAAGGAAGGAGCAAACATTTCCATTTTTAAAAACCATCTTGCAATTTTAGCAACTTTCTTAGTGAGCTAGGTATAGAAAATTTATCTCCTTTTTGAATTTGGACTTAAGGTTAAGTCAGAACCTCCAATAATGGTGGCCTTCAGCTGTATCACCATACCACAATGGTACCATACCACGTCCCATTTTTATTGCTGCTGAGTTCCCATTGTGGAAGGGATTGTTTAATTGTAACATTCATTGTAACTTTTTAGTACTGGAGAACACACATGGTGTGCAAATTTTATAAATAATAATGACTATAAGGCAAGTGAATTAGCATTCATATGCTATTTCTCTTTCAAAGGAAAGTTCAGCCTATAGGGCAACTAAAGCAAATTCATGACTAAAATCAGTCTAAAATTCTGATTGAAATGGACATAGAATTAACTCGATTAATCAAAGAACATTTAGATCTTTTCAGTCACCATTCATTTAAGCACCTAGCACAAGAAAGGTTATTGGTTAATAGCCTAAAGTTATTCAGGTTTTCTGGATCCATTTTTTCCAAAGTAGTGTTTCTTTCTTTTATAGAGGTGGATACCATTTTTTTTTAAAAAAACAATGACTCCAAACAGGTCCCACACTTGGGCAGAGAGGAATAGATTTCTTACTCCTAAAGGTTCATCTAATCATAACGAAGATCTCTAACTTTCAAATTACTATTTCCTGCCTAGTATGGAAACTAAGTTCAAAGTATATGTGTGTCCAGTCATATATTTGATTTGGCTATCCCATAGTTATGATGCTATTGACCATGAAAGCTTCAGTAGGACTAAGTGGTCCTGACAAAGAGATTTAAGACCCCCAGAATCACCACACTGGAAGTCATCAACATTAAATCTTAGACCGTCTTCATCTGCAGGGAGGTTGACTTTGGTTGTGTAACTTAACTAGCGGGTTCCTTCACCTGAGTGCCTAACACAACATTCAAATAGATAGTGCCTGCTACCAGAACAAAGCTGCTCTCGATGTGGCCTTAAGTTCCACTATATAGAAAATGGTGATGAATTAGAAGTTCATTATATCAGTCTCTTTTGAAAAAATGATGGATAACTTTAATTTTTCATCAAGAATCATCTACTGATGGTATTTATGGTGTTAACTGATTTTCTAATGTTCTATAACAGTGGTTCTCAATCTTTTCTTCACTACGGACCCCCTTTTAAATACCTTTTGTGGCCATGGACCCACAAGACTTAACTCAAGAATTAAATAATAGAATTTCTTTAACCCTTCATGGACCCTCTGTGATGACATTGCGGTCTGCCCAGATTGAGAACCACTGTTCTGTAACATTCTTCCTTTGATTACTAAAGGCTCAACAAAACTGAGGAACCTTTTCACTGTTTATATAATTTTCTATCTATCAGAGAACAAGATTTTGCTATATATCTGGCCTTTGGATGATTATTTTTTTTAATAAAGATCTCAAATTAGTCTGAAGAAAAAAAATTCAATCTTTTAATGGTGCTAAAATTTACAAATATATTTAATAAAAAGTTTCATTTTAGATGTCTGGATTCTAACAGCATACAAAATGGGAAAACAATAAAAAATTGTATTGAACAGAGTTGGATGTCAGATGGAAGAACAGGATGATGAGCCAATATTTTAACTACTGTTTTCCTTCCAGACAGCCTGAAGCAAAGCCCCTTTCCCCAGATGCTGTTCATTCATTATTTCAGTTTTCCTGATAAAGTAGAAGGCAAGAAGCTAGCACTTACCAAGATGCCAGCTTTCCACCAAAGCTATCAACTGCCAATTCCTCCCTTATTAAAATTCATCTTCTAGCAGATAGATAGGTAATTAACCTCAGGATATTTAGACCTAGTCTGGCCCAGAGGACTCAATATGAGATTTGGAATTTGGCTTTTAAAATTAAAAATATTATTTATCAGTCTCTGATGCACAGTATTGTCATATCAAGTGGCACTGTGGCTGATTTTGAAAAAACTAAGCCCAACTTGGCTGGCTGTTGAATTCCTGAATCCTGAAAAGTTTTGCCCATAATATGATTTATACAAGAAAAACAATAAAAAAAACTAATGTTGGTGATTAATGCACTCACTGAGTGCAGATTTACCTTGGAACAAGTTTCATTAAGCTCATTGGGATAATTCTAGACAACTTCAATGGTACTGATGCACATAGTCTCTTTTTTACCTAAAGGAAAGGTAATTTTCCCACAGGAAAACTGGTTTCCAGTAATCTAGGTTCCTTTACTTTGTGTTATGGCTGTGCAGATCAGAGTATCACAATAACAGAATAACAGAGCTGGAAGGGATCTTGGAGGTCTTCTAGTCCAGGGTTTTTCAACCAGTGGTACAGGTACCACCTGTGGTACATTGGCACCTGGCAGGTGGTACGTGACCATCCTAGAAAAGTGGTAGCGGGGGAGGGGAATGAGCTGAACTGGTGGCAGCACCACACAAGCCTGAGCAAGAGATGGCTGGAGCTAGGCGACTGGTGGTACTCAGATGCTGCCTTATCCTAAAAGTGGTACAATGGGTGAAAAGGTTGAAAAGCCCTGTTCTAGTCCAACCCACTGCTCAGACAGGAGACCCTATACTTTTCCAGACAAATGGCTATCCAATCTCTTCTTAAAAACCTCCAGTAATAGAGCACCCACAACTTCTGAAGGCAAGCTTTGAAAATCTTTCAGGGAGAACTTTGCTTTCACAGAGAAGAGTCTCAACAAAGTAGCATCTTGCTTTTAACCACTCAAACAGAGCAACTGCCCCAGTTCATTTAACAAACTGTCTCTTCCCTGTAGGGTTTATGACTGGGAAGCAAAACATTCATCCTACCATGTTGATAACCTTTGATGTCCCTTGATGAGCTTAAGTTAGTACTTCTCATATCTGGTTAAATTACCTAAAATTTGGTAAATGATATTTCTTTGGTGATGACACACAAAGCCGTTATCACAATCACATTTAAATAAGGGGATTTCTGATAAGCAGTTTCGGGTAGCAAAGGTTTAGGAAGCACTGGGCTAAATGCTTTGGGAGGCAGTGCTTTCACAATCTTTGCAGCCTATATATTCAGTGACCCATTGCAAAGAACAAAACTTGTGTGTATGAGTGTGTTTTGTATGCAGCAACACATGTGGGATAAAGAAAAGTAATTTAATTCAATGATATAATCCAATTTGGTGCTGTCAGGTAGGGAAATGATTCAGTTATTTATATATTCTGAGCTACTAGCAACTGTATAACTGATATTACATAAATTCCTTTTTTTGTGAATAACAAAGCCCTTTCAATGTGTGTAGGACCTGGATTTGTGCGGCCTGCGATTTTTATTTAGGAAGTTGCTTCCTTTAGGAAGTTTGTTCTCAATGGGAAACAAAACCTTATTCAAAAGATTAAATGCTACGGATATTCTTTTTGTTTCTCTGCTTCAGTCAAAAGGCTTTTCCTCTGACAAACTACAATTCAATTAATACGCTAGTAAAACAGGAACTTTGAGGAAGTGCTTTGCCTATGATAAGAAGCGGAGTATTTCTTTTTCCACAAGAACATCATACAAAGGGCCATCCTTTTTTAATTAAGTGCCTGAGAAGAACTGGGTTTTAAAATTAGGTTTTGAAGGGTTGGTCTGCTGTCTGCTCACACTTTCTGTAGGGTGAATCCAGCTTGTTTTTTTCTTACAAAATGGAAGGAGAAGGAATTGCTAACCTGAGGAAGGAGAAGCAAAGGTAATCCTAGTCATCCTTGCAATAGAGCTCCAGGCATATGGAAAGTTATCTTTGCCTAGTCCGTGGGGGGGGGGGGTTCTGCAATTTTAACAACTTTAAGATTTGTGGACTTCAGCTCCCAGAATTCCTCTGCCAGCATAGCTGGCTGAGGAATTCTGGGAGCTGAAGTCCACAAGTTTTAAAGTTGTCAAGGTTGCAGACCCCTGGCCTAGTCGTTAGAGAAAGGAATAGCAAGCTGATATTTGAAAGATGTGACATTCCCACCCTGGTGCTCTGCCAGCCCTTAGACAACAGAGATCCTGACGTTTTCCAACTCTTGTTTGAGTTTTGTGTGACTTGTTATAAACATCTCATCATCTTATTTATTTATTTGTTTGTTTTATTTATTTATTTATTTAGGGTTTGTTGATGGTAGCTGCTACTTGCTCAGGTTCTTCCATCCTTCCCAGCATTCATTTAGTGACCATTCAAAGTTGCAATGGCACTGAAAAAAGTGACATATGACTATTTTTCATACTTATGACCATTGCAGCATCCCCATGGTCACGTGATCAAAATTTGGATGCTCATATTTATGACGATTGCAGTGTCCCGGGGTCACGTGATCACCTTTTGCGACCTTCTGACAAGTAAAATGAATGGGGAAGCCAGATTGACCTAATAACCGTGTTACTAATTTAACAGCTGGAGTGATTCACTTATAACAACTGTGGCAACAAAGATTATAAAATGGAGTAAAACACACTGAAGACTGTCTTACTTAGCAGCAGAAATTTTGGGCTCAGTTGTGGTCATAAGTCAAGGACTATCTGTGTGAGCAAATCCTTCTGTTCCAGAAATAGCTGTAAATTATATACCCGCCCTATTCTAGTCTGGTTCCTGGTCATAAACAAAAACAATCAATACCATTTCCATGTTATATGCAGCCTGAATCCTGATTGAAAAGTGCCCAGATATTTCTTTTTTTTTTTTACTTCATGCTCCTTGGTAACTACTGTCCTACTACCGGTATTTCTCGTTTGGATTCACTAAAAAGAAAGGGAAGGCTTTCTTCTACGGTGTGTCCTGCTGTATCTGGGAATCAGTATCTTTTGGTCAATGATTACAATATATTGGTGGAGAAGATAGTTGGTTTCTTGGATTGGCCCTCCAACTATCAGCTTTATTTATTGTGGGACTCTAGAATTCATTCAATATAATAAGGATATTCACATTGACTTACAACAGTTTGTTTAGCGAACGTTTAAACTTACAACAGCACTGAAAAAAATGACTTACGACCATGGTTCATACTTATGACCATTGCAACATCCCCATGGTCATGTGATTTACATTCAGATGTTTGACAATTGGTTCATATTTATGACATTTGCAGTGTCTCGAGGTCATATGATCCCGTTATTGTAACCTTCTGATAAGCAAAGTCAATGGGGAAGCCAGATTCATTTAACAACCGTGTTACTAACTTAACTGCAGTGATTCACTTAACAAATGTGGCAAGAAAAGTCATTACATGGGGCCAAACTCACTTTACAAATGTCTCCCTTAGCAACAGAAATTTTGGGCTCAATGGTGGTCGTAAGTCAAGGACCACTTGTATATACAAATTATTTGCACATATACGTACCATTTCCCCCCCAAAAAAAAGACCCACCCCGAAAATAAGCTCTAGCCTGATTTTGGGGGATGGGCCTAATATAAGCCATACCCCAAAAATAAGCCCAGGGATTGGGCGTGGCCAACACAAGGGGCGGCGAGTGCACAGGGGCCAACAGTGTCCGGCAGCAGCCACAGCCCACCTATCCCTTGGAGCAGTGCAAGTAAGTCCAGCACAGAGGCAGAGGTAGGGGGGAGGCAGGCGATCCGGATGCGCCACACACATTTTGCCCAGAGGGAGACTGGAACCTTTCTCTGCTTGCAAATGGGGCAGTTGGAAACCTGGGGATTCACTCCGTTTCCAACCATCCTGTTTTCAAGCAGCTGAAGCTTCCAGTCTCTGTCATTTCTCCATCTGGGCAAAAAGTGTTTGGGTGCCTATGGGGTGCTTGGGGCAGCTCTATCCCCTCCACCCCCTGCCTTGCCTCGTCGCAGTGACATGGTTCAGCAGGCTACAGCCTCCTGCCATGAACGGCTGCGAGTGGCCACAGAACTGGGCTAGTGGCCACGCAGGCTCCTGCTGGACGGGGCTGTTGGTGTCCTTTGCCGCGAGGCAAGGCAGGTGTTTGGGAAAAAATAAGGCATCCCCTGAAAGTAAGAGCTACTGCCTCTTTTGGAGGCAAAAAAATAAATAAAAATAAGATCAGATCTTATTTTCGTAGAAACACGGTATCAGGCTCTTGATTTATCCAGAATAGTATTATTTACTCTGGCAGAATAATTTAACAAGTCTTTGGGAATTGCAAAAGGTTCATCCTGGGGTCTTTTGCATCAAAAGCATGTGACCTGCTGAAGAAGTATAAACAGGAATCATAATGAAGCAAATGAGTCAGGAAGCATTGTTTAAGCCACATTTTTTTCTCTTGTCTTATTGTGGAAGTATTACAAGAAGAATAAAAAGTCTATTGATAATGAAGGAAACTTAAGTGCTTTTTCTTTCTATACATAGCAATGAATCAGACTTCAGGATGACTGACAAACGTACACACACATCTCATTTGCGGCAAGTGAACCGAGTGATCCCTGAAGGAAATAAATGTTAGCATGAGAACAACAGCTGAGGCAAAATCCCATATGCCAGGAAAAACAGCTACACAATTGCACTAACAGGTGGCTGGTTTCAAAACAAATTTCAAGGTCTGACAGCTCCGAGCACCTGCTATAGGCTCTTTTCTTTTTAACATGCTGAATTTGGCAAGATCCAGAGGTAAAAAAATTAAGTTTTTCCTATTGATCAGTGAGCTTACTGCTCGATATACTTACGAGGGCACAATTTCCTTAATTGCACAATTGTTGCAAGACACTGTCAGTATACCATGTCAAGTTCAATCATAAAATAAGTCATTTCTTTGAAAATTATGAACAAACAAAATGCCAATAATTGTCAGGAGCAGACAAAATGCAAAGGATCCAGGCAGTTCTTGACTTACAACAACTCATTTAGTGGCCGTTCAAAGTTACAATGGCACTGAAAAAGTGACTTATGACTGTTTTTTATACTTATGACCATTGCACTATCCTCATGGTCACATGACCAAAATTCAGGCATTTGGCAACTGACTCATACTTATGACGGTCGCAGTGTCCAGGGGTCATATGATTCCCTTTTGCGACCTTCTGACAAGCAAAGTCAATGGGGAAACTAGATTCACTTAACAACTGTGTTACTAAATTAACAACTGCAGTGATTCATTTAACAACTGTGGCAAGAAAGGTCGTAAAATGGGGCAAAACTCACTTAACACCTGTGTCACTTAGCAACAGAAATTTGGGGCTCAGTTGCGATCATAAGTCGAGGACTGCCAGTACTTATTTTTCAGCTAAACATTTTCAGACCAAATATCAAAGCATTTTTCTTAATTTATGCAAATAATGTTTCAAAATTTATGGTAAAGCTTCTAAGGCAATTCAGAGCTTCCAAAATGGAAAAATATAAGCTTACCTGGAAATAATGGAGACCCCACAAAATGGCAGAGGTGGTTTTAGGCACCGAACCACAAGATTTGAGAAAAAATATCTTTTTATAATTGTTTTGACTCACATTCCCAGAACATCATTGCAAAGGCCAAAAGCACAAAATGCTGTCTTTGAGTATCTCGGACTTTTTTCAGATTTTTTTGGATATAACCTGCTCATGTATTTTACCATTAATACTACTATTAATATTTACTAATATTTACTACTTTTTATTATTTTTCTAAATAAAAGGTTGGGACAAATCCTTTTATTGCCAGTGTATATCATTTTCTCACATATTCAGTCACAGATCTGTGAGCTTCTCATGCATTTATTCATTAAGCTTGCCCTGTGCTATTTCTGCAGTAAATTTAATTTTAAAAAAATGTAAGAAAATTCATTGCATATTTTAACACAACTTCTAACATGCATTGGATTTTTTTTAGCAAATAATTCTTGGGCCAAAAACAATGGTTTGTAGCATAATTGCATTCCCATCTATTATTTAATCCAGGCATATAAATCAGAATTATTTAAAAATTAGGGCTGGACAAAGGCTTCAGGCAATCTTAGTTAGAGTTCACATACTGGAAGGAGAATATTTTCAGAATGAAAATAAAACTGGGATACTAATATAAAAATATGCAAAAAATAGGTTAAATGTTTGATGCATAAATCCTCTAGAACTAAACAGGTAATACATCACTAATCTGCCACATATTTACATGAGAACGTTCTCAGATATTCTGCAGAGCTTAATGTCAAGTTTGCAAAGAATTCTTTGTTTAGGTCATGGCATAAAAGGTGTTAACATTACCTGATTGCATAGATATTACAGAACTGCAGTCAGTCACTACTACCTGAAAAATACTAAATTAGAAATGAAATTCTTATTAACTTTAGCCATTCTGGGAACCTTCTTAGCTGGAGAGTAGAATAAAAATGTTTAAGTAAATAAATAAATAAGTACAAAAATGACTGTTTTGTAGTGGATGATATTTAATATGGGCTCTGTGGTACTGAGGCACATGTATTTCTTTATTCTTGAAGGTTTCTGAGAAAAATGATACGTATATTATATATAATACATATATTGTTGCCTATTGGACTTGAATTAGCCTCATGATCTTGCCCAAAACAAGGAGGAGAGTGTAAAAAGAGATACTATTAGTGCTTTACCTTTAGAAAGGTTTTATGGTAACATAGTTATTAGATACTAACACTTATATTTGAAGAAGTCATTCCCAGCCTGGTAGGAATTATTACCATTCAACTGAGGAATAGAAACTACACATCTTTGTTCAGTGATGGGTAAATACCTTCAGTTTAAAGTGTAGTATGCTACAGAGGTTATTACAGAATCATCAAATCTTCTTGGTGCCTTTAATCCTAACTCACATGTGTAATAACGTCCTTCAGTCTGAGGGCAGCACAAGGCTTTGCAGAACAAGATGAGATCTGCGTTACAAAAATAAACAGGGTCAACAGACCCTCTCTGAGAGAGACTCCGGGAAATGGGTGCTTTAACCTATTCTGAAAGAATTGCTGAGGAAGGAAGAAAGAAGGAAAGAGTGGTGGTGGGGGGAAGAGGTAGTAACAGGCCACCTGCGGTCCCTGAGCCATACTTTCCCACACCGTTTTTAAATGTTTGGAATATTTTTTCCTGCCACAAAGAATCATGATTTCTTCATATAACAGTGCCAGTACTTCCTCTGGCTTTGTTGAGTTCCTCATTTCCTAGCTGTTAAAATTTGGAACCTGCTATGAAGCTTTTGACAAGAGAAGAATTACTTGTCCTCTGATCACAGAGAAAAGAGATGTATTTGCACAGGATAAATAATCATTTGACTTTAGTGCTTAAACAGTGTTTAAACAGTGTGATTAATCCTGTGGGAGATGCGAATAGGACCAAAATTTGAAAAAGACGTGAAATTCACACGCACGCACATACACACACACACACACACACACACACACACACACCCTAGAAGTGTCTGGTTTTGAATATCATCCTTCGAAGTGCTTGCGAAAAAATAGAGGATGATTTGAATATGCATTGTGAATTAACTTGGGTAGAGAATTGCTAAAACAATTTTTAGCTGTGTTCTACATTAAGGGTTCCTACAATATATTTCTTGTTGAATTAGTAGAGTAATATTTACAACACCCAGATAAGATAGTTTTATCAGTCCTATAATGTGGGTGGGTAGAGGACTTAGGCATAAGGGCAATTTTTTGCCTGTGATTATACAGTATAATAAATTCACAGCTTATATATTTGAATTAGACATTTCTCAATTCATGTTTAATCTATACTTGATTAAGAATATTCTGTTCAATGATTTGAATATTGTATACAAAGCATATATTCTGCGATCCATAACTTATATGTATAGAATATTCTTGTTATTTATTGGACGGTCTATCACAGCAGAAACAACCTGCAAAATTAGAACTTCCCTACAATAATGATTTTTCATTAGTTCTCAAAAAGAAGAAAAAGGAAAAATCCAATACCATAGATTAATGTAATATATTTAAACTAAAAATGGTTTCCTTACTTCAGGCTTCAGATCAGCATTTCATCTTGGTTTCAGAGTCAGTGAATTACTATACTGTCATCATAACCATTTTTGTTGTTGTTATTATGGGCATCTCGTATCATTCTATGTGTTGTAAAGCATGTGAAGTCTCTTTTCTCTGTGGCCAAATAACATGTTATGGCTACATATTTCATGCATAGAGTTCCTCTTTTCCTTGATACATCACAGGTGGGAATGATTTGGGGCTTCCAGTTATGGAAAACTGGGCAAATCTTTCTGTCTTTCTATGAAGCAAACAATCACAATTAAAATCACACTCCTTCTCCCTCCAAGCTGTTAAAAACTTTAGGAGTAAAGTGGGTGAGATCATCCGTGGCTTTGGGGTGAGGTATCACCAATATGTGGATGATACCCAGTTGTTCATCTCCACCCCGAGCCAATCCAGTGATGCCCTTGACGTGATGTCCCCATGCCTGGAGGCGGTGCGGGTCTGGATGGGAAGGAACAGACTCAGGCCGAGCAGCTCCAAGACCGAGTGGCTGTGGATACCAGCATCTCGTATTGTCCAACAAGTTCCATCTCTTTTGATGGGGTGGGAGGTACTGCCCCCCTCAGAAAGGGCCCGTAACTTGGGTGTCCTCCTGGATTCACGGCTTAACTTGGAAGACCATCTAACTGCTGTGACCAGGAGGGCCTTTGCACAGATTTGTCTGGTGCGCCAGTTGCTCCCCTTTTTGGACCGAGATGCCCTATGCACAGTTGCCCACGCCCTTGTCACTTCTCGCCTGGATTACTGTAATGCTCTCTACATGGGGCTGCCCTTGAAGTGCACCTGGAGGCTTCAGTTGGTGCAAAATGCGGCCGCACGGGTGCTTATGGGAAGATCTCGATACTCCCATGTTACACCACTCCTGTGCGAGCTACATTGGCTTCTGGTTGCCTTCCGGGTGCAATTCAAGGTGCTGGTAATTACCTTTAAAGCCCTACATGACTTAGGCCCGGGGTACTTGCAAGACTACCTGCTGCCATTGTCAACCTCCCATCACCTGGTTCGCTCCCACAGAGTCAGCCTCCTCAGGGTTCTGTTGGCTAGGCAATGCCGATTGGCGACCCCCAGGGGGAGAGCCTTCTCTGTGGGCACACCGACCCTCTGGAATGAACGCTTCCAGAGCTGTGGACGTCCCCTGACTTTCGGTCCTTCCGCCGTGACCTGAAGACATGGATGTTCCAACAAGCGGGCCTGGACTGACTATGGTTTTAAATTTGGTTTTTATTGGGTTAAATTGTCATTTATTTATTATATCCATAGTTTAATTCTTTTTTAAATTTTGTACTTTATGTTTTTTAATTTTTTATTGTTGTGAGCCACCATGAGTCCTTGGGGAGAAGGGCGGCATATAAATTTAATAAATCTCAATCTCAATTATATGAACCAACAGAATTTTCTTGCTGTTGTTAAGCTCCTGGCTGTACCTGAAGGTGTTTGTGTGTAAGAGAAAGAGCATTTTTGTTTAGTAGCAGCTGAAAAAAAAAGTTAAGCCTCTACTCCATGCTGAAGATATGGTAAAACTAACTGTTCTAATTAAAAATTGATCCAGTTTTGTTTCTACTTGGAAACTGCTTCTGGACTTCACACTTGAAACAGAAAAAAACACATGAATGATCTTAGGATTTGTTGATTACATTAATTTATTGTTATAGAAATGGCTGGTACTTTCTAATTAGTAATTACTAATTGTGTAAAATATAAAGTTACGATTGTAACTGGACTTTGTATCTATTGCACTGAAAAAACTTGTTTTCCCTCCTTTTCCCTTGCACTCTTGTCCCTTTCTTTTCTTCCCCAATCCCTCTATTTGTTTCTTTTTGCATTTTATAATAAATTTCAGTTTCAAAAAAGTCTGTGCTCCGTGCCAAAAAAGCAAACCTGCACCTATATTTTTTGCTTAATTAAACGAGGATTAATTAAAGAAGAGACTGAGATGTAGGTTCATGCTCTGCATTAAGTGAATTTGTAATTTGATCTTCAGGCACTGCTGCAGTAGTGTTGCCAATTATCTTAAGATGAAGTCTCAAAATCAGTTATTTCAACAGAGACCAATAAAGTTGTTCTAACCTCTTAGAGTTTTGATTGTTTTTTTTCCAACTCACTTCAGTTAAGTAACTCAACTTACTCTCTTCAAGTAAGACCACACCTGGAATACTGCATCCAGTTTTGGTCACCACATTACAAAAAAGATGTTGAGACTTTGGAAAAAGTGCAAAGAAGAGCAACTAAGAAAGGACTAGAGGGGACATGATATCAGTATTCCAGTAGTTAAGGGGCTGCCACAAAGAAGAGGGGGCCAACTTATTTTCCAAAGCACCAGAAGGCAAGACAAGAAACAATGGATGGGAACTAATCAAGGAGAGAAGTAACCTAGAACAAAGAAAATTCTTTGGAAGAGCTTTCCTTCAGAAGGTGCTTCATCAGTAGAATAGATTAGAATAGAATAGGATAGAATAGGATAGAATAGAATAGGATAGGATAGGATAGGATAGGATAGGATAGGATAGGATAGAATTAGAATAGGATAGGATAGGATAGGATAGAATAGAATAGAATAGAATAGGATAGAATAGAATAGGATAGAATAGAATAGAATAGGATAGAATAGGATAGGATAGGATAGGATAGAATAGAATTAGAATAGGATAGGATAGGATAGGATAGGATAGGATAGGATAGAATAGTATAGAATAGAATAGAATAGGATAGGATAGAATAGGGTAGGGTAGGGTAGGATAGGATAGGATAGGATAGGATAGGATAGGATAGGATAGGATAGGATAGAATAGAATAGTATAGAATAGAATAGAATAGGATAGAATAGAATAGGGTAGGGTAGGATAGGATAGGATAGGATAGGATAGGATAGGATAGGATAGGATAGGATAGGATAGGATAGGATAGAATAGAATAGTATAGAATAGAATAGGATAGAATAGAATAGGGTAGGATAGGATAGGATAGGATAGGATAGGATAGGATAGGATAGGGTAGGGTAGGGTAGGATAGGATAGGATAGGATAGGATAGGATAGAATAGTAACTTTATTGTCACTTTGAATTCACACTAACCGGCATACATTAAAATGAAATTTTGTTGCATACAGCTCTCAAAGGGTCACCACCTCCAATATACACTACATAAATATGACAGAAATAAATAAATACAGAATTATGCATATACCCACCTATGTGACACACAGAAACAACACAGTCTAGTTTGGATTATGTTAAGACGTGGATTGGGGTGGGTCCTGACATGCATCTTGCGAGTTTACCAGATGGATGGCATAGGGAACAAAGCTATTACAGAATTGGGCAGTCCTGCTGGAAATACTTCGAAACCTCCTCCCAGAGGGGAGCAACAGAAACAGACCATAAAGTGGGTGTGTGGGGTCTCTAACCATGCTTTGAGCTCTAAGCACATAGGGCTTAAAAGCAGCATCCTGAACATCAGAAAGCGGGCTTCCTATAATCTTCTTCTCGGCTGTCCTTACCAATCTCTGTATGGACTTTCTGTCTGAGGCACTGCTGCCACCAAACCAGACCGTGATGCAGTTTTGTTAAAATGCTGTCAATCGTTCCTCTGTAAAAAGTGGCCAGGACAGAAGGAAGGTTTTTAAGAAGAGACTGTACAGCCACTTGTCTGAAATAGTATAGGGTCTCCTGTTTGAGTGGAGGACCCCAAGTCCTTTCCAGTTCTATTCTGATTGATTGATGGTTAAAGAGCTATCAAAGTGAAGTCAATTTAGCGACTGTTCTTGTTGTGATACATATTTCTTTTCCCTTTCCCCTTTTCTTCCCTTTCTGTAGACAAAAATCATGTATAAATAAGAAAGGAATTGATTTTTCAGGACCTCCAGATTGCCATTTTCCCCCCCTCTTTCATAACGATTTGGAGAATTGTATGTACTCCTCATTGTGATTTATAATCCACAGTTCCTGACTTACAATGTTGTATGAACTCCAAAATGCACTCTCTCTCTCTCTGTGGGTGGTGGTGGGGGGTAGGGCTTCTCAATAAAATACAGTTAACAAAATTGTGCTTTAATGTGCTATATGAAATAGGTAATTGATTTTACATTTCTAGGCTGTCCAACTTCAAATGACTTCACAATTCCATAAAACCAGCCCCCATAAAATAATTCTCCAAGGGGGAAAAAATCATCTCACATTTTCCTTCAATGTATTTATAGAAACAAAGTCTGGTTTTTGATCATACTGGAATGCCATGTTGTCTTTGCTTTCTATATCAGTGCTGGAGTCTGAAACATGTGAAGGAATAAGCGCCACGTTTCAATAATTCAGCCATGTTCTGAAGAACAATAAAACCAGCTAAGGCAAAACACTGATATCAGTCTACTTAGGAAAGAAAATGAGATTTGTTTCTATATAAGAGAATGTCACTGATATTAAAGGGTTCAGAATAACAAGGTCCACTATCCTTCAGGTTAGAGATGAGCTTAAATCTGCAGAATTTTCTATATCAGAGTTTGGAACACCTGTATTTAGAAGCAGTTTTTCCTTAGAGGACTTTGCACTGGCTGGACATAATTTGTTCCATTAAGGGAAGGAAGTAGAAAAAAAAATAGAAGTGGAAGTGGCAAGGTCACTTTTAATAATATATGAAGTACTTCTGAACAAGCTTTACAATTGCTTTGTTCTTCCTCCCAGATCATTATAAGCAGCCATCGTCAAAGCTTTGGGGAAAACAACATAAGGAAGCTACACATGCTCTTAAGAAAGAAGAAGTGACCAAAAAAATCGGCCAAGAATGCAACATTGTTTAAAGCCTGAATAGTGAGAAGACATCCACTGGAGAATACTAACCATTCCAGAATAACCTTGGCTCGAATGCTTGTGCTTTTAAATATAGCACAAAAGGCCAGAGAGCTATGACCTACAAAGTCATAAGGATCAATGTTCTGATTGATTACATTGCAATATTAGGAAAGAGTAATTTTTTCTATTGTGATGAATGACAGTTACCAGTAGAACGTCACCCAAGGCTTTGTGTTTTCTTAAGTGCACCATTTCTTAATTTACACCTTGCTTGTAAAAATGTGTGACTGGGGAAAAAAATCTTTAAAGAGGTGCATTCAGTGGTTACTTTTTTTCTTCCACTAAGTCACTTTTTATAATTGCTCTGTTTTTATACGCTAATGAGAACATGGATCAGACTCATCTACTGGTATTGGTTGATTTGCATGACTGGTGTTTCATACAAATGACTGATGAAGTCATGTCTGACTCTAGGGCAGAGTGTCAAGCTCGCAATGTCACGTGACGTGTCACGATGTATCGTGACTTTTTTTCCATTGCTGGCAACGGGGTGGGTATGGTTTCGGCATGACACATCTGGCCTGCGGGCTGGCAGTTTGACACCCCTGCTCTAGGGGATGGTGCTCATCTCTGTTTCTTGGCCAATGGAGCCAGTGTTGACTATTGACGTTTTCCGTGGTCATGTGGCCAATATGGCTATACTCCAAAGACACACGGAACACTGCTACCTTCCCACTGAAGTGGTGCCTATTTATCTACTTGCATTTGCGCGGTGCTTGGTTTTGAACCTGGGCCGTCAGCTTTCCAGCTGACAAGGTCAGCATCTTTAACTGCTTAGACATCACGACCCCCCCTGCTTTGCTATTGGTCCCTTTAATAAAAATCTATGGCTGTCTTTTTTTAAATCTGAACTTCTCATTTCTTCAGGTTATATATTATAGATCCTTAACATGGTTTAAAAGCATCCTATTCTAGCAACATTCCAAGTGATTATAAAGAGGAAAGAAAAGGTTGGGAAGACTTGTTGGTTCACTTGTGATTAGCAAAATGTTAATAGAGTAATGAAGAGAAGCTATTCCTGAATATTTCAGATATTACAAAGCTGGCAGTTTTAAAAAAAATGGATTTGATCCTCTATTGCCTCTCTAATAGGTTAGAGTTTGCTTATCATTATAAAACATCTTGGATACAGCAATGGCTGATGTTATTAAGTTATGTTTGCTTATGCTTTGAACAAGTTATCTTTATTTTTATTGTACTGCTGAGTGGCTGCACATGGCCTTTAGCAAAGCCATAAATCTGATTTATTCCTGATTAGTTAGCACAGGGTACAAGGCTGTGATCTGCAAATCATCTAAAGTTTACTTACATTCTTAAAGAGCAGTGCACTAATGCTCTCTGTCCCGTGTCCCTGGCAATCCTGTCCTTCTCACTTCACAAGTAGGCTATCATGACTCTTCAGGGGCTGTCCTTGAAGACTAGCTGGACAGTGTAAATGGAGCAAAGGAGCAGTGTGCCTACTGAAATATTTATCAGCACCTGCCAAATTCCTTACCTAAATTTATTTTAAGATTAATTTACTTTAGCAGGTAAAAGTAAAGGTTTCCCCTGCCCATTCGTGTCTAACTCTAAGGCGCAATGCTCATCTTTGTTTCTTAGCTGAGGGAGCCAGCATTGCCTAAAAACATTTTCAGTGGTCATGTAGCTGGCCTGATTATATGCCAAGGCACACAGAGCGCTGTTACCTTCTCACCAAAATGGTACCTATTTATCTACTCACATTGGCATGTTTTCAAACTGCTAGGTGGCCAGCAGCTAGGGCAGGTAATGAGACCTCACTGCCCTGCGTGGCTCTTGGTTCTCGAACCTAGGCTGTCGATTTTCCAGCCGGCAAGCTCAAAGTCTTAACTGCTGCACCATCGCACCCCTCTCTTACATTAACAAAGTGGAAGATAATTGAAGTGAAGCACCAGCCTCAAGTCTAATGTGTATGTCCAATAGTCCTCTACACACAGCAGAAAGTGCTGGCTCCAGGCAATCCTGCCCTTCTCACTTCACAAGTAGGCTATTGTGACTCTTCATGGGGCTGTCCTTGAAGACTAGCTGGACAGTGTAAACGGAGCAAAAGCAAGGTAACTGGGACAACCAAGTATTGTTGGGCAATCCCAATATTGCAGGAGCTGCGTTGGTGGTCTGTTTTCTGGTACAACTCAAGGGGCTGTCAGATTCAACATGGCTTGTAGCACAACTATTTCTGAGAATAATGCTACAAATAAAATTTGCCTACCAGAAACATACCTGTAAAGAGTGCTTGTTGAGAAGCCCTCTCTCAAGGATGAAAACAAGCGAAAGACTCCCAATAAGCATCCTTTGCCCAAGTTCCCCTTCTATGAAACACTTTCCCATCAGATCTAAAAACTCCACTTTTATAATTAACGTGCACTTGGTAACTGAGACAAGAAAGGAAATGAATGTGTGCTAAGCAGGGTATAATTGTTGAATTTGGTTGGCTTGATGAAATAATGCATCACGGTTTTTTTAAGATTCAGAATGATTGGCTTTATTATTTCGATATATTAAATAATTTTGATAATTTCCTACAGTAGTATAGAGGGTCCTCGACTTACAACCCCAATCGAGTCCAAAATTTCTGTTGCTAAGGGAGGCATTTGTTAAGTGAGCTGGGCCCCATTTTACGACCTGTCTTGCCACAGTTGTGAAGTGCATCTGGCTTCCCCATTGACTTTGCTTGTCAGAAGGTTGCAAAAGGTGATCTCTTGACCCCGGGACACTGCAACGGTCATATTGCCACAGCATCTGAATTTTGATCATGTGACCATGGGGACGCTGCAAAGGTCACATGAAAAATGGTCATAAGTCACCTTTTTCAGTGCCGTTGTAATTTTGAATGGTCACTAAATGAACTGTTGTAAATCAAGGACTACCTATAATGTTACTGCACACAGTTGTTACATATTCTTGTTTTAAGCTCTTTATTAAGTCCATGGCTGAAGCCGCATAAAGGAATCTGTCATGAACAAATGTATTCAGTACAGTAGCATTTTTTAAAAAAACATTTTCTGGAAGGGCCACGTCCTGTCAAAATTACAAAAGCAGTTGCTGATCTCGAAAGGTTAGGAAAGAAGATCCTTGCATTAAAGCTGCACCAAAATCAATCAATGCTTTTCTTAAGCTGTCACACTCATATTGACGACTGAGGACCTGAACTGTTCTCAGATGTTTCTCTGGGAATAAATGACTGTACTATATGCATATCTGTCTGTATTTCTCTGGAGACCTGAGGGCTAATTCTGATTGAGCAGCAATAGCAGCATAAATGTGGTAACCACTAGGCACTGACACTGTGATTTCACTCTTTCCATACACATTAATTTTAACCTTTTTCATGAAGCTCAGAAGATCAGGTTTTTTTCATTGTCCACCTACCTAGCTCAATTTTTGCTACCCATTGTTAAGAATAATGGCTTTGTGATTAGGTATCTTTTCCTAGGAAACTGAACAAATTAGGAAGCCTGCAATAACACAAGAAAGCAAACTTTCTCAAGAAGCTGCTCTGGGTCTTTCTCTTCTTGCCTCTAATTGTAGTAGGAGCATGCTCTAACAAATTTATTTTACCATGTCCTTATGATATTCAGCCCGTGATGCAGACAGACTTCAATCAATCTTGGTTGTTCCAGTTTCATAGAGGTACAGTAGTATTTTCTCCTTCATATGATAGCAAGGAGTGCAGCCTACTAAAGAATTTTAGTAGGCTAAGCCCTGCCTTTAAAAAGTTGCACAAAAGCTAATAGGTATAATGGGGAGGAGGTACCTAATAACAGACTTTAACCAGCACCCCCCTCCCCCATACCTTTGGTCTTCGAGAGTATTGGAATGGGGCTTTCCTAAAGTATATTGTCCTTCTTGCAGTTAATAGGAAAAAAGATAGGGGGAGAAATCATTGCAATGATGCTATTTGGTTTATAGATATGTGCTAGATCAGCGGTTCCCAACGTTTCCTATACCCCGCACCCTTAGAACACGTCTGATATATTCTTGTACCCCTTACAAAAGTTCGAAACGAATTAGGCGTACACACTATTTTGAAACTTCTAAACCCAAGTTTTTGCGACCCCTGGAATATTGTCTCGCATCCCCAGGGGCTGCAAGCACCCCTGGTTGGGAACCCCTGTGCTAGATGATTCAGTCCTTCTTGCCTTCCTTGGGAGATTGACTAATCTCCCCAGAGACAAAGAAAAGCAAGCTTTGTTTAAAAAAAACACAGAAAAAAAACCCTATTAATGCTTTTATATTTTAGGCATTAAGATGCAGTGTCTTGGATATAGAGTGACCTTGATCGGAGTCAGCAGCTAAACAAAATAGCCCTAAAAAAAAGATGCTCCAGGGAGAAAAAAATTAGTGCAAATCTATTACTTTTTAAAAGATTGGAGCGGTAGTCAATATTACTTCAGAATACGAGATTCTATAGAAAGGCTACTTCATTAATATGTCTATCCAGACAGAGAAATAAAAGACAAGACACTTTAGCACAGCACAATAAAGTAACTGAAGACAACCTTCTTCCCTAAATGCTTTTGCAGTTATTTCCACAGACAGCAGTTCACTGAAGCAGACACACCCTTTTAATTATAACTCCGGAGATTCCAGTTATTTATTTCTAAGGCTGCTGGGAAGATGGACTGAACCCCAGTCCTTTGCTCTGTCTTGGTTCCAGCTTTTTTTCTCTGATTCCTTTTCCTGTTCTTCCTTCCGAGTTCTCCTTTTGTTTTGAAAAAGAATCTGAATCTTCTGTCTCCAGGATGGAGGCAGTGGAGTATATCTCTAAGTCTGAATGACAAATGTCATCTCACTCTTGCAAAGAAGTTCATTCTGTTCATTCTGGGTTTTTGCCTGACTAGCAAAGAGTTTGGCGGCTTGTGGATATTAGCTTTGGAAGGCTGCTCTTTACATAAAGCCCGGATACGACCTTGCAGACAGCCCTTTTGGTAATCAGTTTTGACAGGCAGCTGAGCCCATTTGTTAAAAGCATATGCCCCTCACCGTAGGGTTTAATTGGTGGGGGGAGGGTGTTCATACCAGTTACTGATGTCAAGAAAGGGGGAGGAGAGCAAACTTTAACCAGTGACTTTGCTTAATATGCCCTGCATGTGGGAAATCAGAATGTTATAATGTACCCAAAAGGCTGGAAGCCAAGTGAGAATGACAAGATAGGCATTGGCTATGTGGACAGAAAATTTCCTGCTAGTTTAGTTTTCTGCTGACTTAAGGACAGGTGGGAAGCAGGAGCAAGTCATCCATATAAGTGAACTAGACAGTTGGCTAATGTGCTATGTTTAATGAGATAACCCATTTTAAGAAAAAAATCTGCCTTGGGGTTTGGGGATGGAGGCTAAGGGCAAGAGCTGATGACAGTTAAATTCAGGGTTTCAACTGGTAAGGTAAAGGTAAAGGTTCCCCCGCACATGCGTGCTAGTCGTTTCCGACTCTAGGGGCCGGTGCTCATCTCTGTTTCAAAGCTGAAGAGCCAGCGCTTGTCCGAGGACATCTCCGTGGTCATGTGGCCGGCATGACTAGACGCCAAAGGCGCACGGAACGCTGTTACCTTCCCACTGTAGTGGTCCCTATTTTTCTACTTGCATTTTTACATGCTTTTAAACTGCTAGGTTGGCAGAAGCTGGGACAAGTAACAGGCGCTCACTCTGCTACGCGGCACTCGGGTTTCGACCTGCCAAACTGCCGACCTTCTGATTGAGAAGCTCAGTGTCCTAACCCACTGGTAGAGAGCATTTAACTGAGTCATGGAGAAAAGCCACTTATTATGATGATGGTACCTTACTGTATGTTCCTTAGGTTAACTGTAATGGGAAGAAGGAATGACCTTGAGGAACAGAAGAGATAGCAGTAGCAATAGCAGTAGCACTTAGATGTACATATCACTTCACAGTGCTTTACAGCCCTTTACAGCCCTTTACAGAGTCAGCGTATTGCCCCCAACAATCTGGGCCCTCATTTTACCGACCTCGGAAGGATGGAAGGCTGAGTCAACCTTCAGCTGGTGAGAATCGAACTGCTGGCAGCTGGCAGAGTCAGCCTGCAATACTGCCTTCTAACCGCTGCGCCACCATGGCTGTTGAGATGCAGTCAAGACAATGTTAGATAAAAGTAATCTGAGTCTAGGGCAGAAATGTATTTTGAGAAAGCATCTCAGACAGGACCCTCCCTAGTTTTCACAAAGATAAAGAGAGGTAAGAGATTCGGCATAGTCAGACTTGGAAGTTTCTCTAATGGTAACCTTATAATGAAAATAGCATTAGCATTTATAACTTTGGTTTTCTAGTCTGCCCTGCCTTGAAGAGCTGACAAAATTTGATTCAACTTGTGTGTTTATTCATGTTCATTTATTATAAGTACCTTTGAGAGGAGCCAGATGAGTCCTTTTGGGGAACAACAGTAAAAGATCCACTGTAGTCTCAATAAACAGAAAGATATTCAAATTATACATTAGATCAGGTTTCATTAGATGCTACTCCGGGGTATAACAACATGCTAATATAACATTCCCAACCTAATGCTCTCCAAATGTTCAGGGATTACAGCTAACAGAAGCACCATGACAGGAGGAAAACTGTGATTTATAGTTTCAACTCATCCAAAGGGCAAGAATCTAAGGCCTATCACTGGATCATTTTTGTTGTAGCTGATCTGGGCATTCGATCCTTAGATTTTGCTATCAAAAGCTATTTATACCAAGAAAAAAAAAGAGAGGCTCCTGCTGAAAATATTAAGACAAAGATTATTTTGCAACTAATTTAAGAACGGCAGAAAGAAAAAAAAGGCAGGACAGCTATCATTGTAAAACGCCTTTGTTTCTGGTGCCTATTTGTTTTCTGATGTTATCTGGCAGTGCTGAGTGATTTCTTCCTGTAGGACCCCCCATTTGGTCCTGCAAAAGGAAGGGCTGGAACACTGGAGTCTTTTGACTTTTGATTCAGAATCAAATGGCACAACTTGCTCCCTGCCCTTTCCCACCTTCCTTATCTCTCCCTGCCTATTCAAAAAGGCAAGAGATTTGCAGCAGACACCATGTCTTTACAGCAAGTCACAATTGTCTGCCTTGTACACTTGGGGTCATGAGCCCCAAATGCCGCCAGAAAGTAATAACTGTTGATGTAAGTTCCCTTGTTCTATTTGTGAGTGTTTCTCATTGGTTATTGGTTGTTGTGGCATATATATATATATATATATATATATATATATATATATATATATATATATATATATGTATATATGTATATATGTATATATGTATATATGTATATATGTATATATGTATATATGTATATATGTATATATGTATATATGTATATATATGTATATATATATATATATATATATATATATATGTGTGTGTGTGTGTGTGTGTGTGTGTCTGTGTCTGTGTCTGTGTGTCTGTGTCTGTGTGTCTGTCTGTGTGTCTGTGTCTGTGTCTCTGTGTGTCTGTGTGTCTCTGTGTGTCTCTGTGTGTGTCTGTGTCTGTGTGTCTGTGTGTCTGTGTGTCTGTGTGTGTGTGTGTGTGTGTGTGTGTGTGTGTGTGTATACTACTACAGGTTTGGGAAGAGCTAAGACACAGTCTTTAGTATTTGTTCTAATGTGGCTCCAAATCCAGAAGAGAGACAGAGTGTTGAAGGAACAATGACAAGAACGGTAATGATGGGCAGGTTTACACAGCAATTAACCAACCATTCCTTCTTGGTGCTAATTGTTTCCTGCAAACATTGTATGCAGCGAAACCATTGACAATTGCAGCGTTGGCACAATACTGTACAGAAACTAATGTAGTGAAAGGTTTGGGCTGCATTGCCATGGAATTTTGTATCCAGAATGGCTTGGATTGGGGTGAATCCTTCCTTAATGACTCACAATTCTCAGTTAAGGAGGGCTGTCAGGATTGCAGTGGCTATGCAATGTGACCTCTTGCTTTATGACTGCATCGCTTAGCAACAGAAATTCTGGTCCCAATGATGGTTGTAGTCGAGGATTACTTGTAGATTCATACTGGTGAAGAGATTGGTTGCAGAAGACCAGCAAAAAAAAAAAAAAACACCACACCTCAATTCCAGTTAGTTATGAATAGCAACCACAAAGCTTATTTCTGTCCAAACGCTTAAAATGTATGTTTGGAGAAAAGCCAAGAATGGATTTTTGTGAGATCAGCCTAAAGACTCCTTCAAACTCCCTGTGATGAGATGGACATGCCCATGACGTTTCCTTGGAAACAGCATGGATGTGGTGTACTATTGTCTTTTTCCAGGATTTCCCCCCCCCATTTGCAACTCAGCCTACAATGGTGGCTCCTTGGTGCTTTCTGAACTTGGTTGTTTTCTTGCAGACGTTTCATTACCTAACTAGGTAACATCATCAGTGCTGGAAGCAAGGGGTTTCTTCTCTCTGTTTATATACAAGTAGCTTGACCTTCAGTATTGGTGGGAGTGGTCTTGGTGGTTTCTTGATTAGGCTGTTGTTCACTGTTAGCTTGTTTGTCTGAGTTGGCAGCTCCTTGATTGGGAAATTGTGTATTGCTTGCTTGTCTGTCTAGTATTGATCTTGGTGTTGATCTCTGCATATCTGGGTGTTATCTAGCCACCCCCACCCCTGCTATTGCCCATATTTCCATAGTTGCCCTCTGAGATTTTCAGCTACAACAGGCAGGATAACATCTTGTCTGTTAAAGGCTACATCCTTGAAGTCTCTGCCCAAGTAGAGTAAAGGATTGGTTTACAGCCCTGGTTCCATCAGTAAAATGAAACTGACTTGATTCTTGCCCTCTTGGCCTGTCTGCTTTTAGCAGTAACCAACTTGGAGAGAAATGAACAAGTAATAGTCAGTTCCTCTCTAAGCCCTAAGGCTCTTCTTTACATAGCAGCTGAGGAAAGGAAATGCACTGAGATTAATCCATTTCCCTTTGAAGACAGCTGGGTGCACTCAGTACAAAGAACTGGGGTATTATTTTAATTGTTGTCGCCTGGCAGAGGCCCTGAATCTGCAGCGTCTTTGAAATTGGCAGGGGAAGAGAGAGAGCAGAATAGAGAAAATGGTTGGTTGAAGCATCTGAATAGGGTGGGACTTTGTACTTTTCTCATAGCTTCTTCTGTTTCTGTTTTATGATTGAAACCTGTCATAAAACGGGTATACACATACACATACACATGCACACCAGTGGTGGGATTCAGCTGGTTCGCACCACTTTGGCAGAACCAGTAGCTAATTTTTTGTTGCCCAGGCCCAGAATGGACTTCCGGAACCGGCATCCACACAGAGAACCAGTTGTTCACATATTTGAATCCCACCACTGGCGCGCACACGCACACACACACACACACACACCCCTTGCAAAAGTACCAGCTGCAAATATTGAACAGGGTGTTGTGGGTGGCTCACCCATTTGATGATAGTAAACACAGCTATTTCTCTACCTTTCTCTTGTGTTACTCTGTGGAGAAATAGGCTAATGGGAAAAGACATTGCAGATCTGTAATTTGATCTTCTGGCACATCTCTTTTAAATTCTTATCAAACAAATGAGCCAGTGTAGAATACAGGTAATCCTTCACTTACAACCATTCATTTAGTGACTGTTTGAAGTTACAATGGCACAGAAAAAAATGATTTATGACCGGTTTTCACACGACAGTTGTAGCATTCCGCATGGTCATGTGATCAAAATTCAGGCACTTGGCATCTGGCATGTATATGATAACTACACTGTCCTGGGATCATATGGTCGCCATTTGTAACCTTACTAGCCGGCTTCCAACAAGCAAAGTCAAAGGGGCAAGTCAGATTTGCTTAACGACTGCATCAGTCACTTAGCAACTGTGGGGATTCATTTAGCAACCATGATGAAAAGGTTGTAAAATGGGGTACAACTAACTTAATGAAGCCTTGCTTTGCAACATAAATTTTGGGCTCATTTTTGTCGTTCATAAGTCAAGGACTACTTGTAGTAGTTAAGGTGTCAAGTTTGGATTATGGATTAGGAGGATGAGATTCCCACACAGTGACAGAGGTCGCTGAATGATGTAGGCCATTCATTAGCTGGATTCATGCAATACACTAAACCCAACTTAATAAAACATCTGGATCTTTCAAACCAAAAGGGGGAATATATACAAGAAGTCCTGATTTAGTGACCACTATTTATTAGGATTGGCAAGGTTGCAAGAAGTGACCACATGACCCCAGAACACTGCAACGGTCATAAATACGAGCCAGTTATCAAACATCCAAATTTTAATCATGTGACCATGGGGATGTTCCAACAGTTGTGGGAAAACTGGTCAAAAGTCACTTTTTTCAATGCCATTGTAACTTTGAACAGTCACGGAACAAATGGTTTTAATTCAAGGACTATCTATATGTATATGCCTAACCCCTTGTCTTTTGGTTAAAAGAATAAGATATAAAAATGACAATGACACATATGAATACTAATTTGTGCTAATGTTTTTACGTGGCAGACTAGGGACCAAGAAAACTTTCTCAGAAAATTCGGTAGCTGTAGTTTCAAAAAGATGACATTTCTCCCCCCCCCAGGAATAGCCCTTTAATGGTATAAACAGAATAGTGAAACAGCCATTAGGAAAAACAATATATAGTTTGTAAGCAGGTACCTTTGTCCTAAGAGCTTAAAGCTAAATTGTTATACTGTATGTCCCTTATGCCAAATGCTGTTTGAAAAGGGCAGTCATTTATAACGCACTCCGAGACACTCCAAATTCAAGCAACCTGGAAAATGACTGGGGGGGTGTAGAGCTTCAGCCCTCTAGTCTGGAAGACCCAGAGAAAAAAGTACCAAGCCTGCCAATCAAATTGAGGCATATCAGATAATTCAGCCACCTCAAAGCAAGTCCCGTTCAGTCCTGAATACAGAGCATCCGACTGGCTTTGCCCTATCCTTGCCGCCAGCATCTTTCGCTCCCTTTTTTGGGGAGTGTCACCTGGCAACGGCATGCTGTCTGTCTGAGTAACTGGCAGGAACCCATTGAAAGTGAGAGAGGGGCAAAGAGAAGAGGCGAGGGGAAGAAAGGAAGAGGGAGGGCCAAAATGAGCTCACCAGTTTAGGCTGGCTTGCCTGGCATTCATAATGGAGGGGGAGCTGAATGGGAAGAGCACATTATTAGCCATGCAGCTATGTAGACATGGGCTTTCTTTCATTCTTTGGAATGTCACCACAGATGTACGTGACTCTCAATGGAAGGGCTGCTTTGTGTTTAAGAAAACAGAGAAGAAGAAGGGGGCATAGGATGGTGTTGGAAGCTGCTTCCTAAAGGGAAGGATGTCCCGACTGGGATTTGTGTGTGTGTGTGAGAGAGAGAGAGAGAGAAAGAGAAAACGGGCGTGGGGGGGGGGGAAAGAGAGGAATGACTTCCCCCAAAATTAAATGGATGAGAATGTCCATATATCGTATGTGACCTGACTGGGGTTTAGATTTTCTGGATGGCATTTTCCAAAATGAAAGCTTGGGGACTGGGGATTAGTGAAACACTAAAACTGGCCATCACATATTGTGTGAAGGGAAGAAGCTGCTTTAAGGAATGAATAGGCAATTCAATCAGAGATGGTCTTAGTGAGCATTGTGCATTCACTGTTGCTTGCCTGAGTTTCAGCAATCTAGACAAATTGACTTGCTATGAGCACTCTTTCAAAAGGAGAAATTTGCATGCATGTAAAGAAACTCATAAGCACCAGCCCTGCATGAGAATCCAAGCAAATAATAAATGCCGTGATACAGAAGCCATTCTCGATCTTATAGTTTTACTAGCGGTTATGCTCTCTCAACAGAGGGAAACCGTACTTGCAAATGTATGTGGCTTGGATTACTCTGTTCAACTTAAATTCTATTCACGTCTCCCAGAGAAAAGCTGGGTTTAGTTATGTCCAATCAGCTTTAGATTTTGAAATATTTTATTCCCTCTGCATATTGGAATAATGAACTGTGAACAGATATAATATGATTGATTGAGTTCAGATGTTTCATGCAAACAGTACGAAAACATTAGATAAAACAGTACAGGTAATGGCAGCCTAAAACTAATTTGGCAAATGTAACCTTTAATTTTATATTAACTTCTTGAGAAGACCAGATTCAGAACTGCTGAGCGAATGGAGTTATTCAAAGAATGTGACTATCTCAGGTACAATCAATCAGGCTTCTTAGAAAAAACAAATCCCTTTTGACTGAAATGACTCTCCTAAATGTGTGACGTACAGTATTCGATTTTAATTCAGACCTAGGATTCAGATGCCCTGAATAGTCATGGGTGTTTTCATCAGGCATATCATATCGTCTCTCTCTGCAGTTCTTTTGCAGCTCACTGGTTTATGGGAAAAATAAAATATATAAATCTCCCCAAGGTCCAGGAAATGAGCCATGCAAATTGTCCATCAGAGGTGAACCGATCTAAAGGTCAGCATTCTGTTTCTGTTTTTGATTAGGAGAAATAATAGTCGAGTTGACGAAAATAAAAAAAAACACATAATTTTTACTCAGCAGATTAAAAAAAACACACACGATCATTTTTATTGAATAGTCCTGGGATATATTGAAATACAAGAAATTTTTAAGATGAAAGAAATGCATCATGTTTTGTTAATCCAGTCTTGACCTTTACAGCTTTCTTATCAGTTTTGCCAGCATTACTACACATACACACATACAAACACACAAACACACACACAAACTCTTCAAATTGCTCTAGGACTAACATAGGCATTCACAAAAGAAACAAACGCTAAGCTAAAAATTTTCACTTATACCTTCAGTTAGGTTGGTGAAATGCTAGAGAATAATATGAGAGTTTATTATCTAATCCTAAGCATGTTTATTAAGAAATAAGTCTACGCAGTTCAGTAAGTTTCATTCCTAGGAAAATGTGAAGTGACCTCACTTGATGCTGATATATAAACAGCCATGAGCAGATTATCTTATTCATTCATATAAAAGTAGTCCTCGATTTACAACAGTTCATTTAGTGACCATTTGTTTCTCACACTTATGACGGTTGCACCATCCCCATGGTCACGTGATCAAAATTCAGACACTTGACAACTGGCTCATATTTATAATAATTGCTGTGTCCCTGGGATCATGTGATCACCTTTTGCCACTTTATGACAAGCAAAGTTAATGGGGAAGCCAGATTCACTTCACAACCATGTTATTAACAATTTCATTGATTCACTTAACAGCTATGGCAAGAAATGTCATAAGATGGGGCAAAACTCACTTAACAAAAGTTTCACTTAGCAATAGAAATTTTGGGCTCAATTTTGGGTATAAGTTAAGGACAACCTGTATATGGGTGTGTGTATAATTTTATTAAAGGTTAAAAATGTTACAGTTAACATTTCTTGAAAGCCTTTGTTAATTTTTACTGTAACATTATAGATAAATCAAATAGCAAATAACTATATAATAGTTATAATAAGCGAACTTTTGAAATCTGGAGCACAAGCATTCTTCCATGAATATATATTGAGCTTTTTCACCATAATCTAAGCTCAATATCCAAACTTTCCTGAAGACTGAAAGAATCCAATTTTGGGGACATAGTTTAACAAAATATTAACCTTTTAAACCTGTAATTGTTTTTCAAGAACCTGGTTCACTATAGTAACCATAGTGGGCTACTATCTCCATTGTGTAAGGATTTAGACGTCCATAAAATATGTATCAAAATATTCCCTCAAATATTTTACCTTTCCAGCATAGAAAAGATGAAAGTGAATCTCCAATAAACATCAAAGAGAATTTTGTGTTGAACTAAATGAGTTTTTAGAACATACGATTCTGTTAGATTCCTTAAAGTCTGATTTTGAACACATTTTTGTAATGTGTTCTCTCTCTCTCTTAGAATAAAAGTATAAAAGAGAGTTAATAATGGATGTTGCAGGGATTAAAACACTGTTTAAAATAATGTGGAGCAGTGGGCTAATGCCTCCTTAAGTAACACCAGCTGCCTGCAATTAGTGCAGGTTCGCATCCCACCAGGCTCAAGGTTGACTCAGCCTTCCATCCTTCCGAGGTAGGTAAAATGAGGACCCAGATTGTTGGGGGCAATAAGCTGACTTTGTAATAATGCCGCTTGGGGTGTGTGTGAAAGCCCTAATAAGCAGGCATATACATAGAATGAAGGCTACTGCTGAGCTTGTAAGCCGCCCTGAGTCTTCAGAGAAGAGCGGGATATAAATGGAATAAAAATAAAAATAAATAAATAAATGTGTTTTAATAATTTCTTAATACCAAGAAATAAGCCGGTTCCTTTAATCCAATAAATAGCATACCGTAGACCAGTAGTAGATATAAATGTGTTTTAAAATGGCTAAATTTCTCTACATTCTTGGGTTACACTGTAGTTCAGCATGCCCCTAGGCCTAGGATATGTGTGAATCCTCAAATTAAAGGGCAAAATTCCATGTATTGTGGCTAAAATTGCTTCTGCCAGAATTCTCCCATATCACCAAGGCTTCTTATTCTTTGACATGCTTCTTCTTGCATCTTGGAAGGAGCTACAGTTCTATGGCTCTCCAATCACCAAGGAATGTGTGTGCCAAAGAATGAGAAGGAACATTCACAAATCTGTCAATGACTATTACACTTCTTGGTGCTGATTTCCTTTCCTTTCCTTTTTTCAGTTACTACTTTTGCATGAGGTAAAATTGACTGATCTGGCCCCAAATTTTATATCAATTATTCTGATTAGATAAATTTGAGGATCTGCGCATTATTTTAATAGGCAGTAAACTAGCATTAAGGGACATGGTGGCTCAGTGGGTTAGGACGCTGAGCTTGTCAATCAGAAGGTCGACAGTTTGGCAGGTCGAATCCCGAGTGCCGCGTAACAGAGTGAGCGCTTGTTACTCGTCCCAGCTTCTGCCAACCTAGCAGTTCAAAAGCATGTAAAAATGCAACTAGAAAAATAGGGACCACTACAGTGGGAAGGTAACAGCATTCCGTGCGCCTTTGGCATCTAGTCATGCTGGCCACATGACCACAGAGACGTCCTTGGACAAGTGCTGGCTCTTTGGCTTTGAAACAGAGATGAGCACCGGCCCCTAGAGTTGGAAATGACTAGCATGCATGCGCGGGGGAATCTTTTCCTTTACCTTTATACTAGCATTTCTTGGCTATAAAAGTGAGTAAACATATTGGCTTTGAAGGCTGCATGCTGTGCTAGACTGGGGATGTGCATCCACATTTAGGTACTTTCACCAATACACACATCCATTCATTCATTGATGTACACACACACACACACACACACACACACACAATACACACTACGTGATATTTGGAATGGAAGATGTTTTAGTCTAATTTGTTTCATATCACTGTTTCTCCATTGGTAGTAGCAGAAGGGACCCAACAATTTTGAGCAGACTCACTCACTCATGGTGTTTGGGGGCAAAGGATGACTTCCTTCCTTCCTTCCTTCCTTCCTTCCTTCCTTCCTTCCTTCCTTCCTTCCTTCCTTCCTTCCTTCCTTCCCTCCCCTCCCTCCCTCCCTCCCATCATTATATTATATTGTACCACAGTGATTCCCTCAGTGATCTTGGTTCATTTTGACTTTCATTTTCATTTTCTTCACACAATATTGTATAACTTCTTTAATAATGTTTGATACACTTGAGTATAGTTCAAATCATACCAGCTATATTAACATGCATATCATTCCAATATGTTGTATCACAATATTCCGATCCTACTGGTTGCCTACACCCCATCCTTTTGGAATAAGCTGTGGTTTTGCAACAAGTAGTTTGCAGGAATCCAAAATCCTGCTATAATGAGTTGCTGTGACTTCTAGCCTCTGAATAGAAATCCATAATCCCCCCACTTTGTCTCATTTTATGTATTGAAATATTGCCCACACTGACACGGAAATGGCAATATCTGAATAAGAGCAAAAAGACAAATAGAACCAAGCAGGAAAAAAGGGAGAACAAACAGTGATACCCTGGTTTGTTTACTATGAATAAAAAGGTCTAGAATAGGAAAATGCTGAAGCAGAGATCTGTGAAAAACACTTAACACCTGAATAATGGCCCAATATAGTATGCTTGAAATAACTGGCTTGCATTAAATATTAACAATATGAATGTAAGTAATACTACCACAGATCAAACATCCAATTATCCAGTATGAGTTTGGCATGCTTACGTGTGCACCTGTATTGGGAACTTGGCCTCGTTTTTCTTGTCATTCATCTTTCATTTGGAATGAAAGGTAAGATGTAGCAGAGGTTCTTTTTCTACTCAGCTGCTGCTATTTCACAAAGGCAGCAAATTTGCTTTCTAACTGGTAGAGAGGAGTTGAAATGAGGGGTCCTCGGTGCTCTCTGAGCTTGGTTGTTTTCTCGCAGATGTTTCACTATCCAAACAGCACTGAAGATGTTCCCTAGTTTGGGGAATGAAATGTCTGTAAGGAAGCAACCAAGCTCAGGGAGCACCAATGGCTTGATTCTCTTTCTTCCTTTATTTTCCCATCTTTGCTGCCTGGAATCCTACTCTTAGCTAATGTCCAGTTTCTGCAATTTTTCCCCCAGGATCCTTGGGAGAATGGCATTTTGAGAGTGATAGATAGATTACAATTCTCTAGACATCAGGAAGTGGGAGGGGGCGAGAGTGAGGAGCAAACTCTTCTCCGCTGCAGGGGTTGAGTAAGAGGAACAAGGATTAATGGGAAATTGGGGTTGCCTGGAGGGTGGAAGGATTTGGATTCAGTCATGCGTCCAGACATATAAAAGGGAGCAGAACATGCTTCCTATTGGAATCCAAATTTTATTGTCTGGCTTTTTAGGGGACCTAGCTTGGTTTGCTAAGCTGTATCGGTGTGTGTGTGTGTGGGCAGCTTATTACCTATTAGTAAAGGTGCATTCTTAATACTTTCTCAATTATTGCACTACTCTTATAAGCTTTGCTGTGTACTGATTATGGGAATGTTCCAAAGCATCCCACGATCAGTACAAAGAATCTCAAGGAGATTCCATGCCATACGTAAGAAGGTTGCCTTCTTCAAAGTTTGCTCCTGAAAGGATAAAACAAAGTACAGATGATGCGCTGGAAGAGTTTGGATTGTCAACCTTATTGGATAGAACATGCTCAGTTTTGGAACTCCATTTTGCCTATTCAAACCCCACCAAAGACTTAGCTGATTAGCTTCTAGAGAACTGTTTGGTGAGCAGTGGGCTAATGCCTCCTTAAGTAACACCAGCCGCCTGCAATTAGTGCTGGTTCGAGTCCCACCAGGCTCAAGGTTGACTCAGCCTTCCATCCTTCCGAGGTAGGTAAAATGAGGACCCAGATTGTTGGGGGCAATAAGCTGACTTTGTAATAATGCTGCTGGGGGGGGGGCGAAAGCCCTAATAAGCAGGCATATACATAGAATGAAGGCTATTGCTAAGCACATTTGATTTGTGCTTAGATTGTAAGCCGCCCTGAGTCTTCGGAGAAGGGCGGGATATAAATGGGATTAAAAAAAAACCACAACTGTGCGATGGACAGGACTTGATGGAGATGAAGCCACTAGCAGCTGCTACAGTTTTCTCTCCAAAGCTTTTTGGTGCCAGGAGGCGGCAGTAAAAGTGAGGAATTGCACAGCCAATTTTGTCCAAGTACATGCACTTGCTGAACTGCCTTGGCATGTGTACACACTGTTGATATCAGTGGAGGCACGCTTTGGTTGGTTCTTGTGCTGGACCGTCTACAGTGCCGTTCATCGTCATTTCCCAATGTCAGAAGAGAAGGACTGGACGATATTCTCCTGCCCCCACCCAGTCCCTTGTACGGCAGAGCGGCATCTGGCTGTTTCACCTGCTAAGCTGCATGATCCCCTGCCAGGCTTCACAGATAGAAGCTGAGATGATGGGGAAGGGACTGGGTTAGAAAAGAATCATGGAGGGTGAGGGAGCTAGATAAATAGAAAATATTCTTAATGGAACAGTAATTGCTTTTTGGAAATTCCACTCAGAAAAAAAAGAGTAGTAATTACAAGTGTCTGTCTATTCATCTGTTATCTGTCTATCTGTCTGCCTGCCTGTCTGTCTAGCTATCTAGCTATCTTGTTTCTCTCTGTGTGTCTCTCTCTGTCTCTTACTCTCTATCTCTCACTCTCTCTCTCTGATCTGCATTGTGACACTGAGTTCAGCTAAAAGTTCAGTGGTGGCTACCTCAACAAGCACGAAGTAATCTGAACATCTGAAATGTGCCTTTTAATTGAGTGCCTTCAAAGGAATCAATTTGATATGGAGATTGCCCTTTTTTTTCTTTTTTCTTTTGCTGATGTCCAGAAATACGAGAAGGTCCTTTCAGAGCTTGATCCCCTTTCATAAATGTGCACTGTTGAATCTTTTATTCCTCTTTTCATGCTTTTAATGTCAGCTCCAGCTTTTTTTTTAAGTCTTCATTATTTTCACTTTCCATACTCCATTTTTAACAAAACAGTGTGTTGATTAAAATACCAGGACCCCAAACTCTAATTCCCTTCATCTCACATCTACAGATTACTGACTGAGTTGGCAGGAGCAGCAGTCTTTCCAGTTGGTCAGACCACGTCCAATGACAGCAGAACTTAAGGAATGCCTTTCGAACACTGTCCCCCCACTCGCCCCAAACGGGGATCTACCAAAGTGACATCAAAGCTGATTATTTTACCAAGAGGCACCATACAGTCCAGCCCTTTGATTTCTCTCTTTATGGCTTGCATGGTCAGATAAAGCTAATTAAAAGGAAAACTTTTCAGGTTCTTTTTATTTGTATTTGGGAAACTCTCTCTCTCTCTCTCTCTCTCTCTCTCTCTCTCTCTCTCTCTCTCTCTCTGTGTGTGTGTGTGTGCATGCATTGGTTGAATTGTGTGGCTGCAGACTAATAAAAGAGGCCATCTACACCAGGGCTTTTCACCTTTTTCACCCATTGTACCACTTTTAGGATATGGCAACATTCGACTACCACCAGTTGCCTAGCAAGGTGTCAAAAACTTGATGACCAAAAAAAAAAAAAAAGAGGAAAAAAGTGATGAAGTACAGGTAGTCCTCGACATAATAATAATAATAATAATAATAATAATAATAATAATAATAATAATAATAATAATAATAATAAGAAGAAGAAGAAGAAGAAGAAGAAGAAGAAGAAGAAGAAGAAGAAGAAGAAGAAGTTGGAAGGGACCTTGTAGGTCATCTAGTCCAACCCCCTGCTCAGGCAGGAAACCCTATACCATTTCAGGCAAATGGCTGTCCAGTCTCTTCTTAAAAACCTCCAGTGTTGGAGCATTCACCACCTCTGGAGGCAGGTTGTTCCACTGGTTAATTGTTCTAACTGTCAGGAAGTTTCTCCTTAGTTCTACAGTAGGTTGCTTCTCTCCTTGACTAGTTTCCATCCATTGCTTCTTGTCCTGCTTTCAGGTGCTTTGGAGAATAGCTTGACTTCTTCTTTGTGGCAGCCCCTGAGATATTGAAACACTGCTATCATGTCACCCCTCACTCTTCTCTTCGTTAAACTACACATACCCAATTCCAGCAACTGTTCCCTATATGTTTTAGCCTCCAGTCCCCCAATCATCTTTGTTGCTCTTCTCTGTACCCTTTCTAGAGTCTCGACATCTTTTTTACATCGTGGTGACCAAAACTGGATGCAGTATTCCAGGTGTGGCCTTACCAAAGCATTGTAAAGTGGTATTAGTACTTCACTTGATCTTGATTCTATCCCTCTGTTAATGCAGCCTAGCACTGTGTTGGCTTTCAGTTCGCTGAGTGACTGTTTGAAGTTACAATGGCACTGGAAAAAGTGCCCCCCAAGCCACAGCCGAGCAAGACACCTGCCTGCCTGCCCAGTGGTGCTCTTCCTCCTGTCCGAGGTTTTCATTGTTGTGAGCATTTCTGTTGAGGATTGGCAGCAGGGGTAGGGTGGGGTGGGGTGTTTGGTTTTTATTCCCCCCCCACTGGGTGGTTGCAGCAGGTTTTGGTCACTTTACATGACCCTGGGACACTGTGACCGTCATAAATATGAATCAGTTGCCAAGCATCTGAATGTAAATCACAAGAGCCTGGAGATGCTGCAACATTCCAGCTGATCGGTGCTTCTTCTGGGCTCAGAAGCACCAGAATCAGTGCCGAGCTGCAGCTGGAGCCTGGCGCTGATGCTGGCGCTTCCACTGAGCCCTGACAGCCCCGAAGCAGTGCTGATCCTGGCACTTTCGTTGAGCCCTGACAGCTCTGCAGCTCCAGCCATCTCTCTCTCAGGCTTGTGCAGTGTTGCCACCGGTTCACCTCATTCCCCTTCTCCGCTGCCACTTTTCTAGGCTGGTTGCATACCACCTGCCAGGTGCCAATGTACCAACAGGTGGTACCCGTACCACTGGTTGAAAAGCCCTGATCTACACATTCTGATGGCCTGATCTTTTCAAAGTGTTTTCCTTCTCCTAGGAGTTAAAGAAAAAGGGAAAAAAGTGTGTGTGTGTGTGTGTGTGTGTGTGAAATCTTTAAAGAGACAACTCTGCATTAAACACTAGCAGAACCCTTGTGCTGGGCATGATGCTATACTACAATTACTTAGTCCACTGATTCCATTGGCAAAATTGTTCTGATTGACTGGACATGTGAAATCATCTGGTTGTTTGCTACATACACAAATGCAATATTTAGAAAGTCACCAGTTAACTGAGAACAGGGAAATTTTGTGGAGCAGCAATGATAAGCAGATGGACCCTCTCCTATTCTAATCCCCTCATTGTCTTAGAGATGAAAGATTTCTATTGCTTCAGAAGAGATGGATTTATACAATGACTGTGCCATATGTCACTGCAGAGAAACATATTAAGGATTGGCACACTTGGCCGAAGCATTGTTCAATATCTAATTGTCAAATTTTCTTTAATATTTTCTTAAAATACCAGTTTTTGTGCTTTATCATTTTATTTTTATTCATAGTTATCACAATACTGTCTGTCTGTCTATCTATCTATCTATCTATCTATCTATCTATCTATCTATCTATCTATCTATCATCTGTCTATCTATCTATCTATCTATCTATCTATCTATCTATCTATCTATCTATCTATCTATCTATCTATCTATCGTCTGTCTATCTATGTATCTATCTATCATCTGTCTATCTATCATTTATCTATCTATCTATCTATCTATCTATCTATCTATCTATCTATCTATCTATCTTTAATATCTCTCTCCGCTAACTCTTATCTATCAGTCAATCAGAATAGAGTTGAAAAGGATCTTGGAAGTCTTCTAGTCCAACCTTCTGCTCCAGCAGGAGACTTTATACCATTTCAGACAAGTGGCTGTCCAGTCCTTTCTTAAAAACCTCCAGTGATGAAGCATCTACAACTTCTGAAGGCAGGTTGTTCCACTGTTTAATTGTTCTCACAGTCAGGAAATTTATCCTTAATTCCAGGTTGTTTCTCTCCTTGATTAATTTCCATCTGTTGCTTCTTGTCTTGCCTTTTGGTGCTTTGGAAAATAACTTGACCTCCTCTTCTTTGTGGCAGCCCCTCAGATATTGGAATACCACTATCATGTCACCTTCTAGTCCTTCTTTTCTTTAGACCAGCCATACCCAATTCCTATCTGTCTTTCTGTCCATCCGTCCATCCATCCATCCATCCATCCATCCATCCATCCATCCATCCAGACATCCAGACATCCAGACATCCAGACATCCAGACATCTAGACATCTATTGTAGCATTGCTCTTTAAACCAGGCAGCCATTAATTCCTTCAAGTTTAATATGCCATGGGAGGTGCATGACTGCTAGCTCAAATTAAGAAAGCTCAATTTTTTGAATGTGCTCCTTAAATAGGGACAATAACATGGACAATAACATCACCGAGAAAGGGAGCATAGATCCCTCTGGAGCTGTGAGACTACAGCTGACCAGAATGTGATGCACAAATATTTTCTAGAATGCATAGTCCCATTGACCTTCAGCACTGAATGCCTGGGCAAAAGCAGAAAAACCCCAGTTTGTAGCACTCATAACCCTTTCAAATACAACCTATACTCACTCAGTACAAAGAAATAAATTATGCAGTAATCTCACTCCAGTTTAGACGCATGGCCTACTACGTATTTCTTATTCTTTCAGCACGTGAGAACCAGTGCTGGTAATGTTACATTAAGGCATTGCTATTAGCTATTTTATGTTATTTATGTTATGGTAATTTTATATTTAATGCATTTTTAATATTGTAATTTGTTACTGTATACTTCCTGGGGATGTTGTTCATGGAAGGTGGTATATAAATATTTTAAATACAATTTAAAATGATCGATACATAACTGAAATTAGAAGAGGTAATTTACGATGGCTGTGCAGTGTTCGGATCTGAAGGCAACAATATTTTTTGGAGCCTGTGGCAACCCTCAGGGACCCCCTGGCTGCAACACCTTAAAAGAGTCCCCTCTTTTAAACCTCTGATCTTGGTGAGCGTCTCAGATTTGATCCTGCAACATTATCCTGGGACATGTATATTTGCCTTCATTCATTTACTTCTGATCTTGATCGCATTCCTATATATTTCTTCCTAAATTCATTTTGCCTACTTTCCATATCAAGCTGTGTGTGTATGTGTATATCTGAATGTATACTGTATGTATACATTTGAAAAAGTATGGGTTGTGACTTAAGAGGGCATGCTGGAGGAAATACATTATTTAGAACTCTTGGGGTTTCAAGTTAAGATGGTTAGTTAAGATGGTTGCCGATGGCTTCTAGCAAAAGTGGGAAACTGGTGTTGCAACTATCCTCATCTTCCTTGATCTCTCAGAAGAACCAGAAGCAATGGATGGAAACTAATCATGGAGAGCACCATCCTTTAATAATAAACCTTTATTGTCAAAGTACAACATGTGTACATTGAGATTAGCTGAGCCTCCCCCGTGCTCTCCCCCCACAACACACAGTGACAACAAACCCTCCATCCTACCACCCCATGTGAACCAACTACACCACACACCGGCCTCCAAAGTCAATTCTGCATAGGTTCACGGAGATTATGTCCCATTTAAAAGCCTAACAGCCCATGGATAAAAGCTGTTTTTCAGCCTGTTGGTACGGCTGGCTATACTCCTATATCTCCTACCGGATGGTAGGAGAGTAAAGAGATACCGTCCAGGGTGTGAGTCATCCCTGAGAATCTTCCTCACTCTTCCAAGGCAGCGAGCCCTGGCGATGTCATCCAGTGGTGTCAGGGGACAGCCCACAATGTCTTGTGCTGTGCTCACTACCCTCTGTAATACTTTCCTGTCCGCGGCTGTCAGACCAGCATACCAAACCACAATACCATACGAGAGGACGCTGTCTATAGTAGACCGGTAAAAGAGGGTCATTAGCCGTTGTTCTACCCTGTTCTTCCTCAAGACCCTAAGAAAGATCCTAGAACTAATGAGAAATTTCTTGAAAACCATCAGTGGAACGGCCTGCCACCAGAAGTTGTGGGTGCTCCATCACTGGAAGTTTTTAAGAATAGATTGGACAGCCATTTGTCTGAAATGTTATAGGTACTTCTGCTTGAGCAGAGGGTTGGACTAGAAGGCATCCAAGACATCTGTTATTCTCAGTAGCTTTCAGTACTATTGTTCGTGATATCCTTCTAGGCTGACTGTGGAGATTAAGTGTGGGAGACATCAAGTTGCAGACTAAGGCTCCTGACCTGTGGGGTGCCACCTCACCTGCTTGACACCTGAGGTTTGAACTGTCTTTGCTGAACGGGCCTCTTTCCTCAGGGCTGGGTTAGGTGTTTGTGCCTTTATGACAGTTCGGTCAAGGACTTGGTTATTTTAGTCCTTGGATATTGCCTTTTGGTTGCTGTTATTTTATTTTGTATTGGATCTGTTTTTCATTGCTCACTGTCACTTATAAATGAATGTAGCCCCAAATGGTATAACAACGTTATCAAAAGCATTACGACCCTGCTGCTGTTGAATGTGGCTGCAAAAATGTTATGTGCCTTTTTACTAGACTGACATTCTTCCCGTTGCGCCCATATATTGGGGGGATATATAACAGGATGATATGACTTTGCAGCAGCAGGAGGAAAAATTAAGTTTTTGTGGAGCAATCTGTCAACAAAGTGAGTGTTCCAGACTAGACCTTCTTTTAATAGTCAGTAGTTGTTAATCCCATAACATTTTCACAGCAAGCAGCCTCTATTCACGTGGCTTTGCTAAATCTATTTTGCTTCAATGTTTTCCCAGGTCTGGTTTATCTGGATAATATGGTACCTGGGCCCATTGAGAGAATTTGCACAATATAGTTTCTAAGTCCACAATATTTTTTTTAATCTGTGACAAGAAATTGCTCCATTCAGTGTAAAATTCACCAACAATTCTATTAAAAATAATTTCACTATAACTATTTTCTGCAGAAAGTTCTAGTTTAATAAATAATACCCTAGAACTGAAAACCAATACATCAATATTCTGTTTTTGAAAATGAAGCCTTTGATTCCCCCCCCCAAAGATGTTGGGCCTCATTCACTGGAATGTGTGTGTGTGTTTCTTGTCAGCAAGGGCCTCTCTCAGTATTATTTTAAAGTCAGAAACCTTTTTGTGGTTGGCATATGATTCTTTTGGTACTGTCTATAGGGTTTTCCTGAAGCCAGATCCTGAAGCTAAAACTCAAATACTTTGGCCACCTAATGAGAAGGAAGGACTCACTGGAGAAGAGTCTAATGCTGGGGAAGATTGAGGGCAATAGAAGAAGGGGACGACAGAGAATGAGGTGGCTGGATGGAGTCACTGAAGCAGTAGGCGTGAGCTTAAATGGACTCCAGAAGATGGTAGAGAACAGGAAGGCCTGGAGGAACATTGTCCATAAGGTCGCGATGGGTCGGACACGACTTCCCAGCTAACAACAACAACATATGATTCTACCTCTTCCTTTGCTATTACTGAATCAAAATTATATAGTTTTTCAGATAATTTATTAATAGTCCAATGTCTATAAAAATCCGGAAGCAGTCAATTGGATTTGTTTTATTTAAATGAATGAATACGGCACCACAGCATAAAATTACAAAGGATCTCTGGTAAGACAGGTGTTATGTACAACTTTGTACAATACAGTTTTATATATAATTTAAAAAATGAGACTGGAACTGCTGCTTATGACTAGATTAACTTCCCTAAGAATACTGAATGTAGTAAAAGAGCTAAATTGCACAGCTAACTCTATTCATACCCAATAAAAATGTCTGCCCTCATAGTATTTGCTAATTAATATCCACTCCTAATATAAAATAAATAAAATTCTAAATTTCAAAGGAAAATAAGAGGACAAATTATTCTGATGTTCTAATTATTTGTGCTTTTTAAATGATATTTTATGTGATTGTGATTTTTAAAAAAAAACAGAAATAGTTTGATACAGATGGAATCAGAACAATGACAACAATAATAAAAATATCTTTATTTGAGAATTTTATTGCTAATGTTGGTAACAGATGCTTTTTTTCTAGATAACAATTATTTATTTAATTTACACCTTTCATTCCAACTAAAAGGAGTCTTAGGCGAAAGCTGGCAGGCCTTTGATAATTGCTATGGAAATAAGCCATAACTCTCTCAATGCTCCAACACATTGTTATCATGCATAAGCATTTGATTGTTTCCTAAATTTCAGTCTTTTTTGCTCCAGGCCTTAGGAGAAGATACTGAATATGATATTTGAGATGGATCATCATTGGGTCTCTTATCTTGGGTTTTCCAACTTAAGCAGTTCTACAAATAACAGCCCTGGCCCATTTCACATTTGTATTAACCCGGTTAATACACACACACACACACACACACACACACACAGAGAGAGAGAGAGAGAGAGAGAGAGAGAGAGAGAGAGAGAGAGAGAGAGAGAGAGAGAGAGAGAGAGAGAGTTAGACCTGTGTGAGTTGAAAGGCAAATATTTCCAGTGAAGAACTAATGTTTCTACTCTCAACTTTCCTGCAATTCGGAATCCTGATGTTTTAGGCTTCTAATCTAGATAATTCAGGAATGTATACACAAATAGAAGAGGCACCTTGTGGCAATTCCCTCTTCCCCTCTTCCCTCAGTTGCAGAGAGCACACAGAAGATAACAGACATGGAATTAGAAAGGGGAGATGAAGTTAAAAAGCAATTGCCGTTCTTTAATGCGCTTCAAATCAATGGGTTAAAACAACTAAATTGTTCTTAGTTTAATTTCTCTGGAAATAGATGGTGTGAACTCTTTTTGCAATGCTCTATTTTTTTAAAGTGCTTCGATCAATGAACATCTTATTGTATTTATTGATTTATTTATTTGCAGTCCACCTTTATTGTGTTTTTACACACAACTCAAGGTGGTGAACGTAGGGGGATAAAAGGAACAATTTCATAATTCTACCACACGAGCACTGAATAGGGGCAATGAAATTATGCACATTGAACTTCAGCTTTCCTGTTCATTAACTTCATTCAGCCTTTCAGATGGTGGGGATAGGGTTGCCCCATTAGGTAGGCTAAACCAGGAAATCATATTCATAGGAAGACTAAAACTAATTGGGATTGGCTATAATAACAGAGGGATGCGGTGGCTCAGTGGGTTAGGACGCTGAGCTTGTCGATCAGAAGGTCGGCAGTTTGGTGGGTCGAATCCCGAGTGCCGCATAACAGAGTGAGCGCCTGTTACTCGTCCCAGCTTCTGCCAACCTAGCAGTTCGAAAGCCCGTAAAAATGCAAGTAGAAAAATAGAGACCACTACGGTGGGAAGGTAACAGCGTTCCGTGCGCCTTTGGTGTCTAGTCATGCCAGCCACATGACCACGGAGACGTCCTCAGACAAGCGCTGGCTCTTCGGCTTTGAAACGGAGATGAGCACCAGCCCCTAGAGTTGGAAATGACTAGCACGCATGTGCGGGGGAACCTTTAACTTTTTTATAATAACAGAATCTTGCAAATCAGATTATGCTGCGCCTCTCCCTGTTCCTTGTACTTCAATGAATTGGGGAGGTGTCGGCTTCAGACACTTCCAAATGTCATCTCACTAAAGACTTAAACAGTGCTTCAGTTCCTTTTGCACATCTCTTTTAAAGTCCTTTTGCTAATTCTTTACACAATGTCTACAGGCAATGAAATATTAGAGGCTTATGTAATCTGAATTTCTAAGTCAGTGGGCAGCCTACTGCTTGCTTTAGACTAGGGGGTGGGCAACCATGCTCACTCAGGAATTCTGGGAGTTGAAGTCTACTGGTCATAAAGGGGCCATAGTTACCCCCCCCCCCCCGTATGTGTGGAGCTGGTGAATTGGAGGTGCTGATACAATTGTATAGAGGCTTAAGTGACTTTCTGGAGGTAACATTGGAAGAATTGTCTATGTGCTGTAGGCACCTTGACTGCAGCATTTTAAATTCCCTTAAAACCATCTGCCTTGCACTCAATCAGAATTGACTTATGGATAAATTAGGGTTTTTAAAATTCCCTTTACACCTGCGATATTGAAGTGCTTGAAAAGTCAAGCCTGCAGTTGTTTGTTATTCCAGAATCCTTGCAATCTGGCAGACTGCCCTCCGTGGGCCACAAAAGAGATTTGGAAAGCATTATAATAATATTCTCTGGGTTTCAAATGAGTTATAAAGGAAGTCAATGACTAATTGTTACGAGAGAATCACGTGGGAATTGTGTCCTGCTGTTTTCTTCCCAGGGTCCATACAAGAGCATGCACCTGCAGGCTGAAAGGAACTAGGACAATAGAAAATGGTGTGTTGATGTGATTCCACTTGTGATAGATAATCTCCTCAGCCCCCACGGAATCTAATGCTTTTAAGCTGTAATCATTGGGGTGATGGTGGTGGAGAAAAGGCCCTCTTCGTCCTCAAGATATAGTGGATCTCTTTCTTAAGTTTTTATATTTCATATACAGGTAGTCCTAAACTTACAACCATTCATTTAGTGACCGTTTGAAGTTACAATGGCACTGAAAAAAGTGGCTTATGACTGTTTTTCACAGTTCAATATCCCCATGGTCACACGATCAAAATTCAGATGCTTGGCAACTGGTATGTACCTATGACGGTTGCAGTGTCCTGGGATCACGTGATCATCTTTTGCAACCTTCTGACAAGCAAAGTCAAGGGGGAAGCCAGAGTCACTTAACCACTGCGTTACTAACTCGACAACTGGAGCGATTCACTTAATAACTGTGATAATAAAAGTCGTAAAGTGGGGCAAAACTCACTTAAGAATTGTCTTGCTCAACAACGGAAATTTGGAGCTCAATTGTGGTCATAACTCGAGAACTACCTACCTGTATTTGTTTTAAAGCTGTAATCAATTCAGTGTGCTGCATGCACTTTCACATGTTCAGAGTTTTTGATTTAACTAAGAAGCAGAACTTCCCCCATCACTAAAACTTTTTTATTTATGGAACTATTTATAAGAGAAGATATATCTGAAAATGTCCCCTTTGGCTTAGTCAGAACTACACCGACTTCTTCTTTCCAGTGTTCTAGCCAATGAAGGTAGAAGGACGATGATGATTCACAATATCCTTTATATTGTGCTATTTATATTTAGGGATTTCACCCCTCTCCTTTTTATGTTCTTTTCCACTGATTTACGAGGCTTACCCTGTGTGCCCTTAAATGATTTCCTACAAAAACAGAGACTGAAAGGCAACCCTTTATAGTATCAAGAAACAATTGCCATTCAGAAAACGATGGACATATGGACTGGTGGAAACCATAAAGGAACAGGAATAAAACAAAGCATCACAGCAGGTGTTATCTTTGTTGCTTGCAACAACAACTGCTTGACTCAATCTTCTTTAGCAGACATTGTGTGCTGAGAAAGTTTCAAATTTATTTACCTCCTTCAACAACTTTGTTAGCAGAAAAAGGGGAGGAAATTGCCTCTAACCTACGCATAAATTTGAGGTCAATTGCATGTTTTTTAGGAGAAAACAAATTGCAATGCTGGGGGGATGTTGTTTGTTTATTTTTTTAAAATAAAAACAAGAGGAAAACTTTTCTTAAGTCAGGCTGAAAATATGAGGCGTAGCAATCTTCCCATATTTAGAAGGTAGCTGGTTGGGGACAGCTGTGATAGAAATTCACAAAATTATATCAGGATTATTATGAGGCCAAAAGTTCAGTTTAAACATTTATTTTTTTAAAATTTATTTTAGACATACTTATACATGGTTATATTATTTCAGAACAGGCAGTATTAAAGTGGAGTAAGAGAATCAGTATAATAGGAAAGAAAGAAAGAAAGAAAGAAAGAAAGAAAGAAAGAAAGAAAGAAAGAAAAAGAAAGAAAGAAAGAAAGAAAGAAAGAAAGAAAGAAAGAAAGAAAGAAAGAAAGAAAGAAAGAAAAACAGCAAAATCTAGTTTACAGTAACATATTCACTATATCAGGGCTTTTCAATCTTTTCACCCATTGTATCACTTTTAGGATATGGCAACATCTGAGTACCACCAATTCCCTAACAAGGTGTCAAAAACTTGACCAAAAAAAAGAGGAAAAAAGTGATGAAGTACAGGTAGTCCTTGACTTACAACAGTTCACTTAGTGACTGTTCGAAGTTACAATGGGGGCACTGAAAAAAATGCCCCCCAAGCCACAGCCAATCAAGACACCTGCCTGCCCGGTGGCGCTCTTCCTCCTGTCCGAGGTTTTCATTGTTGTGAGCATTTCTGGTGAGGATTGGCAGCAGGGGGTGGGTGGGTGGGGTGTTTGTTTTTTATTTCCCCTGTCTGCTGGGTGGTTGCAGAAGGTTTTAGTCACTTCACATGACCCGGGGACACTGTGACCGTCATAAATATGAATCAGTTGCCAAGCATCTGAATGTAAATCACAAGACCCTGGAGATGCTGCACCATTCCCGCTGATCTGCACTTCTTCTGACAGCCCTGCAGCTCCAGGTGTCTCTCACTCATGCTTGTGTGGTGCTGCCACCAGTTCAGTTCATTCCCCTCCACCGCTACCACTTTTCTAGGATGGTCACATACCACCTGCCAGATGCCAATGTACCACAAGTGGTACCCGTACCACTGGTTGAAAAGCCCTGCACTATATTCTCCATACCTTTCCATTCTTCCATTGATCCATCCATTCCCATTTTTCTTGACGCTTCTCCCATCCTACTTTTTGGGAAGCTCATCTACCCCATCTAGCTCAGACTTCTCAATCTTCCTCTGAATCTCTTCACTGTTCCTTCACCTACTTCTTCTGCAATTTGATCTTCATTCGTTCTCTCTATGTGAACAACTTTCATTTTGGTCACCCATTTACATATTCAATTTCCAAAGCATCAGAAGGCAAGACAAAAAACGATGGAAATCAGTCAAGGAGAGGAGCAACCTAGAACTAAGGAGAAATTTCCTCACAGTGAGAACAATTAATCAATGGAGCAAATTGCCTCCCAAAGTTGCTGTAGGTTTTTAAGAAGAGGTTGTATAGCCATTTGTCTGAAATGACATAGGGTTTCCTGCCTGAGCAGGGATTTGAACTAGAAGATCCTTTCCAACTTTGTTATTCTGTTAATTCTTCAACTATTTTTTCATACAGAGCTTGTTATTTCCTCTTTTTGCAGTCATTCTAACCTTCACCACTTTCTTCCATGTTGACATGATCCCCAAAGCCCACTCTTGACTTTATAAAAAATACTTTGTCCCATATTTGGAACCTCCGCTTACTGTTGTATGATATATCTTTACTAAATCAATCAGTCTAAATACTCATGCATTTAGGTCTTACTAATTTCTTTGCCATGTGTACATGAGAACAGACCTAAGCATGAACCACAAATTCAAAACCATTGCACCTTATTTTAATCAGTGTGTAAGCAATCATCATTCTCATTAATTTTCAATTCTCTAAATGACACAACTTTTTCTGTACTTTCCCAGGTCATTCTGATTTCTTTATTCATGTCACCTAAGAGAATATTTTTTTCTCCTGTGTGGCATTCTGTCAAAATATTGCACCATTTCCCATAAAATTCTGTCTTTCATTTTTATTATTTGCTGGAATGTAACATGAAACTATCACTAACCTCTGGGTTGCTATTTTTAGGTCCACCCACATAACATAGAGTACATCAGTTCATAATTACTGGCAGGTGTTCTAGCTTTTTCATTCATAATTAAACTGAGACTTTAATTTCCTTTCTTATATTCATCCATGTAGCTTCTACGAAATCAGACCACTTTCATTCAGACTTATTACTGTACATACTTTCTCTTCTGTTTTTATGTTTTACATTCCATAATTCAAATTCCCTACCATTTACTCCTTTCCTTCGTTTTATGTGCCATGGTGATCACTTGATTGATCTCCACCACTTCTTTGTTTAGAAAAGATATTACTTAGATAACATCCTTAGTCATCCATGCTATATTCACATTCACTGCTCATCAAAGGACACTATCGATCAATCAATTTTGCCAGTTTGATCAATTTGCTACAAGTAGGCCCCAAACCCAAATTTACCCCATGCATGTTCACTCTATTCTACCCAAGACACAAGCCCCAATATAGAGGCTTTCTTGAAAACTAATGCATTTTTGACTATGTCCCATTAAACTGGAGATAAGACACATATTTAGGTTGTTTCATTTAGTTCTGCTTTTCTTTAAGTATGCATGATTGTGATTAACTATATTTAACTATATGAACACACACACAGCAGTCATGTCCTGTTTTGAGCTTTGTACCATCACTTGTGTCTCCTTTTTAAAATATACTTTAACTGAAACAAATCCTTATGATTACACCTTATTTTTCTATTTTAAAGTAGTATTTACTAAACAAATTTATATAGCCACTCAACTCACACACAGTGACTCCAGCTGGTGTACAATATTAAAAGACCACAGTTAAAAATTAACAATTTAACCTCTCTGTCCCCGCCACCCCCATGGCAGTAACAACAGAATCAACAAGCCACTAATCGGCTCTGAATGGGACCCTCATTTCCACTGAGAAAATTGTGTCTTCAAGGCTCTGTGGAAAAGAAACAGGGTGGGAATAGGCCTCAGACTTGTTTAGAGCAATGGGCGTTGCCACTGCTAATGGATTTCAAGATGTATCTGTTTGACCAATAGACAAAAAGACCTTTGGGGTCTTTTGTGCTCTGTCTGGTTTTCTTGAATATATTTCATTACCAAACTAGGTAAATCATTACTGCACTGTTACCTAGTTAGATAATGAAACACCTGCAAGAAAGCCACCAAACTCAGAGAGCAGCAAAGACCCCACAGTTCAACCCTGAGCTACAAATATTCTCCTTGGTAGATTGGCCTTTGTTCTTAGGAAAATCTTTGTATTCTTAACGTACTCTGTATTTAGCTATTTTCTCCCCAGATGGGCAGTTTATTTCTATAACTATTAATAAAGTCAGTGTGGCAGCTTTATAATCAACAGCACACATTATGCACCTGGATATGTAAAAGGTGAAAACTATTTGAAATTTTTCTGATCGTTTTCCTGTTTAACAAATTATTTCTAACTGCATTTTAAAAAAGCCTGTAGTTAATCTAGCAAAGTCATCTCTATCTTTAAAACATTTCATTTTTTTAAGGAAAGGAAGACGTTTCAGACAGAGCTTCTTATCTGAAAAAAATGGGGAAGGTACAATTTGTATTCTCCTTTGAGATTTCAGTCAGACAGAGAAAAGTTTGTAATCATTTGCTAACTTCTAATTACAGGCAAAGTAGTTTGGAGTTTGTTTTGTCTTAACCCTAATTACTGTAATTGGGAATTGTTAACAGCTTAAAGTCTTTGGACTGAAGCAGCCTGAATCAATCAATCAATCAATCAATCAATCAATCATAAAACTTTTAGCTTTTGGTCCCAAGTAAAGAGCTGTGAGTGGGAGCCTGACATGTCTGACATGTTTTCAAAATTGTAAAATAAGATTGGAAATAAATTCTGTGATGGGCCCAGGCTATTTTCTCTTTCTCAATTCTTAAATAAAGCATCTAAATACCTCTTTTTCCATCATCCTTAGGCTTTGCCACATTACACAATTTTAGGGCAGCCTGCAAGAGAAAATCTTCTGATGACTAGATTCATAAACAATATTGTGGCGAGCATATTTAGGGATACACTAGTTTTACAAGGTAAGATGACTTTCTTTTGATTAAGCCCATTACTCAGTCTAATAGCTGACTCTTCTCATTCCTTATTCAGACATCCGATGTTGCTAGAGTAAGTAGTAGTGTAGATTGCTGGATTATACTGAATAATATGCTGTTAAAAGCTTAAGAGTAGGGCTAAAAATAATAGTACCCCATAAACAGCAAGTTGAGCCTGCTCCAAATGGATCCAGACGATTCCACAAAGTGGAGGTGAATGGTATCATTATCCCTCACTGGGATGGCAATCAGCTACTAGGGATTTGGGTTGAAAAATGTTTTCACTGTCGTTTAAAAAATATACTCCTTGGTACAAGTTTCAGTTTGCAGGCTTCTATCTCTAATGGGGCTATATGGAGGACAGCTGCTGATAGCCCAAATGATATGTGATTGCAACATACTTGGAAATGTCAGGCGTAATAATCCTTTTTGCCATCTTTACATAAAGCATTGCACTAATGCTAAGGCCAACGGCTAGCATTTTGCAACTGCAATGTCTGTCTAAGGACTGTCTAATCCTGAATCAGCAGCCCTCCCTGAAAATGGCATCTCAGCTGCTGTAAATGAAATTATCTCGACAGGGTAAAGTTAATGTAACCAAAGGTCAGTCAGCCCAGCACATTAATAACAGCCCCCTACCTTCAATTTCTGGTAATATCTATAGCTACCTAGGAAGTCATGTGAAAGCTAATGTCTCCCTGTCTTATGAAGGTAACCATAAGTCCCTTTTAAATCAAGTTAGTGCTGATGATTACTTTACTAAATCATGGCTAACGTTCTCCAAGCGGTTTCATTGGAAAGGCTAATTTCATTTGAACTGCATTTCTTTTCAAATGTGATGGTCCTAATTGTCTTGGGGTAATCAATATTCAGGGATTCTATCTTGTAAAATGGCAGAGAAACTGTTGTTGGTTTGTTGCTTAAAATAGGTAGGTGCCTTTGGATTATTACTTGGGAGTGGCTATTATGGGCTGTGACATTTTTTATGGTACAGTTATATACCCTATATTGTGGATTCCTTCCATGTCTAAAGGAATTCTTAAGAATCTGAGAAAATGAAAGAGGAAAAAAATAATACTTTCTGTTCAATTGAAGCACTTCTGAATTTTACATAGCATCGCATGAAATAACATTTTTACTCCCACTTTGGAACCTTTTAGTTCTAATTATAATGTGGTTAAAAAGTACACTCCTACCAACACTGGCAAGACAAGCTACCATATATAAACAGAGGAGCAAACCAGTGGTGGGATTCAAATACATGAACAACCGGTTCTCTGTGTGGATGCCGCTTGCGGAAGTCCATTCTGAGCCTGGGCAACAAAAAATTAGGTACTGGTTCTGCCACTGGAGCAAACCCCACACTCACTACAACTGATAATGCTACCTAGTCAGGTAGTGAAATGCCTGCAAACAAACAACCAAGTTCAGAGAGCACCAAGAACTTCATGGGACTACAAATAAAAACTGCATTCTGCTGTATTAAAGGAGAAATAAACTCCATAGAACGTATTCCCTGACCATGATTCCATTTTTAAGTCAGGGGATCTTACTTCCCAGGAAATGTTTGTGATCAGCTCATTACAATATTTGTCTTTAGTTTTCTCTTCTGTCTTCAGGAGGACATATATATGGAGTAATCACAGTTTCCCCTCATAACTGCTCAGTAAAGGTAAGTAAGCTGGACAGATGCTAAGTTCCCCAAAGCAGACTTTGAGTGCACTTGCTGCAAATTGATTTAAACTTGTTCAAAAGTTCCGGGTAGACCATTTAAAGAGACTGACTTAGCAGGGGGGATAAAAACCCAGTCTGGTTTCCTCCTCCCCCTAATCTCCACAATAGGGATGGATAATTGATTGATAAATAGAGTGAGTTTTTAATATTGGGGTGTATGTGCAGTATGAAGTATATTGGTGCAATATGAGGTGGGCACAATATGAGGTGCAATATGAGGTGCAATATGAGGTGGGCACAAAATTTTCTTGGTTTTTTTGGTGGTGGTAATGGTCAGTTAGAGGAAGGAAGATGTTTGGAATATGTCTCAGGAATTACATAACATTTTTCACGTGCATCTTATCCAGAATGATAAGAAACTACTGTATGACACCATTTTTGAGTGGTAGGAATGGATTACACAGTCTAAAAAAAGCGGTAATCCATGGATTGGGTAACTACCCCCAATCCTAACCTTTTCTCTGTGCTACCACAACACAATTCTCTTTACTTTTCCCCAGTTCAAAGCTTCTGTTAAGAAAAGTCTCCACTACAGATGTTCCCAGGCAGTAGCAGCTTTAGAATGACCATGTTTTATGAGGTGACTATTATGTCATGGGCTCTGATGAGCAGGAACGAGGAACGCAGAGGAGTACAGACGAACACATACTTTATTTAAGCAGAAACTGTACTGAGAGATTGGAGTCACCCTGCCACAATATATAGCCAGGCCCTATGGTATTAAGCAATCGGATTGAAGCTGTACTTGCTGCCCAAAGTAGACCAATAGCAGTGACGTTCTTTGATGTGACTATCAGGTATGGCTGGTGATTGCCAAGAAAACACAGTGTTTGAGTGCCAAACATCTTTTAGCACCTGAGCCCCTCTATCAGCCTGGCTCCCTGATGCATTTGTATTTCAAAACCCAAATTCTGAATATCCTTAACACCATTTTTTGCGGAGGACTGATACAAGACTGATACAGAATTTTGGGTGGTTAAAACCCAGCACAGATAAAGACTATTGAAACAGCTTTATTCCATTCGCAAAAATCAATAAATAAAATTCCATGCCATTGTGTCAGGTTTTTTTTTTTTTAAAAAAATCATATGTGTGACTCAGAAGGCAGCAGACAAGTTGAGACTCTCCTAAGGCTACATTATGTTAAACTGAACAGATGTCATCCACGAGCAATCAGCAAGGGACAGCCAAATGATGGGGATAGACTGCTGTCTGCAAGGTCAGGCCTATCCACCTGAACATGAGAAGATGCCTCTGAAGCCACCTGTTGAACCATAGGTAAATACGGCTTTGTTTCAGCCTTAATAAGGGATTTATTTAGGTTCAAAAAGTGTCAGGAGTCAAGGAAAACTTTGGAAATGTTGAGCCCCTTTGAATCCATGTGCTTATTTTATTTAGAGCATGTCTGTCATACCCAGTCGGGTTACACAACACTCTATTAAGGGAATGTTTGGATTTGTACACATTTCCAGGCAGTCCAGCTGTCAACCCTAAAAATGCATAGCATGATTGGAAAAATGAATTATACTGTAGATACTGATCAATACAGAATAGCTCATGACTCATGGTACTATTTATTGAAATATTTACAGATAGTTCTTGACATATGACCACAATAGAGCCCAAATTTCTGTTTCCAAACAAGACAATTGTTAAATGAACTTTGCCCCATTTTATGACCTATTTGCCACAGTATTTAAGCAAATCACTCCAGTTGTTAAGTCAATCATGTGGTTATTAAGCAAATCTGGCTTTTCCCATTGACTTTGCTTATGGAAAGCCGACTGTGAAGGTCACAAATGGTGATCACATGACCCCGGGACAGTGCAACTATCATAAGTACATGACAGTTGCCAAGCTCCCAAATTTATCATGTGATGCTGCAACTGTCGTAAGCGTGAAAATTCGGTGCTGTTGTAACTTTGAATGGTCACTAAAGGAACTGTTGTAAGTCAAGGACTATGTCATGGTTCCGACAAATGGAACTCTTCAAAGAACTTTGAGGCATTTTTTTATCTTAAAGAATCTTTATTCGAGTAGCAGCATAACATCGGCACTAACATAATCAAAGCCAAAAACTGAATTCCCCTCCCGTGAGCGCATAGAATCAAAGCACAATTCCCTCCTCCAATTAATAGTCATAAATCACATTCCTCAATTAGTTTGAAGCGTGGGCTTTCCCTCCAGTTCTCCAACCTGCCAATTCTTTATTATCTCTTATTTCAACAACTTTGGTTCTCACGCTAGATTCAGTCTTATTATGTCTAGCTGGACTCTCATGTACATTCTCTAACTAACTCTAAATGCAAAAAGAAGAAAATGACTACATCTCCAACTGTTGTCAGTGCAAAAACATCCGATGTTAGCAGCGTTGACAGACTATTTGTATATAGAACATATATTTTTTTTTACAAAATTAAGCATTTTTATATAGTTTTTGCTTATGTATCCAATTCATTAAAAGGAAAAAAAGCACCAATTCTTAAAGCAAACATTGTAAATGAAAAATAATATTTTGAAGATGTGCCTGGTTTAGCTGAACATAATAAGGGCAACCCCTTATTGTTTTTGTAATAATAAGATTAATTTAGACTAAATATGACTATTTTGTCCTGAGTCTGTACAGAAGAACTATTAGCAATAAATGGTCTTTTTTGTTCTATTAACAACATTTTTTTTCATGGATGAATGAATGGAGGGTTATTGCAGATTTGATATGACAGAACAAATTCCCTCAGGGCCAGGTCTCCATGGGACATCAAGGAGATGAATTATAATGTTACATAGTTCAATGAAAATAACTGCTGCTTCCTGCTCTGGCAGTCAGGCAGGGAAATCCCAGCTGTTCTTTCAAACTGGGGTTTGTATTGTTTCAAAATAATCTTTGACTCGATTAACCACGGAACAAAAGAAATGGTGTCTAGTTTATAATAACAGAATAACAGCATTGGAAGAGACATTGGAAGTTTTCTAGTCCAAGTAGTCCAATAGTCTGGGCCCTGCTCAAGCAGGAGACACTATTCAATTTCAGGCAAATGGTTGTCTAATCTTTTTTAGAAACCTTCAGGAGTGGAGCAGCCACAACCTCCGAAGGCAAGCCCATTCCCCTGATCAATTGTATTAACTATCAGAAAAAATTCTCCTTCGTTTTAGGTTTTTCTCTCTCCTTGATTAGTTTCCATCCGTTGCTTCTTGTCCTGCCTTCTGGTGCTTTGGAGAATAGGTTGACCCCCTCTTCCTTGTGGCAGCCCCTCAAATATTGGAACGTTACTATCATGTCACCCCTAGTCCTTCTTTTAATTAAAGTAGACATATCCAATTCCTGCAATCATTCTTCATAGGTTGTAACCTCCTGCCCCTAATTGTCTTTGTGGCTCTTCTCTGCACTGTTTCTAAAGTCTCAAGATATTTTTTTATATTGTAGTGTCCAAACCTGGATGGAGTATTCGACGTATGATCTTACCAAGGCATTATAAAGCAGTACTAACACTTCATGTGACCTTGATTCTGGTGAGGCATCCCAAAAGAGAGGCTGCAAAATCTGAATGGCCAGGGGACAGCCATAAATAAATAACAAAGACTGGTTAAATTTTCTTCCCTTTGGTAGACATCCAGATTTCTGCAATTCTGCCCTGTGTTCACCAGCCTCACCCAGGCAAGGGAACTTCAGGGGAACTGAATATCTGCACCGACCAATATGCATGTGGATTGGCTGGGGATTATGGAGGGTGTAATGCAACACGCACATCTGGAGGTTATCAGTACATCTTCTGACAACTGAAGCCTCTCTTCAAGGAAGTGTAACCTTCAAATAATTAGTTTCCCCCCCCTTCTAGATTTAATAATGTTATGGTTTTCTGCCAAAGCCTAGGAGTTATGGCAGACCCCCTTTTGGTTTCATGCCAGGAAATTCCTGACTGTTGCCAGGGATTGACTATCCCATCTACAGTATATCTTCTTACATTTGGTGATCTTATATCTACTACAGCAATTGGAATATGCTTTGCATTTGTTGTATTGCTTCCTTTCTTTAATATGTTCTCTGGTACTTTATGCAGAAAACAAAGTTTCTCTGATCGAATAAAGAGGGATCAGTGTCTTTACTGAAAGACACTGATACGCTTTCTTGACATAGTGCAAATGTGTTGGGTTACTTATTTGTAGATAGTATAATAAAAAACTGATACCATATAATAATATATTAAATAAATTCTACCATTTAAACAGGTTCCCAGGATGGCACTGGACTTTCCAAAGTAGCATTTATGTTTTGGGGATTAACAAATGTTCATGGTATTTAAATACTTCTTTTCCTGAGATGCTCTGAGAGACATGCAGCAGGAATTGATGTTGAAGATCTCAAAGCTGTGAGAATCGAAACACATTGCGACAGTACTAACCAAAGGAGGTAGATTTTATCTTATTCAGTTTTCCCTTTTAAGTTTATCTGGGGATTTTTTATGCCCTTCATTAGAAAGCGGAAAACTCTGAACTGTGTCTCAGATTTAGATCCTGATTCAAATTGGGCAGCTTTGATTCAGTTTGAACTGAATTTATATTTTTTCTAAATCACCCAAATGAGGATCCAAGCCAATGTTTTTGTTGATGCTTCTTCCTACAAAGACCATTATTTAAAGGGAAGCTTTGAAAGGATGAGTAGTCTGTTTTATAGCCATTGACAGATGGAAGTAGATAGATAGACAGACAGACAGACAGACAGACATAGACCTAAATGTAGATATAGATATGTACATACATAACACATTCACTCCTTATCATTGTAGAAATATAGCCAGCATAAAAAGTATTATAATTTGCTTGCCTGGTTATGTGTTGAACATGGCTCTGGTGGCCTCAGGGTTTCTTTCTGACATAAAATGTGTTTGCAGAGAAGAACTCGCAAGAAAGCAGGGGAGTACACATCAGCCTCTGTGCTTCAGGTCGTGCAACCTCTGGTTCCACAGACAACCTTGCTTCCTTCAGATAGACCCAAGAGCTCCAATTGCTTAAGAAAAAAGCCATTCAGAGCCACCTCACGTTTCCAAGCATTTTTTTCATAATGCCTGGTGTCATTCTCACTTCCTATGCATTCAGCGCTTTTTGTAAATAGGACTCTTTCATGCTCGGTAGTTCAGCCTAAGGAAATCCCAAGAGAGCAACCTGTGAATCAAATGCCTATAGCTCCCCATCTGGTTGCAAGGCCTATCAGGGCTGCTTAAGCCAATAGAAAAGCCCCCTCTTTCAGACACAGTTCAAAAGCCAGTGCAGAATCATGAAGATGCAAGCTTCCCCCCCTTTTTTTTCAAGCTAGCTGCTGGACTGCAGATAGTTCCCGACTCACGACCACAATATTGAGCCCAATATTTCTGTTGCTAAACAACATAGTTCATAGAATAGAATAGAATAGAATAGAATAGAATAGAATAGAATAGAATAGAATAGAATAGAATAGAATAGAATAATAACTTTACTGTCACTTTGAATGTACACTAATTGGCATACATTAAAATGAAATTTTGTTGCGTACAGCTCTCAAAGGGTCACCACCTCCAATATAAACTACTTAAATATGACAACAATAAATAAAAGAGCCTTGGTGGAGCAGTGGGCTAATGCCTCCTGAAGTAACACCAGCTGCCTGCAATTAGTGCAGGTTTGCATCCCACCAGGCTCAAGGTTGACTCAGCCTTCCATCCTTCCGAGGTAGGTAAAATGAGGACCCAGATTGTTGGGGGCAATTAAGCTGACTTTGTAATAATGCCGCTTGGGTGTGTGTGTGTGTGAAAGCCCTAATAAGCAGGCATATACATAGAATGAAGCCTACTGCTAAGCTTGTAAGCCGCCCTGAGTCTTCAGAGAAGGGTGGGATATAAATGGAATTAAAATAAAAAAAATAAATAAAAATAAATAAATACAGAATCATGCATATACCCACATATATTTTATGACACAGAGAAACAACACGGTCTAGTTTGGATAATGTGCACGGTGAGAAAAATGAATCTTGCGAGTTTACCAGGCGGATGGCATAGGGAACAAGGCTGTTACAGAATCAGATAGTCCCGCTAGAAATTCTTTGAAACCTTCTCCCAGAGGGGAGCAACAGAAACAGATAGTAAAGTGGGTGTGTGGGGTCTCTAACAATGCTTCTTGCAACAGTTGTTAAGTGAATCACTGCAGCTGTTAAATTACCAATATGGCAGTAAAGTGAATCTGGCTTCCCCATTGACCTTGCTTGTCAGAAGGTTGTAAAAGGTGATCACGTGACCCCAGGACACTGCAACCATCACAGATACGTGGCAGTTACCAAGCATCCAAATTCTGATCATGTGACCACGGGGATGCTGCAACGGTCGTAAGGGTGAAAAACAGTTATAAGTCACTTTTTTCAGTGTTGTTGTAACTTTGAACGGTCATTAAATGAATGGTTGGAAGTCAAGGACTACCTGGTTTTTTTTCTTGTTAGATTCTCTAGAAATCCAAATTAAACATTAGACACCTTTTGTGTTCTATTTTGCTTGATTTTCCTTTCAAAGAATGCCTACTTCAACCTCATTTTGAAATCTCCATTATTTAATTCCCAACACTATCAAAAATTCATTGAAATCCATGGGAAGATCACAACTTGGATCAGGCTTCTAAAATAAAGCTACCGTATATACTTGAGTATAAGCCGACTCGAGTATAAGCCGAGACCCCCAATTTCACCCCCAAAAACTGGAAAAAGTTATTGACTCGAGTATAAGCCGATCCGCCGTTCTTCAAGCCTCTGCCGCCAGCAGAGGCTCGATCCGCCATTTTGCAAGCCTGAATACACAGGAATACCCTGTGTAGCCGCGGCTCGTCGGCAGGTCTCCGTTCCTCCTGCCGACCTTTGGGGAGGTTTGGGCGCCTCCCCAAACCTCCCCAAACCTCGGCAGGTCTCCGTTCCTCCTGCCGACCTTTGGGGAGGTTTGGGCGCCTCCCCAAACCTCCCCAAACCTCGGCAGGTCTCCGTTCCTGTTTGGGGAGGTTTGGGCGCCTCCCCAAACCTCCCCAAACCTCGGCAGGTCTCCGTTCCTGTTTGGGGAGGTTTGGGCGCCTCCCCAAACCTCCCCAAGCCTCGGCAGGTCTCCGTTCCTCCGCGCAGACCTGCCGACCTTTGGGGAGGTTTGGGCGCCTCCCCAAACGTCCCCAAACCTCGGCAGGTCTCCGTTCCTGTTTGGGGAGGTTTGGGCGCCTCCCCAAACGTCCCCAAACCTCGGCAGGTCTCCGTTCCTCCGCGCAGACCTGCCGACCTTTGGGGAGGTTTGGGCGCCTCCCCAAACGTCCCCAAACCTCGGCAGGTCTCCGTTCCTGTTTGGGGAGGTTTGGGCGCCTCCCCAAACGTCCCCAAACCTCGGCAGGTCTCCGTTCCTCCGCGCAGACCTGCCGACCTTTGGGGAGGTTTGGGCGCCTCCCCAAACGTCCCCAAACCTCGGCAGGTCTCCGTTCCTGTTTGGGGAGGTTTGGGCGCCTCCCCAAACCTCCCCAAACCTCGGCAGGTCTCCGTTCCTCCGTTCCTCCCCTCCAACACCATTGTCCACTGTCTGTCTATCTGCAACATCTTGAAACTTTCCCACACTGTATCCTTTTGCAGCTTCCAAAAATGATAGGGGGGTTGCTTTTAACACATTACTATAAAAATCACGTGCCTGAGCCAAAGTAACCAAACGATGTCTTTTACCTTCGTGCGTTGTCACCAACCCAACTGGAATCTCCCATCTGAACTTAATATCACGTTTCTTAAGTTCCTGTACTAGAAATGCGAAAACTTTCCTTCTCCTTAAGATCTTCGGAGGAATCTCTTTTAAAACCAAAACTTCTTGCTCAGCCACTACCAAATTAGTATCATAAGCAGCTTGAATGACTTCATCTCTAATTACTCTCTTTGTAAAATAGACCACCACATCTCTGGGTAACTTCCTCTGTCTTGCAATCCATGAATTTACACGAAAAACTTTGTCCATATTTCCCTCAATTTCAGATGCTGACTGGCCCAGTACCCCTTCCAGAGCCTTAGAAATCAGCTGCTTTAGATCTTCTTTACCATTCTCCTTTAAACCCCTAATTCTAATAGCATTCTGCATCTGATTATACTGAACAAGGCTCAATTCTTCGTCCATTTTATCCCTTATATTTTCATTTTCTAATACCTTTGCTTCTAATATAGAGTTCTTTTGACTGAGATCCTCCACTTTTATATCCAGCTGTAGCACACATTCAGCTACGGATTCAACCATAGACAAAATGTCCACCCTCATTGCTCTCAGCTTCTCTTCCATCTTCTTCTCCAATTTCTCCATTTTCTCCTCCATTTTCTTCTCCAATTTCTCCTCCAGCTTTTTCAACTTTTCATCCATCATATCAGACATCAGTTGTGCGTGCTTTCCAAGAGCATCTTGTAAATCCTTAAGCGTCAATACCGGGGGAGATGCAGGAGGAAGCAAAGCTTGCAGTGAGGTCTCTTGCACCAGGGAAGACCCCGCATTCCGAAGAGCTTTAGAAGTTTTAGTCGCCATCTTCCCCCACTTTCACTTATTACGCACTTTCACTTTAAAGCTATAAAATCCATTGAGCTAGAGAGTAAAGATAAAGAGTCCACTTCACCTTGACCTCCTGTACCGCTCTGCCTGCATCTTGATAATCAAAAGTATTTCCTTTTGGCAGGGGTGGTTGCTAACGCCTGGCTCTGCTCCAAGAATCCCAGAGCAGAGGCGCTGCGCAGCTCGGAGCAACCCAGGCTTCGGGGGGGCTCATCTTTCAGCCGCCCTAGCTCTCAGCTCAGGTGGCCCCAGAGAGCTCAACCCCTACCTGGGGCCTCACCCCCTCCTCTTCTCCCGAGGAGGGGGCTTCAAATCCATCTAAACAGCTGTTTGGCGCTGTTTACGATGGAAAAACACAGCTGCAGAGCGGGCAGCCCGAAAACGGCTGTCTTTCGACGTCGCGTCGCCACCGGAAGTCTCTAAGTAATGTTTTTCAAACGTGATTTGCCATTGCTTCTTTCCTAGGGCTGAGAGAAAGTGACTGGCCCAGGTTTATTCCATTGGCTTTGTGCCTAAGGCAGGATTTGAACTCATGATCTCCCTGTTTCTAGCCTGATGTCTTAACTACCACCTCTCTCTATATATTATGCATATAAAGTGAAAATCTAAAAATTAAAATAGGCATATTCAATACCTATGTAACAAAATATATATTTGTATGGATGGAGGAAATCTATTAGAAATGACTCAGTTGTTGTAAGCAAATGGAGTCAAAATACTGAATTATAGGATTCTTCAAGATTTTTATTTTATTTTCTAATGCTTCAGCAGTGGTGTCTCCTATTTGTTTAAATACCACTGAGTGAAATAAAGACTTCCAAAAACTAAAACAAAAAACTGAATTAATTTTTTGTGTTGTACCATTTTATATCGCCTGAGAACAAAAAAGGTTGTTCAAGGTTGACTCAGCCTTTCATCCTTCCAAGGTAGGTAAAATGAGGACCCAGATTGTTGGGGGCAATAAGCTGACTTTGTAATAATGCCGCTTGGGGGGGGGGCGAAAGCCCTAATAAGCAGGCATATACATAGAATGAAGGCTATTGCTAAGCACATTTGATTTGTGCTTAGATTGTAAGCCACTCTGAGTCTTCGGAGAAGGGCGGGATATAAATGGGATTAAAAAAAAGAAAAGAAAAAAAAAACCCATGTAAAACTAGACTGGTAATAATTATTAAAGATTGCTATGTGGTCTTTCCAGTATTTTTAATCTAGCCTTCTGCTTTATTGGATTTTTTTTTAGGAAATATAGTTGGTGAGGGTTGCAGCTGATAGCTTTGCAATTTCTTAAGGAATGGAAAGGTTTCTACTTTACGCATTTTTGAGTAAGGGTACAATATTTCTTTTGTTCTGCCTCTCCCTTTTTCTTAGAACAGAACTTGGCACTAAGGTAATATAATACAGGGCTTTTCAACCTTTTCACCCATTGTACCACTTTTAGGATATGGCAACATCTGAGTACCACCAGTTGCCTAGCAAGGTGTCAAAATCTTGACCAAAAAAAAAGTAAGTGATGAAATATAGGTAGTCCTCGACTTATAACAGTTTGCTTAGTGACTGTTTGAAGTTACAATGGCACTGAAAAAAGTGTCCCACAAGCCACAGCCGAGCGAGACACCTGCCTGCCCACCCAGCAGCGCTCTTCCTCCTGTCCGAGGTTTTCATTGTGAGCATTTCTGTTGAGTATTGGCAGTGGGAGTGGGGGGGGGGTGTTTGGTTTTTATTTCCCCCCCTCTGCTGGGTGGTTGCAGCAGTTTTTGGTCACTTTACATGACCCTCAGACACTGTGACCGTCTCGCTCAGGCTTGTGAGGTGCTGTCACTGGTTCAGCTCATTCCCCTCCCCTGCTGCTACTTTTCTAGGATGGTTGCGTACCACCTTCCAGGTGCCAGTGTACCACAGGTGGTACCCATATCACTGGTTGAAAAGCCCTGATATAATAAGTCGCTCCTTAGAAATTAAAATTGCCTCATATTCTGCACTATAAGCTCATTTATTTGGCAGTATCTAGTTTACCTTGGCCAATATTGAATAAGTATACAGAATTAGACCTGGTTAGTACTTGGGTGAAAGATCACTAGGGGTTGTAGGCTAAAGTGGAACTGGTAAGGTTGTCATACATAACTGACCTGTCCCTGCAAACAGATATAACAATACTAGCTTTTTGGTAGTTGGCAGAATTTACTATCTATTTGGCTATCATCCTGCTTTTTGCAACAGGAATATTTATGGATTTTAAAGCACTAGGAGTAGTAATAGCAATAGCACTTAGACTTATATACCCCTTCATAGTGCTTTACAGCACTCACTGAGGTTTACAGAGTCAGCAATCTGGCTCCTCATTTTACTGACCTCGGATGGATGGAAGGCTGAGTCAACCTTGAGGTCAGGATCAAACTCCTAGAGTGAGCAGTGAGTTAGGCTGCAAAACTGCATTATAACCACTGCACCACCATAGCTCAGTGTAATTTTTTTAAAAGTGTTTAGAAACCCCCCAAAATCAAATCTCAGGTTAAGAATGAAATAAATTCCTGTTTTTGCTTTCTACTATTGTCCAATCGTGCTACATCAAAAGGGCCATTGTTTAAAATTGTTTTCTTGGAAGAAGAAATTGCTTCTGACCAGAGAAGATACAAAAATCCCTCCTCTGGGGAATCACATACATCAATTATCATGAGGAACCAGCTTTTCTTAAAAAAAATTGGCAAAAGAGTGAAAACGCATTATCTTTCATTTTGGTTTGCAGAAAGTCTGGGAGTCTGAGAATTAGGGTTCATCCAGGGATGGAATGGGGGAGGGAGAATTCCCCATGTCTTCTTTTGCAGGCAGACATGTGATTATGATGCTAAAGTTGTGCAAACAGAATTGAGAGCGACGTTTTCTAGATTTACATGGAACCTAAGAATGAACCTAGTGGGATCTCCTGATTGTAGATACAAGCTTTAATTAAAGCTGACTGCTTGTTTTGCTAAAGCTGCAATTTACTCAAAACAACCCTTGTTACCCCCTAAAAGTGCTAGAGGCTAAGAATGTGCCAACTTTTCTTGGTTGGGGGGGCTACATTTGGCTGTTGAGCTGTAAGCAGAGGCTTACACTCCCCAAATAATGGGTGGGACAAGACCACAATGCATTTGATTTCTTTTAATTACTATTAGTTCAGATTAAACACAATTAAGCTGTAAAATGTCCCCACCCTGATGAAGATAATTTCTCTTCGGTTGGTTTAATAGATGTGTCTTTCTTGGTCAAGGAAAATATCTCTTTCCCAAAGGCCCAGCTATTTAAAGAAAATATTCAGACACTGGGACAGTAAAGAAGGGGCCGGGCCGGGAGAAGAAAAGCTAAAGAAAATTCAGCTTCATTTTGCCTAGGTTATGTCTTTCATTCAAAACTCATAGCTGCCCAGAGTAATGCTGGGTAGAGTTTGGCCTGGGATTACCGATCGCAACAAGAGTTCTTTCTGTAAGCAGATGGATGGTGACATGTTTGCCAGCGGTGTCTTTTCAATAAAGTGTTGACCGGAGTGATTTTTTTTCTTTTTTTTTCTTTTTGTTGGTGCTCTAGGAGAGGAAAAAAGAATTCCATGGGGAAAAACAGGACGGAAGATCTGCAGAGACAGCCGTGGGAAAAAGATTCAAAGACAAGGAGCAGCCATGGCGTGGTGGTAGAAGCAGAACAGCTTGTGAGCATGTTCTTTCTTGTGTTCGTTTTGTCTGCCTGCTGCACATCTCTTGCACACCCGTTGCTTCGAAATAAGATTAGTTATCCCATTAAACTGCATTCCTGTTAATCTTTTGCATTTTGCCTTCTTTTTGTTTTTGGCTAAGGTATAATTGTTGCTCCTCAGTAAAAGTAACTTGCAGATCCATAACAGCATTGCCTGTTGCTTCTAAACAGCTTCCAAGGAGGATGGCTGGATAGCGTAATAAACTGGAATTACATTTATGTAACATGATGGTGATGATTAATTCTTAATATTTACTATAAAGAGCTCGGCTGCCCTCCACAGTACATTTAGTAGAGCATATATACCATTGCTGATTAAAGGTGTATGCAGCCTTACATGGTTACATTCAGAACACAGTTATTTATTTTGCAGAGTGGCAGTAACTTTCAAGGAAAATCAGATGTATTATGCCTGGATTAAAGATACTGCTTAATTAGGAAGAGCAAATCTACTGAGTTTATACAAGCAGGATTTCAGCAGTTGTGCATGCTAATAACAGTAAGAATAATTTCTCTCGCAGAGTCAGATAAAGATGATAAAGAGTACAAATAGACAATTTTTTGCTGGGTTGATATCTTGCTTAGGACAGACAGGATATCTTGGATAGCACAGTTAATTATCATTATCAGAATTGTTTCTCCTTTAAGCCACTCAATGTAATCTCAGGGAGAGCAGACTAATTTACTCTCCAGAAAAAAAACAACCTTGGGTAAACAACCGAATTTTAATGAAGCTTATGTCACAAGAAAAGCTTCCCATACATAGATACATAAGCATCTGCTTTTCTTGGGCAAACACAGATACGTATAATCTAAAAACCTCATGAAAGATCACCGTATGCCTCTCCATAATCTAAGTGTTTACCAGCTGAGAATTTTGGGAGTTGGAATCAAGGGAAACCAACTGGAGAAAGCAGAAAATAACTGGATTCTTGGTTTTGTTCAGGTTTTTACCATAACATCCTTGTGTATTATATTGTAATCCTTATTGGTAAATCTGTGAGAAAATATGCACATTTGATGGAATTTTCTAGAGAGAGCTCAAAGCCAGTTTGGTCTAGTGGTTAAGGCAGGGGTAGGCAACCTCGGGTCTTTTATGACTCATGGACTTCAACTCCCAAAATTCCTGAGTCAGCTGACTCAGGAATTCTGGGAGTTGAAGTCCATGAGTCATAAAAGACCCGAGGTTGCCTACCCCTGGGTTAAGGCATCAGGCTGCAAACCAGGAGCCGGTGAATTCTAGTTCCATTTAGCCATGGAAGGTAGCTGGGAGAGTTTGGGTCTTTCTCTCTTGTCTGCCCACCTCACCTCATAAGGTCGCCGTTCTGAGGAAAATAGGAAAAGGAAGGAGTTTTAGGTATGTTCACCCCCTTGATTTACTTATAAAATAATAAAGGAGGGATAAAATTTCAATAAATAAATAATATGGTTTTTGGAGGAGTGCAACCCAAAATCTGAAGAAGCTTGAGAGCTGAAGAAGTAAGAAATAAAATGTCTTCAAGAAAAAAAAAGAAAGAAAGTCCAGTTGCCTTGTGAAAAAAGCACCTTTGGGACAACCTGGATGAGTGAGAATCTCCATAGAAAATCCAAAATCTGTAATACAAAAACAGGGAGAAGAAGAAAGAAATGTACAACACATTGTTGTGCTCTCACTTATTTTACAGTCAGGCAGAACTGTCTTTCTTCATGAGCTTTCTGTTTTACACAATTTTCTAGTGATCCCCACCCCTCCTAATAGTCCACCTTCTCTTCCTGGCTGTTTCACATTGGCTGAACTCCCCTCCCCATTCTGTTTTTCTACAGATGTTTCTTTTTGTAGGTTTTTTTTAATCTTAGAATTTTGGTCCTTTCCTTTTTGATCCTTGGTTTGGTGGATGGCCTGGTTGTGTCTGCCTAAGTGATGACATAGACTGCCTCAATGTTGGAAATAGGTTGGAAGCTGCAACAAAATATTGTGATATAAATTGGGACACTTCATTACATTTCCTATCCCCTTTACACTCCTGCCACACCCAGTTAAGTCTCCATGGCCATTCAGCCTGTTCAGTTTCATTCAGTTTTCACTCTGAAACTCCACCTTTTCTTTTCTTTTTTGCATTTGTGTAAACCCCCATGACTGATACTGAGACATTGTGGTTTTAGATAAGTTTCAGCATTCAATACATTGAGATGGCTTTTAATTACATCCTCTGTCTCATCAGAATTAGCCCCTAGAGTGTTGTTTAGAATACAGGGCTAGATCTCAGGGTGATTTGTAGTAGATCTACAAGAGTCTCAACTATTTCGCAACAGGTGCAACAAAATCACTTGTATCACCTGAACCCAGATGAAACAACCAAGAGTGGACTTTGTGCGGTAGGATTATAAGCTCAAGTTTTTGTACCAAAAGCAAATTCCAAGATCTGTGACCTCAGAATAGGCTCAGTGACTCCCTGTTCTAACTATGTACTTCCCTTTGAACCTTGGTCTTGTACCGATCATAAACACAAAGCAGGATCAACAACCTAACTCATCATTCTGTTTGCCCCTAGTATGTTTGACAGATAATCAGATATGTTCCTTTGGAACAGTTTTAAAATGTATTCCAGCAATCACTATGCAGATTTCCTAAAATAAACTCTGCTAGATTTTCAAATTGTACCAAGCAATACTGGTGCCGGCATACAAATAAAAAGGCAAATCTTTGAAAATATGACCTATGTTAAGAGCATTCTGGCATTTTCCCCCTGCCTCCAACCTGATTAATTTTTATTTTTGATATGCCAGTTGGTCAAAAATACAACAAATACTGTTTTTTTAAAGTAGTACAGCAATTTTCATGACTCTGGAATTCACTTGGATTATATTTATATTTCAACCATTGTACAGGTAGTCCTCAACTTATGCCTACAGTTGAGCCCAAATTTCTGTTGCTAAGTGAAACATTTGTTAACTGAGTTCTGTCCCATTTTATGTCCTTTCTTGTCCTGTTGTTAAGTGAATCTGTTTTCCCCATTGATTTTGCTTGTCAGAAGGTGATCACATGACCCCAGGACCATCATAAATATGACTCAGTTGCCAAGTGAATAAATTTTTGATCATGGGATTATAGGGATACTACAATGGTCCATAAGTGTGAAAAATCGTCATAAGTCACTTGTTTCAGAGCTGTTGTAATTTCAAATGGTCACTAAATGAACTGATGTAAGTTGAGGACTACCTGTATTAATGTAATGAAGAAGTTTATAGAGCACAAGCAAGGGCATACCTGCCCATTTATTCCCATCCTAATTACGACAATGATCAATTATCTACTCTCTTGAAATTAAGAAAATAGACAAGGGTTCAGCCACATGGTTCCTATAAAATATGGAACACTCACAAAACTTACAGAAGCCTGTAGATTGCACAAAATCAAATAATATTAAAGAGCTTTTATAATTTCAATTTCCTCTTATTTAATGAAATCTTGCACCATAATACCTAAATTGCACACAATTTTCTGTGACAACATTAAAATTACACTAGTTTTTGATATTTTTCAGCAAAACATCATATAATTTTGGGATTTATTTTTAACCATTTCAGAGCAACTGCCATCTTTCAGTGGACTATATGATTAGGATGGATTGCACATAGCTTGTGATCTAATCAGTTTATCTTTTAATCAAACTGAAAGTCAGAGGTAAACAAACATAATTTAATTATTTTCATTTCTCACCTATCTTAGTTTTATTCCATGAAATTTATTTTGCCCTTCCCCTCAAAAGATTAAAACGATTCTGGAGGTGAGGTAATGCAGAATAATACCAGACTCATTCACTAATATCTGGCAAGTATCAAACTTGATTCTCGCATATGTACATTTGTTATGATTTAACAATGAAATGTTATGATTTAAACTTTGAGTTAAGTCTTGGTGGGGGTGTCTGTCTGTGGCCACAAAAGGAATTTAAAGGGGGTCTGTGGAGAAGAAAAGGTTGAAAACCACTGTTCTAAGGAATTGAAGCAGGTGGGATCAAGGAGAAGAGCCTTTTCTGCTGTGCCCCTATAGATTCTTCTATAGGAGGTGAGAACTGCCCCCTCCCTTTTAGCCTTCCAGAAGGGTATCAAAACCTGGCTTTACCAGCTGACCTGGAGGGTGCTCACACTGGAGGTGACTGATGGGATAAGAAGACCTCATCCCTGTCTTGTCGGGCTCTTAGCTCTCTTAATACAGTTTTAGTATAATTCTTAATAATATTTTAATTTTTTTGCTTGCTTTATAACTTGTAAACTTCCCGGACTCACCTTGTAGGGGAGATGGGTGGCATAAAAATGTAATAAATAAATAAAAAAGAGATTTCATTATGTAGGGAAAAGTGCTGCTGCTACATGGTACGTGGGTGCTGCTGCTTGAATTAGGACTGGCTGTTCTCTCCATTATTTTCTATTATTCTTATTTTGGTTGTGGTGCCAAATGCTCGGTTATTACAAAGACCGCTGGTGCTGAGAGGGTGGCAGCTTTGAAGGTGTTCATGCTGGTTGGTGTGTTAACAATACAGTGGATTGGAGAAAACTCTTTCACTTTTACTTCACTTCTTTTACTAACTTTGTTCTCTCCATCATCATTTTAAACCACTATCATTTGTGATTGTTTTTTTTAAAAAAAGGATTTCAATGAATGAGACATAGAGGTAGTCCTCAAATTACAATAATCTGTTTAGTAACTGTTTGAAGTTACAACAGCACTGAAAAATGTGACCTATGACTGTTTTTCACACTTCAGAAACTGCCTTCAGAGATGAATATTGCCATTTAGCATTTGCCTTATAATAATTCTTTATATCCATAGGATTGTTCTCTGCAGTATGATAATTTTGCAGTAAAACAGATACCCTGTACAAAGTAGCCCTCGGCTTGTGACTGGTTACTTAGCAACTATTTCAAGTTTCAACAGAGCCCCCCCTTGCCAAAGTTAGACCTGTCCCGAAGTTATGACGTCCGCTCCCCCACCCATCCCCTGCATTTTCATGATATTTTGGATGCTCGGCAACCATCCTGCATTTATGGCTGTTTGCAGCACCCTGCAGTCATGTGACTGCAATGTCCAATGTTTTTCCCAGAAACCCCTGTTAACTTCCAGCATCTTCTGGAAAAAAAATGCGATAGAGAACAATGGATTCGCTTAATGACCGCAGTCTTTGCTTATTACAATAATCTGTTTAGTTTAGTATAATAATTGTACTAGTATTCATTTAGTATTCATTTAATGACTGCCGCATTGGCTTGACAACTGCAGCAAGAAAGATGGTAAAATCTGGTCCAATCATGTGATCACCCACTTTATGACTGTCATGACATATGACCATAATTGCCAGGCTCATAACAATCATACGTCGAGGACTACTTGTACGTCAGCAGTGTGGCATATTGGTTGAGAGACATGCAAGAACCTGAAGTAATCTACCACACAAATTTCTGCAAATAAAAATAAAAGGCAACCTCAGGTTCTTGAAAGAAAAGTTGGAATAAAAAAATACTTAGTTAATAACATACTTTTTAATCTTTTGAGGACATTTCTCTATTGGAGGTAATAGTGCTTGCTTATTGTATATTTGATCTCTACTTATAGAAATGTTTGTTCTGGAGCCTATAGATAAATTGTGCCATTATCTAAAAGAACTCAACATTATCTTCAGATGAGGTAATTTTTCTCCAACCAATTTGAAGGAGAAAGTGGATTATTTTTGATGCAATCACACGCTATCTCTCTTGTTCCAACCATTTGTGTTAACATCTTGGACAGAGATGAATCTATGAATACAAACTATAACTTATGAAGTGCCTGTCCTTAACATCTATGTGATCAATGCAATTTTTTGTTTTTGTTTTAAAAAATCAAATTCCATTTGCGTTGATTTAAGAGATTTCATTTCAATTGAGTCATAAATTCCCTTTGAAACATCTACTGTATTGCAGGGAATGAGTCCTTCATGTCAACTACTGAGTTCTGGAAATTATAATTTAGTTTTTCTCAACCAAGTTCCCTAGATATAGCACTTTCTCAAAATTTCATTAGTATTCAAGGTATCTTCTCCTTTGCAGCTTGAACAGTCAGGTGCCAGAGAATAATCTTAGAGGACACACTTCTTCTGAGCCAATTGCTCTCTTGTATCCAGGGTTTTACTAGAGTCTCCTTAATTTCTTAGCATGCTGTATTTAGTGATAGTGGGATAGTTCACCGCTTATTTTAGGAAAGGACAAAAGCCACATTTGTCAACAGGTTGGTTACTGTCATTCAGTCGTTCTCATCTAATCTGCCCGCTTAATCCATGTGCCATTTTAGACTCTACTCTTCAGCAGAATTAGGTGGCTGCTGATTCTGGAGGGGAAAGGACAGATTTGAGAGAACAGAGAGTTTGCTATATATGCCTTGAATTCTCTTGAGCTATTCAGTAGCCTTTCTAATGCTGTAAAGAATCTCGATCAGTTGCAATGGTCATAAGGCGAGCTTACTCGTGTGATCGAGCTGACTTGACAACGTTTTTTGTGGCAGTTTTTAAGTGAAGGTAGCAGTTGTCAAGTGAAACGCCGTGGTTAAGGAAGTCAATGCATTCCTATGGGTGTTTCCTTGCCAAAAAGGCTGGTTTCTGGCAAAAAATGTCATAAATCGTGTCACGTGACCAGGGAAGAGTGCAACCCACTGTAATGGTGAGCCGGTTCCCAAGTGGCCCAAATGCGAGTCATGTGACCATGTGGGCTGTCATTGGAACTCCAGAACTGGATCATGAGTACCTTTTTTCAGGGGGGGGAGTATCCATCAAAACTTCAAATGTTCGATAAGCTACCAATCATTAAGCGAGGACTTTAACATTCAGCCACTATCCTCTAGGTCAGGAGTAGGCAACCTTGGCTGTTTTATGACTCGTGGACTTCAACTCCCAGAATTCCTGAGCCATCCATCCACGAGTCATAAAAGAGCCAAGGTTGCCTACCCCTACCTCTGCTCTAGGTCTAGGCCTTGGCATGTGAAACAGAAGGAGGGTAATCAATATTATCGTTTACCTCAAACAATAGACATATGAGGATCGATGAGTGGGTGTGTAACATCTCTTGCAAGAGAGACTGGTTAACTTTGGAGCCCTCTGGCCACCTCTTACTTCTCTACCTCAACGGGGTCTTTTCACACCAGTTTAAAAAGGGCTTCCCAGGTGACCATCATAAGCAACTTTCACTCATGAATGTGACAATTGGCAGCCTCTTAACCTTTGTTACTGTGACCTAATGAAAGGATCCGTTAGTTGTCTCCCAAACTTTTTCAATATGTTACAATCCAATTTTAGAAATTGGCCTTTGATTTAATTTGAAATGCTCCTATTGGAATTAATGCAAACAGAACCATAAGCTGATCTTACCGTAAAATGAGTTAAACATGAGTGCGGTAACAATAAAATATCTCAGTGCTGGTATAGATGAAGCTTAGATTTTTTTCCCCCAAGATGCTGTGACTGATTTGAATTAATTCCAAGATGTAAGGGTGGCTGTGAAAGCCAAGCCTTTTCAGAGGCTGAAATTGTGTTATCAGGAGGAAAATGATTTTCCTCATGAAAAATAATAGTTCTATTAGACAAAAATGAGAGCATTATTCTGAAACAAATTCACTTTCAGATATGGTTCATTAATACCCCAAGTCAGTGATTACTTTATTACATTTCTGTCCTGTTTTTTTCTTTCAAGAAAGCTCAGAAAGACATTTGCAGCTTATCACCTAGTGAGACAGGTTAGGCTGAAGAAATGATTAGTCCTAAAGTATCACTCGAGTAAAGGGTGAGAATCCTATATCCAGTCAGATGGATAAGGCAAGTTAGGCAACTAAATGCAGAATACAGTACATGGGGACTAGAATTTATAGAAGCCTCTATTAATTTTGGTTTCCGGATGTTTAATTACTGCTAATTTCTTAGATTTTTTTTTCTTCCATTCAAGTCATGTTTGTTTCTCTAACACTACCTCGAGAAGTCCCTGCAGTTTCTTGGCAAGATTTTTGAGAAATGGTTTGTCATTGTCTCCTTCCTAGGGCAGAGAGAGAGGGACTGGCCCAAGGCCACCAGCTGGTTTTGCACATAACCTGGGATTAGAACTCATAGTCTCCCAGTTTTTAGCCCAATGCCTTAATCTCTATACCAAACTGCAATTGTATTTCAGTTCATTTTGTCATTTGGTCAACTGGGAGAAGGTGAACCAGTTCCACCTTTGGCACCAATCGAGCTGAACGACCTTGGGTCAGTCATTTTCTCTCCACCTGAGGAAGGAGGCAATGCCAAGTCACTTCTGAAAAACTTTGCCAAGAAAACCACAGACTAATTTAGACAACCCCCATGAATCAACCACTAACTTGAAGGCACCCCCCCAAAAAAGCATTTCTATTTTAGCATTTTGCTTCATTGTCCAGCAATGATTCTATTAATGGTTTTGAAGGGATTTTATTATGCTTAAGGTTGATGTTAGTAATATTGATATGAGTAGTGATACTTTGTAATCATCTTTGTTTATGTGCAAGCAGCTTTGTAGGTGCTTTATATTGGGAAATTAGTTATATAAAAGCAAATGTTTCATGCTTTAGGTACAGGTCAGGGGTGTCAAACTCAATTTCATTGAGGGCCACATCAGCGTTGCGGTTGCCCTCAGGGGGCCAGGTGGGTGTGGCCAGGGTGGGCGTGGCTTACTGGGTGGGCGTGGCTAGAGTGCATATGGTCTACTGGGTGGGCATGGCCAGCTCTACATCGTTCGCATCAAGGGTGCCTATGGGGGCCTGGGCAGGAGCGGGACAGATCTGAGGGTCTCTGGCAGGAGGAGGGTCTCTGGGCCAGGGCCAAGGCAGTGGGGGCCGTTTCCTCACTGTTTCCAGGATGGCTTTGCGGGCCACATGAAACCACTTCACGGGCCGGATCTGGCCCCCGGGCCTTGTTTTTGACATGTCTGGCTTACATGAAAAGAGCATGTTAAAGGGGAGGGGGAAAAGGAGTTGTGGTGGAAGCTGGGTTGTTGTGTATGAGTCATCATCTAGGAATTATTTTTCTGTACCTTTTGGTTCCTAGTACCAAGACCTCTTTGTTCTGGAAAGGTATAAAAGGTGGAAGAAATCTTTCCTGGTTGTTGCCTTCATCTCTCTACCAGCCACGAAGAGAGATGTGGCCACCCAACTCTATTCTGATCAAAATAAAAGTTGTTGGCTTGCTGAAACCTCGGCTCAGGAGTTACTTTTGGCTCTTTTAAATTCCTGAGTAATGCTGGGGCAATGGTGAGGCTAAGTGGGAAACCTTACAGTTTCATGGAGCATTGTTGGATACTCGTTGTTTTGGCCACCACCACTCCTATCACAGATACCACTGGATGACATCGCCAGGGCTCGTTGCCTTGGAAGAGTGAGGAAGATTCTCAGGGATGACTCACACCCTGGACGGTATCTCTTTACTCTCCTACCATCCGGTAGGAGATATAGGAATATAGCCAGCCGTACCAATAGGCTAAAAAACAGCTTTTATCCGTGGGCTGTTAGGCTTTTAAATGGGACATAATCTTATGCAGAATTGACTTGGGAGGCCGGTGTGTGGTGTAGTTGGTTCACATAGTGTGGTGGGATGGAGGGTTTGTTGTCACTGTGTGTTGGGGGGAGAGAGCACGGGGGAGGCTCAGCTAATCTCAATGTACACATGTTGTACTTTGACAATAAAGGTTTATTATTATTATTATTATTATTATTATTATTATTATTATTATTATTATTATTATATCACCTCTGCAGAGATCTTACCTATCTCAGATTTATTGAAACCTTTATTGTGATAATGAATCCCATAAATATATCCATAAAGCCTTTACCATAGCCTTCATTCAGCTTGCTGTTAAGAACCTAAGAAGGCAAACCACAGATTTATTATTTATTTATTTTATTTTATCCCATTTATATCCCGCCCTTCTCCGAAGACTCAGGGCGGCTTACAATCTAAGAAACACAAATCAATGTGCTTAGCAACAGCCTTCATTCTATCACTTTTTGTACAACCATTAGCTGTTGTTTCTTTTCCAAGGGACACTTTGTTGATTTGATTCTTGTTGCACTTGACTGTTGAAGACCCCTCTTCCCAAAACACTCACCCAAGGACATCTGAAGTCTCATAACCTCAAAATGATCAGAGAGTAAGGTAAGGACTTAAGAGAGCTTTCTCCCTTTAAAATAAGGCTTACTACAAATGCAGACATCTTTCTCCTTTCTTTCAGGGTGGAATAAAAGGCAGACTGCTATCAAGGGTTACAATATTGTTTTATGTTCTATTGAAGTGCAATGAATTAATTACTTTGGTGATGTCCTTCCTGGTTGCAAAAACATGCCAGGCCTTGATACAGAAGGATTACCTGAATAAAATTAAATTAGGGGGACAAGGTTGCATTATGTTTGTGTGTGCATGGTTGAGAGGGTGTGTGTGTGGGGGAAACAGTGTACAGCCAAGAACAAGACAAAGGAGAAATCTGATGGTGATGGGATTTCCTACTTCAAGTGTGTCTCATCAGGAGGGAAAACACACATAAGACATGTGCACTCAAGTTTTGTTTGTAACAAGTTGTTCTCATTGATCAAGGCGCACATGCAAAAAAATGGGTGAACTTTAGGAAGAGTAAGGGTCATAATCCACTTCAAAGACACAGAAGCATGCCATCGTATTGAGCTATCTATTTCATCAAAAGGCTTGAAATATATTCTGACAAGGCATACTACATTGCTTTAGCTGTGCCCTTACTTAAGACAAAGGCATGGATGTATGTTACGTTGGATTCTTTCTAGGGCTGGACATTTGTTTCAGCTAGGGAAGTACTTTTGCAGACAAATTCTATCTACATGAAGGAAAATACAGTGATTTGCACAAGGTTTACTGAAATTTTGGTTTGGTCTATAAAATATATAAGGAAACACCGATGTGAACTACAGATCAAAGAATCCTCTATCTGGACTGCATAATATCCTATCCATTCTTCTCTATAAATTCAAAAACAGAGATAAATGGAATCCAAACTGGGCAAACAACAAGGGCAGAAAACTCACAATGATTACACATTCAGAATTTTCTTCAAATTTTTTTTATTGGCAACTTTATAATGGCAGCGATCAGCAAAATTACTTTATTACCAAAAGGCACATGCCTGAAGATACTTTGGTTGTTAAGTGCCACTGGATACAATCCAGCCGCATTCAAATCCATGTACTTTGATGTTTCCTCTGGAAAGATGGGGATTACATCCACTGCCTACCACTGAAGTAGTATAAAACAAAACATTTCCCACAATCTGGGCAAGAAATCCTAAATATCCACAGTGATTATACAGTCTTTCAACAAATTATCTTGGAAGCATTCTTTTATGTACAAACAGTTTGTGCACATCGACAAGACTCTCTATAAGTGTTTAAAGTCATCATCTGTACAATTAGGCACACAAGCAGTACAACATTTATCACCTAACGACGTTTTTAGGCTCTGCCCAGACACATTCTCATCAAAATGTAAAAGGTTTTAATATTTTTTTTTATAAATAAGTCCATCGATTTCCACAGAAAACTAATAGCAAACAAAATATTCCAATTGGGAATAAACTTGTATATTATCTTGAAGGGTTCTTCCTCCCTCCAAAATCTTGTGAGTGACTATACAGTACGTACAAATGAGCCTGCATGTTTGTTAAGTCCCACCTCATTACAGGCCTTAAAGAAAACAGGAAATTATGTTAGCTGGAATGGAAGCTGGAAGACTCCGATTCTGTTGAAACAGAAGAATGTCCTGCACGTTTGCCTTTGGAAAGGATCTTAAGGCTTGATCCCCTGCTGACAGAGGTGAGCGCGTTTTGAGCTGATGTCTTGAATTTGGCACCCAGAAAAGCATATAGGATGGGATTCAGACAACAGTGGAAGAAGGCCAGGCTTTCGGTAATGGTGGTCCACTTACGCACCAGTATTTCAAAACTGCAGCCTCTCTTGATGTACTTGAGGAGGATGAAAGTGTCTACGCTGAGAACAATGTAGTACGGTAGCCAGCAGGCAAAGAAGGCCACAATCAAAATGACAGTCGTCTTCAAAGCTTTGCGTTTCTGATGACCCTTTGATTTTGACAGCTTAGAAATTATAATGCAGTAACAAGTCAGTATGATAAGGCCAGGCAAGATGAGGCCTACTAAAATTTGCTGGAATTGGAAGGGGACTTGCCAGGTCAGGTCAGTGTAAAATCTCTGGCACACGTATTTTCCACCAAGCTCAGTAACGTGAGCAAAGATCATGTCAGGTATAGTCAACAGCAAAGCTGGCAGCCAAACACCGATGTAGACAATCCTTTTAGCCAACAATTTCCGAGCTCTCTGACTGTTGGTAGCATGTACAATGGCCAAGTATCGATCTAAGCTGATGAAGGCCAGGATCAGGACACTGCTGTACAAATTGACCGTGTAAATGATGTGAACTATCTTACACAAGATTTCCCCGAAGTACCAGCTTATCACGGCATCCACAGACCAGAAGGGCAAGGTCATGACGAAGAGGAGATCGGCTACTGAGAGATGGACCCTGTACTTGTCAGTTATGCTCTTCAGCTTCTTCTGGCAGCCCATGACAACTATCACCAAGCCATTGCCAACAACTCCTGTCAAGAAAATGATGGAGAAGATGGTGGGCAAGAAGATTCGGTTGAAATCTTCGTTTTCCTCTTCAAAGCATAGCCCTGTGAAGTTATCTTCTTCTCCGGAGCCTGGCTCACCAGTATTGTTATCAAGCACAAGTGTAAAATATTCAGGAGAATACATCTGTAAATGACAAAAGAAAAAAAAAATTAGGTGGTGGCAAACATAGGAAGACTATTCAGCGGCGAGGAAGAGTCAGCACCGCATCATGCTTCAAGTCCCAGAATTGCCCAGCTGGCATAGCTAGACTGGCTGGGGAATTGTGGGAGTTGAGGTCCACAAAAGTCTTAAAGTTGCCAAGTTACTCTAACCCAGCAAATTTGGCTCCTCTGTTAACTGGCAATGATCAGATGCAGAAGCAAAGAGATGATCAGAAATGTCAGATTTTCAACCAATTCATTCCAACGTGCACATCTCAACGCTCTGAAGGACTTTTCAAATTAAGAAAACCCACACGAACCACATTCAATGAAACTGAGCGGCAACCGCTGTACAGATATACCTTTGAGTTACACAGGATGTATATCCACCAGGTCAACCAATGCTTTCCAGTGATTGCTTCAAGGAATTTCCTGAATGCCTAGATCAGGGGTAGGCAACCTCGGCTCTTTTATGACTTATGGACTTCAACTCCCAGAATTCAGAAAGAAAGAGTAGAGAAGAGGATGCAGTAGCTTTGCCCTAGTTTGTTTGTTTGTATCCCGCCTTTATTATTATTTTTTAGAAATAACTCAGGGTGTTGAACATATCCAACAAGCCTTCCTCATTTTTCCCACACCAATCCTATGAGGTGAGTTAGCCTGAGGGAGAATGACTGGGCCAAAGTCACTCAGCCTAAGTTGGCACTAGAACTCACAGTCTCCTGGTTTTCTATCCTGGTGCTTTAACTACTAGACTTAACTGGCTCAGTTTTTCTTGGATGAAACCTGGAACAACCCAACTATACCAGGTTTTACTTTAACCTGATTATGGTCTGCTCAAAATAGGGTTCAAGTGGCAAACCAAACTTCTTCTATAGATGAAACAAAATGTATTGTTATCAATTCGTACATACCTCTACCATATTTTGTTATATTCTTCTGAAGTAAGAATCAAAATAAGCAAAGGTAGATCATGACTGCAATGGTTGATTTACAAACTAAGAAGGATTCAGAGGAGACAGTTTTGTAAACAGTCACCTGCAAGCTCCTGCATTATCAGAGAAAATAACTACCTTCTTATTGGTTCAAAAGAAACCCATTAGAAAGAAACTGAAGTGGTCTATAGTTTAATACAGATAGTCCTCCTTTAGTGACCATAATTGGGGCCAGAAATTCTGTTATTAAGCAAAGTGGTTGCTAAGTGAGCTTGCCACTGTGTTTATGAACTTACTTCAACTTTCTTTTTGCTTTACAGATCAGCAAAGCTTGTGACAGGATTGGTCATAAAGCCACTTTTTAAAATCACTGTCATATCTGCCAATGGTCACCAAATGAGGCAGCTGACTCACCGGCAAGAGGTTGGTTCATTAAAAAAAATAAAATAAATCCAAACATGCCAGCATTAAAAAGTGGCAATGAAGTAAGCAAGCCTTAGCGTTCATTAGAACCCTTTGTCAGCCTGAATGATATGCCACATGAAAACAACAGGAGAGTTTATTTATTAAATTTATATGCTGCTCCATTTTGTAGTTCCAAGCGAGTCTGAGCAGCTTATAAGATGTGGCGGTAAATTTAAAAATGTCAAACCGACGGGGAAACATGGTGTGGCAAGAGGGTGTAAAAAAAAACCATTCAAATTCTCCTGCCACCAAAGCTTTTTCTCAGATCCTTTTGCCCGCCAGAACAAAAAGGAGGGAGAAGTTTCAATTTAGCAATAAAACAGATGGAGAGAGAAAAAAAAAAGAGAAGTGCAATCTCAGGAAACCACCAGCCGTTTGAAAGGCAAGTCAGGGAGTGGTCACCTGGCCACCACTGCCTCCTTCAGTCCTCATCCTCCCCACTGCCTTGCAGAAAGACTCTCCTTTCTTTTTGCTGTGAGGCGCTTCTACAAAAGGGCTTGACAACACATTCAAAACAGAGACTGTTTCTATTCAGGCCGGGAGGCTTTGAAAGGACGCCTTCTGGCTCCCAAGGACGATTCTCCCATCCAGGGTACAAAAGCGATACTTTTCTGAACCTAAACGGGACCAGCCTCCACATTCCCACGCGTTCAAGTAGAAATTAAAAGGGCACGAAACCTAAGTGTGCAGGGGGTTTCTAAGCATCCTCAACGTTTTCTTGAACCCAGGGCTTTCCCCACTTTATGGAAAGAGCCTGCTGTTTTGATCCTCGTGCTTCCCACAAGCTGGTGAAACAATACGCCAATATCCAGGCGGAATCCCTGCCAGTGAAAACATTTCGGAGGTCTACCTGTCCTATACTTTACATACGTTTATACTTTGCTCATAGACCAAGCATTTTTTTTAAAACCTTTGCTCACAGACCAACTCCCCTCCCCTCTTTCACTCTAGATTCTAGGAGGAAAAAAAAATCCACCCTAGTTTGCCTTGCACACAAAGACTCGATTTTTTTAAAAACACGTTCTGACCTCTACTTAACGACAAAAGCAAGAAACGGTATGAGTCAAAAGACTGGCTCGGAAACGTCCGAAAACGGCGCGCCCCAACGTCTAAAACTTTTCTCATCCAAGGTTTTCTTTTAATATTAGTCAATCGCGCTTCCTAAGACAGCCGAAGATTCCGCCAAGTTTCTCTCCCGTGTTCCAAGCCCGGCGAGGGTTTTTATTTTTATTTTTTTTTAAGATCCTAGGGATGGGGGGGGGGGGAGAGGGAGATCAAGGAAAGCAAAATCGAAGTTTAATCACAGCTCCTGTTCACTCCCTGCAATCCAGAACGCTCCCTCGCAGGTCCCCGCCCGACCCCACGCAACTTTTACGCAGCCGGGCGCGCTGCTTTCAAAGGCGCTCTTTTCTCCGCGCCGAGCCCGCAAAAGCCGCTCCACCGAGCTGCTTTCTACAAGTTGAGAGAGCGCAACGTTTGATATAGGTGTCGGGGCAAGAAACCACCTCCTCCAAAGCAAGGGGGGGGGGGGGAGAGAGAGAGCGTCCGCTCGCACGACCTATAGGAGAGCGCTTACTACAAGGTGCAATTCAGATCCACGGCCCGGTCCTTTTTTTTTTTTTTTTTTTTAACAAACGGCACCTCTGCGAGTCGGCACAGCTTGCAAAGATTCACCCGCTTGGAGCGACAGTGGATTTTGTTTGTTTGTTTGGTTGTTTGTTTTTGGGTGGTCCCAGATTAGATAGATCTAGGAAACGCCAGGCGGGAACTTCTCATCGGATCGGGAATGAGAACCGCTACACGGCTTGTAATCTAAAAGATAAAACCCCAGGGGTTGCGCGTGTGCTTGTCCCGCTCTCCCCAAAAGAGCTTTGCGAGATCGCGTCGGGCAAAGCACGTCCCGACATTTAGCAACCTCCAACCAGGCGCTCCCGTTCTCGTTCGTCCATCCATCCATCCATCCATGCATCCATCCATGCATCCATCCATCCATCCTCGGTGCCCGGGCAAACGTCTCGCGCCTTCCTTACATCCAGATTCGGATCCATTGCTCGAGCGCTCCCCGGGCAGCAGGCTCCGCTTCTGCACCTCGCCAGCAACCGCGGCGCCACTCGCAGCCAAAAGTTCTCGTCCGGGAGATACCCGCCTTCTCTTATAAAGCTGCCCCTTCTTCGAGCCGGCCCGTAAAGCTGCCGGCGGCTCCGCCCAAGTCTTTGGCTTCGGAGGAGGCGGCGGCGGGGGAAGGGGTGATTGACGGATCGTCCAAAAAAAAAAAAAAAAAAAAGGTACCCCGAGCATGCGCCGAGCTACCTGTTTTGTGACCGGCAGCTGTGCCTTCGATAGGAATCTCCAATCCCTCTTTCCCCCCCCGCAATTAGTTTTGCTGTCTGCGTTGTGAGTGGGGGGGGGGGGGGCTTCCCTTTTCGGTCGTGCGATTGTGCGTCTTAAGGCATCTCGGAGAGTGCCGGAGCCACGTGCTCTAATCGGATAAATAGCTAGTTAGCAAAAATTAAAAAAATAATAATGAAAGGAACAATGCCTGAAACGAGTCAAAGGAAGTTTGATTTAAGGGGGGGGGGGGGAGAGAGAGCGTTTTCCAAGAATTGAAATCTTAGCCTGAGGCTGTTATACTGTACACAATTTTCCTAACAGATGCAAACAAGAAACTTAAATCTGACTCTGGAATATTAACGCTGCAAGTTCAACTCGAGGTTTGAAGTCCTTTACTCCACCAGTAACCTCGTTAAGTTTTCTCCTTACTTCTAAAACGGGCAGCCACAAAGGCTCCTATTTCTGAAGACAATGACTGCCTGCTCTGTAGTTTTTTTTTCCGCCTTTGCTATCAAATTGCATTGTCTGCTTCTGCATGCCGTATGCAGGTTGTGTTTCTGCTTGTCCTGGCAGATGGTTGCACTCCCTTCACCGGGACAGCTTTAATTTGTGTTGCAGCAATTCCTGTTCTTGAACCTTGCTGTTACAAGACTCCTTTGCTGTTCTTTATCTGGACCAGGGGGTGGGCAACTCGGAGCCCTTTATGATCTGTGGACTTCAACTCCCAGAATTCCTCAGCCCACCGTGTCCGCAGGCATAATCCGTAGAGGGGCCATTAGTTGCCCACCCCTGATGTAGACCTACCTCTGGGGCTGCAGTCCAGTACGTTGGCGGCCTTAGGGATTTAATTTAATCTTTTTAAATTGTTTTTAACTTTTGTATTGATTTGCTTTTAAATACCCTGTAAACCGCCTTGAGTCCTTCGGGAAAGGGCGGTATATAAATCCAATAAAATAAACTTGCTGGATTTTCCTAATGGACAATGCCTTGATTTCCAGCCAACATTATTGGGGCAGACCTTGGAAAAGTATTGATTGCTGTATACACTGATTTCAGATTAGTGAGATCATAAACAGTGAGACTTCTGCGTAAGCATGCGTGCGATTGCTCTGTAATTCTAATAACAAAACTGCAATTCCAAACAGGAATACTGCAGAAGAAACGATTAATTTCAAACCACAGTAATGGTAAGACAGTCCCTAATCGTCTCTAGCTTTCTGGAAAAATACTCTATTGTGGGTCCAGTGGGGCATTTCTGCTTGGGACCCAACCAATATAGAATTCTTCATATTATTATTATTTTAATCCCATTTATATCCCGCCCTTCTCCAAAGACTCAGGGCGGCTTACAATTTAAGCACAAACCAATGTGCTTAGCAATTTTTAATGTACTCATTGTATTCAATGTAAAGGAGCGTAGGCGCCACTACTTGCTTAAGCTAGTTGCATTGCTTAAAGCTGCAAAGTCCTGTAGAATCATTGAGTCTTTGTGTTTTTTTGCTGCACACTCCCTGGCCTATACTGTATATTGCATAAGTTTCTGGTTGCCTCCATACTTTGTGTATGTGTGTGTGTGTGTGTGTGTGTGCGTGCGTGCAATTTCTGATGTTTTCTTCCTGCTGTTGCTGTTGCTATATATACAGTGCTGTACCTTCAAGCCTGTGAATTTCAGTGGTAAGGGAATCATTTGCAGAATTTGAGAAATTTGGCAGGATGGAAAGCAATTCTGTTTACAAGTGGAGTAGATGAAATACCCCGGTTTGAAATCAGTTATTCTCCTAAAGCAGCCATGTGTTTGCGTGAGTGTATGCGTATGCATGCATGTGCTTTTGAGTCAGTTTATTTTTACTTCTGCAACGGCCTGGACAAGCTGCTGCAGCAGCTTTCTTGGAAAGATTTCAGAAATAGTTTGCTCTTTTCTCCTTCCTAGAGCAGTGAGAGAATGAGTGGCTCAAGGTCACCCAACTGGCTCTCCCAATTTCTAGCCTGATATCTCAACCACTAAACCAGGAGTCCCCAATCCCCGGGCCGTGGACTAGTACTGGTCAGTGGCCTGTTAGGAATTGGGCTGAATAGCTGGAGGTGAATGGCGGGCTAGTGAGCGAAACCTAAACCATTTCCCCGCTTCCCCCAGTCCACGGAAAAATTGTCTTCCACGAAACCGATCCTTGGTGCAAAGAAATTTGGGGACTACTGCATTACACCAAACTGGCTCTCTTAAAAATGGTACTTCCCAGTTTATTATCTTCCAAACCCTGGGCCTTGAACCCCACCTAATTGGGAATTCTGGGAGTTGCCATCCAACGCTTGTGGAGGACACCACTTTGGGACAAGTTAAACCAAACCTTATTTATCATTGGTAATAAAAACTGAAAATCGGTTACCGAGCAAAGGAACATATTGAGACTTCCTGCCCTTTCCATTTGCCCTCTGGCCGCTGGGCCACAAGCAATTACTCAAGATATTTTCCTTATCTCCTCATTTGTTCGTGTTTTTTTTCTTGCAGGGCTGGCGTAAAGTCAAGGTGGTATCCCCTTTTAATCCAGTTATTTGCTGGTTCATTGAGCTGCTGGGATTCAGCAGTAAATGCTCAGCCAGCTATAAGATAAGGTCAGAGGGGCTTCAATTCCTGAGATGAAAAAAAACCCTGCAGGCGGAAATCTTTGAGAAAAGAGTTTTCAGATGGAAGCCAAGGCCTCTAAGATCAGGACTGAAATCAGTTTGCTTAGAGCCATAGCCCAGTGCTTTTGATGAAACTCTGTGCATTTCCTTTTATGAGGAAAAAAAAAAGCTTTTCACCAAAATCACACATGTTCCCGTCCTTGTGATAATCTGAGGAACTATGCTTGGAGACTGGCGCAGGTGCTTCCATGCGTGATTTGCGCACGGATGCCTTGATTTCTAAGTACTGATTGTCAATGGGATGCAATGCTCTTGGCCTGTTGTCTTCCATCTTCTAAGTATGGCCTTCGGGTGCCTTGAATTTCCTAGGAGTTTGTGGATTATGGCCTTTGGAGTGCCAGACTCTCTGAAAGTCAGTAAGCCCTTAATGAGATTTGTATATAGGTATATATTGATTGTAGGCATTGTTTGGATGTTTATTCTTTTTAAGCTCAAGAGTGTCTTTTGTTATCCTGACTGTATGAAAATAATGTGAAAGGCTCCTTTTAAGAAAGAGCAGAATAATATGTGGTTAATGATTTCCAAAGTAGTAAAAGAAGGGGCTATTCCAGCAAAAGCTTCTTCTTAAAGAAGGGGAGCGGGGGGGGGGGGACAAACGTTAGCAAAGAAATCAGTAATTGCCAACTTTAGGTTTCACATTAAATGTTTTATTACTATATTGCAGAAATGTGTGAACATTAGAATTCTGTTTGCTATATATTTCAGCAAAGCTAGGTGTGTGAAATTTTTAGTATTTGTAGTGTGAAATTTTAAGTGCCTTTCCAATATTGCTTCATTTATCTGTGAGTTATTAATGCATACTTGTTGAATAATTTACCTGACGGCCCTCAGCGACAAACAAAACGACACTTTAATGGCATTGCTCATACAGGCAACTGGCTGTTGAACTTAAGAAAGGCAAACACATCTTTAGTTATGTGATGCTAGGCTTTTACGAGGAACTTTCAAAGCAGTGGAATTCATTTACACTCGATCATTTTATTCATTTTATAGGGGTATAAAATGCTACAGGTACACTAATGTCGGCAACAGTATAGATTGTCAATATCAATAAAGAGAAAATCCTATTAAAGGGATAGCTATCCCATAGGCTGTGACTGAAGAAAGAGAGATTAAAGGTACAGTACAGGTAGTCCTCGACTTACGCCCACAACTGAGCCCCAAATTTATGTTGCTAAGTGAGTCATTTGTTAAGTAAGTTTTGCCCCATTTTATGACTTTCCTTGCCACAGTGGTTAAGTGAGTAACCTGGTTGTTAAGTGAATCTGGCTTCCCCATTGACTTTGATTGTCAGATGGTCGCAAAAGTTGATCACATGACCCTGGGACACTGCAGCCGTCATAAATACGAACCAGTTGCCAAGCATCACATGATCGTGGGGATGCTGTAATGGTCGTATGTGTGAAAAATGGTCATAAGTCACTTTTTTCAGTACCATAACTTTTAAACGGTAATTAAACTGTTGTAATTCGATGACTTGCTGTACTGAAATAATCTGTCTTGATTATGGTTGTTAACCTCACGTATGGGCATCATCGTGGGGAGGAAAGAGTCCACATCAGTGGTCCCAACCGTAGCCATTTTAAGATGTGTGGTCTTCAACTCCTGGCAATGCTGGTTGGGGTATGCTGGGAATTGAAGTCCACCCATCTTAAAATGGCTAAGGTTGGGAAATGTTGATCTATATGATCATGATGACCCAGATGGACTGCTCTGTATCTGTTTTGCAGGACGATGCATCTAAAAAAGGCGCAGGGCCTTGATCCATGGTTTTGATGACAATTTTGATATGATGACCTGCCCCACCCCGCCGCCCCCAGGTGACTCCCCTGCCCTCATGAAAATTGTTAACTCGGACTGCACTGAGGAGACCCAGATTTAACTCTTTTATAAAATCTAGGTAGTTCTCGACTTATGACTGTAACTGAACCTGAAATTATGATTGTAAATGGTTGTGGTTAAGTGGGTCACCATGTGACCGGACCTGATTTTTACATCATTTTTTGTGATGGTTGTTAAGTGAATACATTTTACCCAGTGGGTGTTTGTTGCTGGAAATCAGAAGTAAACATGGAAACTGATAAAAAATATGTCTAAAAATTGCGGTCACATGACTGTGAGATGCTACAAATAACTGTAAAGGTCCCAAATGAGTGATGCCCCATCTCCTCCATAAGATATTGATTCATGCTAGGTGATTGTCTGCAGGAAAAAAGCGTTTGCATGTGAGGATTCTTGTTTAAATCAAAGCTGATACTTTTATGTGAATATTAATACGTATCTGTTTACAAAGGCAATAGTTATGGGCTATGATCTTTGTGCCCACGGTTTTCTGGCTGGCCGGCATCTAGGTGAAACACTGATTTAAAGTCTTTTCATAGTAAGAATATCACCACAAAAGGCAACTGCAGAATTTATGCATGAACTTGAAAACAGGCACATGCATACTGCTGAGAGAAAAGCAGATTGCCTAACGAAACCACATTTTTTTGAAGAAATGAAAATGTAGCAATAGCAACACATTTTATATCGGGGAGGCTTGAGCCTGGAATAATATTTAGGAAATACGAAAATGGTTGAGAATGCTTTACAAAGACATGACAAGGTGACATAGATCCCCATGGTAGACAATAGGTAAAGCAAATTTGGTGACGGGGAAATTACTGCAGAGCAGGAGCAATAATTGACAACTGTAATGTCAACACTGTAAAGCCTTTTTTATTAGCATGTCACCCTGTGAATATATTCTCTTAGTAATTTAAAGTAAACAGACACTTTTATTAAATATAAGCAATATAGCCACCATAATAAGAGTTCTGTGAAATTTGGCAAGGTGCATATTTATTTATTTATTTATTTAATTTCTATACTGCCCTTCTCCCGAAGGACTCAGGGCGGTGTACAGGGCAATAAAAGTACTACATACAAAAGTTAAAAGTTAGATTAAATTAATTTAGCCCTAACAATAAATCGTTAAAAATATCCCAGAGCCTAGACCAGGCCGGCCTGTTCAAATAAGTAGGTTTTCAGATCATGGCAGAAAGAGCGAAGGTCGGGAGCCATCTGGAGCTCAACCGGTAATTGATTCCAAAGGGCCGGTGCGCCCACAGAGAATGCTCTCCCCCTGGGGGCCGCCAGCCAACACTCTCTGACCGACAGCACCCTGAGGAGGCCCTCTCTGTGGGAGCGCACAGGACAAAGGGAAGATGACGCCGGCAGCAGGTGATCCCGTAAGTAATCTGGACCCATGCCATTTAGGGCTTTATAGGTAATCACCAGCACCTTGAATCTCACCTGGAGGGCAACTGGAAGCCAATGCAGCTCGCGGAGAAGAGGTGTTACATGGGAGTATTGGGAGACCCCCATCACAACTCACGTGGCCGCATTCTGCACCAGCTGAAGCCTCCGAGTGGTCCTCAAGGGCAGCCCCATGTACAAAGCATTGCAGTAGTCTATACGAGAGGTCACGAGCGCATGAGTGACTGTACGCAGGGCATCCCGGTCCAGATAGGGTCACAACTGGGGCACCAGGCGAACCTGGGCAAAAGCCCCCCTGGTCAAAGCTCCTACATGATCTTCCAAACTGAGCTGTGAGTCCAGGAGGACACCCAAGTTGCGAGCCCTATCTACGGGGGGTAACACCTCACCCCCCATGGTTAAAGATGGAATAGACTGAATTTCCCGAGATGCCGGAACGTACAACCACTCAGTCTTGTCGGGATTGAGCCGAAGCCTGTTCCTCCTCTCTCTCTCTCTCTTTTAAGGAAAACCATAATAAAAAACAGTCCTGTGATGTGCGATGCTGCAAACGTGCTACATAAATGTGGATTGGTTGCTAAGTGCCCAGTGTATGGTCATGTGACCAAAGGGAGAGGGGTAGGTCATTGGAATATAGGAACAGGATCATAAATCCCACCAGGACAGTCCGTCATAACTTTGAATGCTCACTAAGTAACCGATCATGGTTGAAGACTACCTGAATTTAATAACACTGTAGGAACAATAAGAAGAAACCAAGGCCTATTAGCAGGATAATAAGGGAAGTGAGGGCCAAAGATTATTATTTACTTAGATGCAATCTCTAAAATGAATCCGGAGGGAAGGGGAAATCATTTCCATATTTCTTCCAAGAAAATTAAGTGTTGATAGTCATGAAGTCTGAAGCAGTAGGCGTGAGCTTAAATGGACTCCAGAAGATGGTAGAGGACAGGAAGGCCTGGAGGAACATTGTCCATAGGGTCGCGATGGGTCGGACACGACTTCGCAGCTAACAACAACAAGCCATGAAGTCAGCAGGAGTTAGGCTAGTTAGTTAGTTAACTTAGTTATGAGTTAGGCAACTTAGAACAAAGGAGAAATGTTCTGACAGTGAGAACAATTAACCAGTGGAACAGCTTGCCTTCAGAAGTTGTGGTTACTCCATCACTTTTAAGAAGACAGCCATTTGTCTGAAATGGTACTATAAGGTCTCCTGTTTGAGCAGGGGGTTGGACTAAAACAGGGGTTCCCAACCCCTGGTCTGTGGACTGGTACCGGGCCACGGCATGCCAGCAACCAGTCCGCAGAAACAAGCAAAGGCCCATCCGTGGGATGCCGGCAGCACACAAAACTACGCTGTCTCTGGTCCACAGAAAAACCTTTCTCCACGGAACTGGTCCCTGGTGCCCAAAAGGTTGAGAACCTCCAAGGTCCCTTCCAATTCTGTTATACTATTACTGTTCCTGAAAGAATCTTGTCTTTAAAATGAATATTGAACATAGATTAAACACAGGAGATCTTCAGCCTGCAGGCTCGTAAGTTGAAGGACTCAGGCAAAAAAGGGTGAATGGACAGAATAGGCAAAGAGACATATTCAGGCACTCCGTCTCATAACAGCATCTCGAAGGGAAGCCATAAAAGGAGAGGAGGAATTCAAAAGCTGGTGCTTCGGGCAACTTATACATTGCCAGGGGTATTGCAGTCATGAGTGGGCTATTCCCATATCACAGCAGAAGGAAACGAAGGGCCAAAGGCAACTGGTATCGAAAGTGAATCAATGGAGGGACTTTGCTTCTTCCAATGTTGCTGTCATCCAGCTACAGAAGATGTTTGCTAAGAGGTGGAAATGGGAGAAGACAGCTGATTTCTCTGCCAAGAACAGTATTTCTCAACTTGGGCAACATTAAGTTGTGTGGACTTAAACTTCCATGCTGGCTAAGGAATTCTGGGAGTTGAAGTCCACACACCTTAAAGTTGTCAAGGTTGAGAAACAATGGCCTAGAGTCCAGTCTACGTTTTTTGGCAGCAGCCTGGTGGAGTAATTGACACTGCCTCCCCCTCCATCCTGACCAAGTTGCAGGAAGAATTTCCTCCACTTACGGTACCTGCTAAGCTTGTAAGCCGCCCTGAGTCTTCGGAGAAGGGCGGGATATAAATGGAATTAAAATAAAAAAAATAAAAAATAAAAATACCTGCTATCTCTAACTGCTGTTCCTATTTGATCTGATTTTGCTTGTCCAGGTAAATTCAGCCCAAAGCATTGGTGTTAAATAACCTGTGCAAAAAAGGCACAATGTGTGTCTGTATGGTCTAGCAGCAACAATGCTCATTCCTTTTTGCTTCTTCCTCCCTGTCATCCATCTCTAGCAAAGCAATAACCTCCATGCCTTTATTCCTCCATCTGTAAGATGAGATGATGCTGTTTTAAGTGCCCTAAATGGTAAGCTAATTGGTTACATGGACTGATTGAAAATGTACCGGTCTGTGTTTCAATGTCCCCTGCAGCTATGGCTTATTTACTCCCTTTGGGCAGTGTTTACATTTGGGGAGGGGGACACTGACTGCCTCTAGCAGAATTTACTGTTTGTTTAGATTGAACTGACGTTGACAAGATACTTTAGACTGAACTGACTGACAAGATTACTCAGTTAATCACTCTGGCAAACATGCCTCCATTTGTGCAGCAGGACAAGCTGTCCGTTTTATCTCTGAGGATTACACGGCAGGCCAAGGTGGGATGACTTTTCAGGACTTTTTCGGAACTGCCATCAGATGAAGATTGGAAAGATAAAACTGAGTGGGTTACTACTTGAATTAGGTCATCACTTCACCCTGATTGGCAAGTTCCAGAATGTTAGCTCACTTAACCAGATGCGGCAATGGTTTTCATCTTCACATTTACACTTCACTAAAGCTTCTACAAGGGATGCGGTGGCTCAGTGGGTTAGGTAGGACGCTGAGCTTGTTTGGCGGGTCGAATCCTGAGTGCCGCGCAACAGAGTGTGCGCCTGTTACTTGCCCCAGCTTCTGCCAACCTAGCAATTCGAAAGCACGTAAACATGCAAGTAGAAAAATAGAGACCACTACGGTGGGAAGGTAACAGCGTTCCGTGCACCTTTGGCGTCTAGTCATGCCGGCCACATGACCACGGAGACATCCTCGGACAAGCTCTTCGGCTTTGAAACGGAGATGAGCACCGGCCCCTAGAGTCGGAAACGACTAGCACGCATGTGCGGGGAACCTTTACCTTTACCTTAAAGCTTCTTTTGCGTTAAAACGTTGGAGAGCCCATTCCTGAAATCTGAGTTTTCACACCAACTGCATGGAGAAGTAATGTACTGTAATTGATTTGATGTTGAGCCATATTATGCAGTACTATAACAATTTCTAATCTCACACTCTAAGAAAAATCTAGAGTGTGAGATTAGAAAATCAGAACAAGGATCTCCTAATGCAGAATAGAAGACATGTGCATTCAAATGTTGAATATTATCTCCCTTCAATTCATCCAATATGCCTAATCATCAGAGGAAATTGGAATAGTTTTCCAAATATGTGGATGGATGCAAGCCACCAATGTTTTCCAATCTGTTGTATCCCAGATGTTTCACGAAGTCTGCTAGCTGGTCAGAGAAACTATGGCATGTCTTAAATAGTAAATACCATCCTGCATTTGACAGTTCAGGTTAGTTTCACAGTATTTCTCCATGGATTTGTCAAATCTCCATCACTACAATTTGGGATTAATTTGGGATAAATTACTGATACCTGATGTGAAAATGTACTGAATCTACAGCGAATTTCCTCTGCTGATCCCAGACTTGTACTGTTGTGAGGAAGAGAATTGACATTTGGTGTTGTTTTTTCTACACTGAAAAGCCTAATCTATTTTCTTTCTCGAGAAAGGTTTCATCTCTTTGATTATGGATGAACTTTTTCAATTACTTCTGAAATGGGATGTACAAAACAATCCAAATTTATTTCACATATGTGGCCATATCATATAAAAAAATATAATGGTTCTTGTCATTTGATTTTCATTATATACATAAGCATCCTTAACGTAGAATAGATGTTTTTCAGTGGCCCAACAATTTGTACATACGCCATTACTTAGGTCTTGTGAGCACCAGCTAATGAACTTCCTATTATTTTCTAGTCCCAAGGAGACAGGGAAAGTTGATCCAAATCTTGTGAGTATCACACATTCTGAGTGACATTTCTGGGTTGCTGTTTACACAGAACCAACATCAAGTCTTACTTAGACTTGATAGAGAAAGTGGTTTTAAACATTGCTTATATTTTGCGGAACTTCAGTCTGTATGACATCTGAGGGTTTTTGTCCTCAGATGGTTTGCTTGGAACCTTTTGAACAAGGTGTGAAAAACAGTACAGGAGGTCATGCTAAAAATATCAAGTACAGTTTGTGTTCAGGACAATGTGTTCTACGATGCTATGGCATCCTATTCAAAACAGGAAGAGATAGGGTACAGCTGAAGACCCTGAGGATATGTCTACTACCTGCTTGGTTTGTTCTAGAAAGATCCTGTACTGTCGCTTAGTACCATAAGAACTCTTACTCGTTTCCGGTATATAAAACTTGGCATCGTTCCCAGCAAAACCGCATGGGTGAAGGCCTTATGTAATCGCTCATTATGGGTGTCAATTTTTGTTAAAATTTATTTGTGGTCAGCGTAAACGAATAGAGACAAATTTGCTTAGATAATTATTAGACCATCAAAAGAAAATCCCCAGAGAAAGATTAGTTTTTAGAATGGCTCAGAACTGAAATTAAGCCAAGAAACTCCATTTGAAAATAGTACTGCTACTGTATGCTGTGCTTAATAATTCAGTATATACATGGATATTTGAAAACATACAAGATATGGCAGCTTAGGGACTTCTGGGAAACCTTTATCTCTTTTGTTGTAAGAACTGAATACCATAAGCAGCAAGGAGACAGAGTAAAATCTGAATCAGTTTGACTGTGATGAAAGCAACCTATGATTTGCTAAAAGCTGATAAGATGCCCCCAAAGACATAGTGACTGTGTGAATATTGTGTTAGCTTTCTTTAATAAGGACCACTTTACTTGCTAGAATAACAAGCTTACTTTTTTCTGCTCTATCCCATCTGGTGGTCTAAAGCAGGGCTTTTCAACCTTTTCACCCATTGTACCACTTTTAGGATATGGCAACATCTGAGTACCACTAGTTGCCTAGCAAGGTGTCAAAAACTTGATGACGAAAAAAAACAAGAAAAAAAAAACTGATGAAGTACAGGTAGTCCTTGACTTACAACAGTTCGCTTAGTGACTGTTTGAAGTTACAATGGCACTGAAAAAAGTGCCCCCCAAGCCACAGCCGAGCAAGACACCTGCCTGCCTGCCTGGCGGCACTCTTCCTTCTGTCCAAGGTTTTCATTGTTGTGAGCATTTCTGTTGAGGATTGGCAGCAGGGGTGGGGTGGGGGGTGTTTGGTTTTTATTCCCCCCATCTGCTGTGTGGTTGCAGCAGGTTTTGGTCACTTCACATGACCCTGGGACACTGTGACCATCATAAATGAATGAATCAGTTGCCAAGCATCTGAATGTAAATCACAAGACCCTGGAGATGCTGCAACACTCCAGCTGATCGGTGCTTCTTCTGGGCTCAGCAGAAGCACTGGGATCAGCGCCGAGCTCCAGCTGGAGCCTGGAGCTGATCCTGGCGCTTCCGCTGAGCCCTGACAGCCCTGCAGCTCCAGCTGTCTCTCGCTCAGGCTTATGCAGTGCTGCCACTGGTTCAGCTCATTCCCTTCCCCCGCTACCACTTTTTTAGGATGGTCGCGTACCACCTGCCAGATGCCAATGTACCACAGGTGGTACCCGTACCACTGGTTGAAAAGCCCTGGTCTAAAGAGCATTTAAGAGTAGTGGTTCTGAGCCTGTGATCTGCGGACCCCACAGGGGGTTTGCGAAGGCTTGAAGAAATGTTATGTTTTAAATCTTGAGTTAAGTCTTGGTGCTCCATGGACATTGTCTGTGGCCACAAAAGGTATATAAAGGGGGTCTGTGATGAAGAAAAAATGGAGAACCATTGTTTTAGAGCATTTAAACCAATTTAGGTACCTCAGAGATAGGCTGCTGGAAGAAAAGTGAGGCCTGGTGGACCTTCTGAGGAAGAATGGAGAAAGTTATTGTGGGTTCCAGTTATACCAAAGGGAACAAGTAGTCGTCTCTTAGTCTCAGTTCTCCTTTAGTTATTGCCAGTTGAAATATTTAGCGAAATAAGAGTATCAATCCCTTTTATTACCCAGCAGCTTAAGGTGAAAGAAGACAAAGAAAAGCATGCCCCTTCAATATGAGGGGAAGACAACAGTAGTCATGGTAGAAAGATATGTTGAGTAACAAGAAACAAAAATGTTTGTTTAGAGCAGCAGGATTCCAAACCTCTTTTTGCTGTGGTTCCAGGATCACTTGGAATTGCACTGTGGGAGAGTTGATCCTGAAAAGTATTAGCAGGGCCGGACATGGTATCATTTTTTTGAAGACCGCAGGAGTGCAGGAAAGGTTTGCAAGTCAAAAAAAACATCCTGGAAAAGGCAATTGAAGATGGTTTTCACATTATGTCTAGTAAAGGAGCATGGATTTGTCCATGTGATCCCCCAAAGTCAAGCTTGAACTCAAGGAAGTCTCCTCTCCTCTCCTTTTCTTTCTAACAGCATTCCAGGATCTCTTTCTGGGATCTTTCCATTGATAACAAGGGAGTTTGCAGTTGGCTGATTAAGTAACGTGTCATTTGAACATTTAGCAATCCGGGAGCCAACAATAATAGCAAGGGACTGGCACATTCTGTTTGGAGAAGTTGGTCCTAGAGATAACCAAGAGTCCAAGGGTCCAAGTGCTGTTTTTGGCAAAATCAGAAGCAAACAGCCTGAAACAGACTTATCCCAGTACCATAATAAGGGACAGGTAGCAACCATTCCTCCCGCTCAGAAGATATAGGTCAGGGGTGTCAAACTCAATTTCATTGAGGGCCGCATCAGCATTGCGGTTGCCCTCAAGGGGCCGGGTGGGTATGGCCTAGGTGGGCATGGCCTACTGGGTGGGCGTGGCTAGAGTGCATATGGCCTACTGGGTGGGCGTGGCCATCTCTACATCATTTGCATCAAGGGTGCCTATGGGGGCCTGGGCAGGAGTGGGACAGATCTGAGGGTCTCTGGCAGAAGGAGGGTCTCTGGGCCGGGGCCAAGGCAGTGGGGGCCGTTCCCTCACTGTTTACAGGATGGCTTCGCGGGCCGCATGAAACCACTTCGCGAGCCGGATCTGGCCCCCGGGCCTTGTGTTTGACATGTCTGATATAGGTGGTGGTGGTGGGGGGGAAATGCTCAAAGTTTTGAGCCTTTACTGTATTTCAATGTGCGCAAGGCTTGCATTTGCAATTGCTGAAATTCCTTCAACACGGCTTCCCTGATTTCCGCAATAAAAGTCATCAGTGATCTACATCTTTGAGGTCCTGCCTGCGCCGTTTCTGTTCTGGTGTTTGCTGAAAGTAGCCTAAGCACCACAATTCTGCATTCAGATACCTTTTTGCAACTAATGCAATGCCCACAAACAAGGCAGGTGTCACACTGCCGAAATGAGTGTCATCCTCAATTGCGCTAGTATGCCCAAAACGATCAGCACACTTTAGGAAGCCACTACTGGAACTACACCTCTTGTCACATCTGTATCATAATGTCATGCCTCCACTTCCTTGGGGTTCTCATCAGTTTCACCAACACTGGGAGAAAAATCATAACCGCAAAAGGGTTTCCCTCTCCTGCTTTTTAAAGCATTTGTGATCTGTGTTCTGCCCCTATTGGAAAGAATTTAGAGCTGCAGGCTTACAGTTACTTTAGGCCAGGGGCTGGTTGCATGATGCAGAGGCCACGCCCACCCCCGCTCTGGCAATGCGAAAAAAGTTGCGATATGTCACGTTTGACACCCATACTTTAGGCTGAGAAATTAGCTTCTTTCTCACATTTAATTGTAAAGATATGTGCATGCATACACTGTATGTATAATGTATAATGGTTGTGGGTCAAGCCCAACATTACTCACCTTTTCTGGTTTCATTCCCTGATGTCCACTTATGGGACGTGAATGTCTAATAAATGGACCATCTCTGTCTTGATTCCTTCTAAAGTGCTCTGGCCTGTTCTCTGCCCTTTCTTCAAAAAAGAGATAAAATATTGCTGATGTTTTCCCATATTCCCACAAAGGACCAAACTTCTATTGCTTTCAAACTTCTAATAATTATGTGCTAGAGATTCTGAGTTTCCTAACCAAAGCAGCATCTGCTATAATGAGCACTCAGGAGCTGTAAGGTCAGTTGGCCTCTTCAGACCTAAAGCCTTGCAGACTGTTCTCATAGTTAATATGGCAAGTTTGCTGACATTAAATTATTTATCTGTTTAGCCCAGAATAGGCAACTTGTGGTAGCAGCTGGCTCTCAGATTTATTTTATGTTGCTCATGACCTAATTGCATGCTAGCGGTGAAGACATAAATATTAAGGAAAAGGAATCCAGAAGATAGACGCTGAAGCAGGTGAAAGAGTAGAAAGAAATCAGAAAAGAGAGAGAAAGGGTTGAAAAAATGAAGTACAGGAAAAGTCCCAGCCATTTGGTTATGGCCACTGTCAATGGGCATCCCTATGATACCACATCTGGAGTTCTGTTTTGCCTTGCTATAACAGGTGTTGAGCAAGGCATAAGTATTCTCCATTTATTTAATTTGCATGCAACCTTTCATTCATGAGTTCAAGGCTTCTTCATTCTACTTGTCTCCACTGCAACCACCCTTTGACATAGACTAGATTGACAGACACCAATTGACCCAAAGTCACCTACAGAGCTTCAGTGGCTGAGAGTAGACCTGGATCTCTAGCTCCTGGTCCAAAACCTGAGCCACCTCATGTGTTTATACCATAGGTTTGCATAAGTTACACAAATCGCTCCCCCCAATTAATAAAGAGATATTCTTATGCACTGGGATTCCAGAGCCCATTCAGAATGTATTTCTCTACAATGACAAAATACATAAATGGTCAATTTTGTTTAATTGACCACTTCTAAATGCTAGAAGCGCTGGTAAGGTTTCTATGGCAGCTCCTATGAGTATTTTGACTTTGCCTTCTAAAAAAGGTGTACCGGATGTAAAACAAGTTTAGCCAATTCAAAGCAATCATAGCCATTTTGGGCTATCAGAAAAACAAACACATTTTTGGATATTCTTTATTAAGGCCAACTAAATGACACACATATAGACAAAATAAGCAAGCTTCAGGTTCTCCAGAATCTGTCATGAAGCAAAAAGCATGGGAAGCAAAGAAAGGTAAGATGGAATTAAAAAAATTAGAGCATTTGTTAAATTCAGTCGATCAGTTTTGCAATTCAGAGGCAGTCACAAATTGGAGATGGAATAGCTTTGTTAGTAATATAACTGGTGCTAGTTTTTATCTAGCATTTAGGTACAAGAAAATAGTGACTACGTTCTATAAGAAGCCTGTGAGAGCCTATATTAGGCAAAGCAAGACAAAACAGCAGATGAAAGTGCAAAGAGAAGAAAAGCAATAAGAACAATTACACAGAGGGTTTCAAGGAAGCAAAGGAAAAGATGTGTCATTGTAGCATACAAAACCCATCCCAGCTTTTTAATGGGGTGATGTCTATGTTTAAATGCTTGGGTTTGTAAGAGGATTTATATTGGTTGCCCAGATGACCTTCTTTCCTTGTTTTCACAACATAAAATATGAAAATGTCTCAATGAAATAAGCCTACTAGATACTTGAGCTGGATCAGAAGGAACCTCCAGACATATAGCCATTTTCCAACATTATATCGCTTGTGCCACTCAGCATTTTGGTTCCTCCAAATCAAGGGGAAATTTGAAAAAGTGTTAACTACCTGATTTTCCAGATGACATTTTTTTTAGCAAAAAGAATATTAGCAAAGCAGTTCAGCTGAGACAAACGATGTCCTGAGATCTGAATCTGTTTGTTAGTCTTTACAACTCGTCCTAATGAATAGCAAAAGAGATCTTGTCTATCCTAAAGAGCCATGGTGGCACAGTGATTAGAATGCAGTATTGCAGGCTAGTTCTGCTGACTGCCAGCAGTTCGATCCTGACCGGCTCAATGTTGATTCAGCCTTCCATCCTTCTGAGGTTGGTAAAATGAGGACCCAGATTGCTGCGGGCAATATGCTGACTCGCTTAGATGCAGCTATAAAAAACTATGAAGTGATATATTAGTCTAAGTGCTATTGCTATTGCTATTTGATTTGATTTTATTATTATATCCTATGTATTATGTACTCTGAACTTTCCAATCCATATTTCCCACCTAAACCAATCAACTGGTTAGGGAATATATATTCAGGTTGGTAGTGGTCCCTTCAACAGCCGTACATGGGAAAACCTCAAAAGATGTCCTACTTCCTTCATTCCTGGACACTCCATTTCTTCTCCAAAAACTCAAGGGAAAATAGTGCATTGATCTAAAAAGAAGATTAATTTTATCCAGATAATTTGTCTTTATCATGAAAGGAGCATCTTTGATTCTCCAGAAATATGGTGAAAATTCAGGTGGGGTTTTGTTTCTAATTTTATTTTATGCCTTATGAGTACAATAATATTGTGTGATGCCATTTGATGAGGTTTGAGACATCCATGGTATTAGTGAATGTTGCATTGGGGAAGTTTCTTCAGATCCAGATGAGATAAGACATATCTTTAAAGAGAAATGCCAAGAACTAAAGATAACTGTAAGTCAAACCTCTCAAAGCAGTACTTGGAATTTTCTTGAAATGTTGAAAAGTCAGGAACCTCACAACCCACCTGCTGCTTCTTAGGAATTGAAAGGGCTCCTGCAGAGTTGTGTTGAGTAAACCATTGAGCAAAGGAACCAGCTGAGTTTTTCTCTAGGCAAATCTCAGGAAAGAAAACAACCACAAGTATATGCCTGGCATCCCTCCAACAAGTAGTACAAATAAGAATCAAAATAAACATTGGAATAAAAGAAGATAATGTGCCATGTTTATTTTTTCTCTGGGTTGTAATCTTTGTGATCATCCAAGATTGGAAGCCTTCTCTAACCGACAGGAAGATTGGAAGTCTTCTCTATCTGGCAAGTCCATGTGCTTCAGTTTCTCAGAAGTTTGCTTCCCTAAGAAAGAGGTGTAGAAGACATAGGGAATAGCTTTGAAGGACAGGAAGAAGGAACAGCTGCCAAGGCAGAAGTCAGAGAAGTAGGGATTGAGCCCAGACCATGAAAGTAATTTGAGAAAATATCGCAGGAACCTTTAGGCAAAGATAGAATGAGGGAGGGGGAAATACATTCAGACTTGCCAGATTCTGTTACAATAAGAATAGTCCTGACCTATATGACATTTGTTTCTTAATCTGGTATACTTTGTAGGGTTGGCAAGAATCATGTAATGATATAAAGGAAGGTCTTGTGAGGCAGGACGAAGAGCTGCGAAATGATCAGATAAGGGGCCGCAGATTTTGCATGTTCTTTTGTACCAGACTGAAAGATAACCGGTGACAAAATACTGCAGAAGAATTTATCTCTCTTTCTCCATTGCTGGATGGATAGGCAGACAATACTTTGCCAAAGTTGCATTCTTTTTCCCTGTGTTGCTGACGAACCATATATTGTCCCAAAAGATTGAGATTGTTTTTGGAGGAAACCTTGTTCTCCCAGGAATAAACCACAACCCATGGTCATGGAAAAGGTTATTCCTTTTCCAGCAACCCATCTTCACGATCTCATCTCCCTGGAAATAGCAAGTAGCATGTAGATTGTTATTGCACTGGATGAACTTCTTTGGATATGGGTACTAAGAGATTGGTGGGTGACACACCCTACGTTTCATACTTTTCTATTCCAATATTTTTTTTAAAGTGAGGAAGTGAAAGCTTCACACAATACTGCCCAGAAAAAAGCCACTTCTCAATAGTAGCAGTAGTAATAGTAAGGGCAGCAGTTATTTTTTCCCTGTCTGTACTGCTGCCAATTCTGAAACTGTGAGTTCATGTGTGGCAGATAGATCATTTGTTTCAATTCAGGGTTGCTCTAAGTTCACATACACAGCGTCAGTTGCTTAAGGTGTACCAAGCCCACACTTGAAAACCCCGTGGCTCATCCCAAATCGCCAATGTCTAATGTCAAAATTGAAAAAAAAAAAACTTCAAGGTCCTGAAAGTGAGAGTGAAGCCAGTCTCCAGGTGATGGCTTAAGTTACCTACCTGCATCTATCTATCCATCTATCTATCTATCTATCTATCTACGGTATCTATCTATCTATCTATCTATCTATCTATCTATCTATCTATCTATATCTATCTATCTATCTATCTACGGTATCTATCTATCTATCTATCTATCTATCTATCTATCTATCTATCTATCTATCTATTTATATCTATCTACCTACCTACCTACCTACCTATCTTTATTGATTGATTATCCTGCCTTTACACACCTTACTCTTTCCTCCTCTTATTTTCCCCACAACAGCAACCCTGTAGTTGAGTTGAGCTGAAAGAGAGAGTGATTGGCCCAAAGTCACGCATCTAGCTTTCACATCTAAGACTGGACTAGAACTCACTGTCTCCCGGCATCTAGCCTGGTTCCTGAACCACTAGACTGAACTGGCTTTGTTTTAGATGAGCATGCACCAACAGCGCCATGCAGAACTCCCTTATAGCCAAGTACCAAACCCAAGATTTTTCTCGTGTTATTTTTTTCATGATGAGCTGACAGCTTAGGTGGTGAGTTTATGCAGTCCGTTAGTTGCATAAACATGGGTGTTTATGCAAACAAGTTACAGGCTCCCTTCACTTTGTCATTTGGAGAAGGAAGTGAAATGTTGTAACCGGTCCTAGTAGTAGCTGGTGTTGCTCTATTGAGTGCCAGCAGAAGGCAGGCAAACTGATGGACGGGTGCCACCAATTTCATCCTCCATGAAGGAATGTGTATTCTCAACCTTCCAGCTTGGTTCCAGAGACTCCGAACAGAGTCCCTGCTGCTCCTGGTTCCTTATGGTGCCCTTTCTTGTCTGCCTATCCACCTAGTTACCATGAATGAAGTATTGTCATTGTGCGGCTGTAGGACAAAGCATGAAAGATACCCAGGATGATTATACTTTGTGAAGGATTAGCTCCATCATGTTTGTGAGATAAGGAACTAGGCTTGTTCCATGATTGTCCCATTTTGCTGGAGACTTTCACTTTAACACATTAACCTTTCACAGCTGCGCAACACAAACTTATTGCACTATTTTTGATATCTTTTCTTAGCAGCAGCTCAGTCTCAGGTTAACTTTTGCTTCTCCTCTAAATGTGTATTTATCATATAAAATATAGTTTCCTCCTGTTTATCTGCAAAGGTGAGCACTCACAATAATGAACCAGTTGTCAAGAATGGTGGCACTGGAGCTACACTGCAGAGAGCGTTTGCGGTTTTTTACATTATTGAAAGCGTCATTTTCTGCGTATTTTCACTGCCAAATACATTGGCTTAGATATTTATTTAAAGAGTGCAAGAACTTTGTAAATTGTAGCATCAGACTTTTACAATGAACTATACAAGGCCCCCAGTGAACTGTACAATGCTCAGTTATTTCTGAAATAACTTTGATCTTTTTTTGAATTTGGGCTCAGTCTTCATTTGTTTATGCAGTGTCCCAGATAAATGAGCTTTTTGGGACATGCAAGGTACAGTATTTGTTTTTCTTCATTTTTATATCTTTGAGTTTGGTTGTTAGGACGTTATGCTATATGTCTTTTCTCATGTTCATCTTCCGTAAGTCCATAAATCAAGAGGTCATCCATGGAAACTGAATCACCCAGATCTTTTTTGGGTGGAGGAGGGAACCATTCAGAAGCACTGTAGATCCCAGAAGGTAAGATTTGAAAGAAAAATCTACCAAATAATGCAATAAGCTTAATTAATTTGATACTGTCTGGATCTGTTGAAATTCATTTGTAGTATCAAGCAGAGAAGATACTTAGATATCTGCCTGACAAAGAAGAGCGTTGTCTAGAAGAGGGAAGGTGTACTTCTGTCTTTCAATGGAGTTGTTGAGATGTTTAAATATACACAAATGTGGCTTGTTTCTTGGGCAATACTGCCATTGATGTATTCAGTGGCTGGTCATCTCATATTACCCATTCCTTCTGCTTTTACTTCAGAGAGTAGTAAGACTGATGCTAGCTATAGAGGTTGATAAGGAATGGCTGCTTCCCTAGGTCTTTTTTTATTAATTGGAAAGATTTTTAAAGTTCATATTTCTATTTCTGGCTCTATAAAAAGTTGTTTCAGTGCACCAGGTCCATTGCAACAGAAGCTCCCTGGGCCCAGAATTATGTATCTGAGATGAGCACCTTGTCGATCAGAAGGTCGGCAGTTTGGCAGGTCGAATCCCGAGTGCCGCGTAACAGAGTGAGCGCCTGTTACTCGTCCCAGCTTCTGCCAACCTAGCAGTTCGAAAGCACGTAAAAATGCAAGTAGAAAAATAGGGACCACTACGGTGGGAAGGTAACAGTGTTCCGTGCACCTTTGGCGTCTAGTCATGCCGGCCACATGACCACGGAGACGTCCTCGGACAAGCGCTGGCTCTTCGGCTTTGAAACGGAGATGAGCACCGGCCCCTAGAGTCGGAAACGACTAGCACGCATGTGCGGGGGAACCTTTACCTTTTACCTTAATAAACCAATAAATAAAACCATGGAGCATATATACAGTACTTTAAACTCATGCTTTGCTGTGTCTATAATACTTACACCCCAAGCAACATAGCTTCTTATTGGAAGGTTAGAAATGAGTGAACGTCTGGAGGCTTCTCTAGACAGATTCTGAAATCAGTCAGTGCCTCTCTATCAGTTTCAAAATGTATAACGTTGGCTACTGATTTGCAAAGAAACTTCCCATATCCTGTCATAAAGATGATCTTTCTTTTAAAAACAAAAAACAAAAACCAACAGATTTCTTGGTATAACCATCTTCTTTTCAATCCCTTTCAATTTCCCCATTCAGTAGTCAGTTCCAAAGTGACCCATTTTCTTATAGTACCGTAGTTCTCAACTAACTGCAATTGAGCCCAACATTTCAGTTGCTAAGCAATTTAATTTTATTTTATTTTATTAAATTTATATACCACCCTTTCCCGAAGGACTCAGGGCGGTTTACAGGGTATTTAAAATCAAACAGTACAAAATACAAAAGTTAAAAAACAATTTAAAAAGTTTAAATTATCCCTTAACTAAAAACCTCAATTAAAAATTCTCAGCCTGGGCCGGGGAGCTCAAAGAGCCAGGTCTTCAGGTCCCGGCGGAATGAGCGAAGGTCAGGGGCGGTCCTAAGCTCCATGGGCAGCTGGTTCCAGAGGGCAGGCGCACCCACAGAGAAGGCCCTCCCTCTGGCTGTTATCCGCCGGCAGTCTTTTACCGGCGGCACCCTGAGAAGACCCTCCCTGTGTGAGCGCACTGGACGAAGGGAGCTTGATGCCGGCAGCAGGTGTTCCCTCAAATATCCCGGACCCAAGCCATTTAGGGCTTTATAGGTCATCACCAGCACCTTGAAACCATCAAGACAGTTGTTAAGTGACTATTTTACAACCTTTCTGGCCACAGTTGTTAAGTGAATAACTTTTTACTAAATAATCACAATCTGATCGTTATACCATAGTTTAATTTCTGTTGGCTCAAAACTCAAGGTCATCCACTTCTTCATGCGTCTTTTTTATATAGGCTTTAGTTCGATTCCTCACGAAAATTATATCATTAGGATTACTAGGCTGCATAAGTCCAGAAGACCATTAGATGGCAGCAAAAAGACACACTAAACTCTACCGCTTTGTTACCATCCAATGGTCATTTACATTTATGGCATAAATCAGGGCACATATCTGGATTTCTCCTTTTGTTGCAGTCAGTCTAATAATAATTCTGAACCAACTGAAATCAAAAGCCCTTGCCATACGTTAATAGGTCTGCAGAAGCATCAGGTAGGAGTTTTACTTCCATTCAAAATCCCCCAAGTTGGAAAGTGGCACCGACTCCTGATACTATATTTTTGTGGAATAGCTAACTAGGTGGGCTAACCAGTGATTCAGTTTTGCAAATGCCAATTTGCAGGGAGCTGTCCCAAGTGTTGAGCATAGGTACTCATTAGGTACTTCTAGGACAGGGGTCTTCAAACTTGGCAACTTTAAGACTTGTGGACTTCAACTCCCAGAATTCCTCAGCTAGGCATGAAGTTTGAAGACCCCTGTTCTAGGAGGTTGCCTTGGCTGGCCAGCAGCAGAGACACAAGCAGCAGAAGGCTAAGACCACAAGCACAGCGACACCATGGGAAGCAACTTGTTTGTGACTCATTGCAAACAGAGATTCCATATTGGGCCCTGAAACTCAGTTTGAGTGTTCTGGTTTTCTTTGCTTAGCTCTCGTGGTCATTTGGAGTCCTGCAGCCTTTACAGGGTTGTCTTAATTGTAATTGTACAAATACTGGACTTAAGGTTATGGATTCTAGTTCCACTTTAGACATAAAAGCTGTTTGGATGACTTTGGACCTCTGTCAGCTGCCTCATCTCACAGGATGATTGTTGTGGGGAAAAGGGGAGGAGGAAGGAGAATTAGATATGTTGGCTACCTTGAGTAACTTATAAAAATAGGATAAAAACAAACAAGCAAACATTAATAAATAAATAGATTTACACTTGGAAATCTCTCAACTCTACTCTGCCTACGCCTGGACTAGTTTATTTGTAATAATTTTATATATATAAACTACTTGCAAACTTTCATTTGCTTTTTGAGCAGGAAGCTTAACTCCCTGACTAACTCCTATGTCAATTCTTTCTGGATTCCCCCCCCCCCCGACATTTAAAGCATTGCCTTCTCTTTCTTCTATGACTGAGATCTCATTTCACTGGAGGACCAGGCTTTTCCTTTGCTTATTTGCAAAGGAGCCTTTGCTTTGCTTCTAATTGAATAAAAATACTGATGTTTTCAATGGCTCTTTTGTTTTACTATTGGACTTTGCTTTGTTACCAAACAACAGTTGGATTTATCAATTACTTAAGACTGCAAAAGCATTTGTTCCTTAAAAAGTGGTATAAAATGGCGATAAATCAATCACAGTACAGTGCCTCAAGTGGGGTAGTTGGTATTCCAGTTGAATTTTGACTTGAATGACATCTGTATATCTATGGAGATTTTCAATCATCCAGATCATGGTTGTCCCAAAGATGCTTTTTTAATAAAAGGCAACTGTTCATCCTTGGTTTTTGGTTTTTTTTTTCCTTTGAAGACATTTAATTTCTCATCCAAGAAGTTTCTTCAGTCAGAACTGAAGAAGCTTCTTGGATAAGAAGCAAAATGTTTTCAAGGAAACACCCCTTCCCCCGAATAAAGTCTAGTTGCCTTTTGGAAAAAGCACCTTTGGCGACAATGAGATCTGTAGGTTCTATGGGAGATTGTAAAATAGGGAATAGAAATAACACATGCGTATGTTTCTGTGAAAGCAGAACAGATCTCAGGAAATTCCTTCTTGGAGGTTTCCTTTCCACAAATCATGATCTAATTACCTCCAAAGGCTCCAGTGGTTTCAATCATTCTTCAGTTGAATGCTGAGGACTCCTTTTGTTCTGAGTACTTTCTTTGTATTAGCCCAGCCTTTCGGTTACTTTCCAGGGTGGTTCACTGGAGAAGAATTATGAAAGACTGTGAGGTTTGTGGTTAGAGGCAAGCCCAGTGACTGAACTTTTGAAACTAGTTTATGCACATGGAGTTGGCGCAATGCAGGATAAGATAGAGAAATGTCGCTAGACCACATTGTACTCCTCCTGAACCATAGAGAGTTTCTCTGCGGATGACACTGGGGTTATACCTTCCCAATAGAGACAGCTCCTGTCCTCTTTGCATTTGCAAGAGAGCACTCACAGATGATAACAGAGCATTAGGGTACCAAATTTAAGGATAGCTTTGCATCAGTCTTGTTCATATGAAAATTAATAGGAGCAGTCTAGCTGTACTCTTCAAAAGGCAACTGGACTTTCTTGTTTGTTTTTTTCTCCTTGAAAACATTTCGCTTCTCATCCAAGAAGCTTCTTCATTTCTGGAGGAGAACTAAAGGAGCTTCTTGGGTGAGAAGCGAAACATTTTCAAGGCACACCCCTCAAGAAAGTCCAGTTTATTTATTTATTTTTTTTAAATTCCATTTATATCCCACCCTTCTCCGAAGACTCAGGGCGGCTTACAAGCTTAGCAGTAGCCTCCATTCTATGTATATGCCTGCTTATTAGGGCTTTTGCCCCCCCCCAGCGGCATTATTACAAAGTCAGCTTAATTGCCCCCAACAATCTGGGTCCTCATTTTACCTACCTCGGAAGGATGGAAGGCTGAGTCAACCTTGAGCCTGGTGGGACGCGAACCTGCACTAATTGCAGGCAGCTGGTGTTACTTAAGGAGGCATTAGCCCACTGCTCCACCAAGGCAGCACCTTTGGGACAGCCATGACCTGGATGTTAGTGACCATGGCATTTTTGGACAGGGTTGACAAAACTTAACAAATGTTTCAGCCTTTGTTTCTTGAAGATGTCATTGAACTTCAATTCTACATGTTACTAACTGTACGTCCCCTCTGGCTAATCACTGGGGATAACGGGAGTTGGACTTTAGCAGGGGCTAAAGGTCTCCACTCTATTCTAAAGAAATACAAGGACTGGTCAAGTATTCCAGGTCTGGCAGTCTCATACAGTTGATGCACCCATTGTCCTGACACTTATTATTAGCTCCCAGTGCTTCTCTCTTTCCTCTCTTTCCATCTTCTGTCTCTTTATCTGCCCTTCCAGGTCAAGAAATTGTTGTCATCTTTTTCTTTTCAGATGCCTTCTTTCTTCTTTTCCAGTATAAAAAATGGGGGGGGGGGGAATACATAGCTTCAAACTAAATTTTAATTAGATCAATAGATGTCAATTCAATCCTACATGGTTTCATTTTGGCAGCATCCATTCCTACAGTCCCCAGGCAGTGCAGGAGAGGATGGCACACTTTAAATGTGCACAACAGTGATTTGTAGGACATTAAATCATTAAGAAACTACTGATGTTGAATCATACTTTCACATTTTATATTTAATTTTCATTTGGGGGCTTAGGACTCATCCCATCCAGGGATGAGGAAACAGGATGGTGTGAATTCATACTCGTATTCATTCTTTAATTTAATTTAATTTAATTTAATAATTTAATTTGTATACCGCCCTTCTCCCGAAGGACTCAGGGCGGTGAACAGGGCAATACATAATAAAAAACAGGATACAAAAATTCTTACTAATAGAAGTGAGGTTTTCTTCATTTTAAGCTACCACTAAAACTTAAACATGTTTCTTTATAGCTTAGCTTGGATAAGTTGCCATGAACACAACACATTTACAGGGTTAAGTGCATGTTGATTTGTGAAGCATCATTTCTGGCTTAGGGTACCGGTATATCATTTCTTGGTGACCAGTTCTTTAATTTACTTGGAATTGTATAGAGCCTGAAAGAGTTAAGCTAGCAGAGGACCACCAATTAGGCACCTCTGAAGTGCTGGCAGTTAAGAGCAGTAAAAATGCCCCTCTTCAATAATCTTTTTGCATAACGTTCAGACTGTAAAATGATTCCCTTTGTTGGTGTCTCTACCTAGTTCAACAATGAGCTTTGCACAAAGGGTCCTAAAGGCAGGGAAAAGAAACAGGATGTAGCTTTTTAAAACTGGCTAGCCCGATCAAGATTTTTATAGCCTTAGGCTTTGGGAGCAACAGTTTATGAGGAGGGTTATATAATCATTCAAAACTTGCACAATGTAATATCTAAGCCTTTAACTCAAAGCTTTTATCCATTATGAGCTGGGGTTGCGATAACTGTTTATGAAGGATCGCAAAAGCCGCTGTCTGCTTGTTGCTGGGAGAGCTGAATAGCTGTCGTGGAATGGAATGATAAGAGTGGACAAATGGCTTTGGAATGACTCTTTTCCCCTGTATTTTAAGTCTGACGCATCAATGCAGGCAGAAGCTTGCTATAAGACCCTTTTGAAATGAGTCTCACCACCAAAGCCAAAGGAGGCTTCCATCCAAATTGATTCAGCAGTTTAAGTTACTCCTTTTACTGTACTCCTTTCTTCTACATCAGTGTTTCTCAACTGTGTCAAGTTGACAATGTATATGGACTTGCAACTCCCAGAATTCTTGTCTATGGAGATTCTCAGTCATCCAGAACATGGTTGTCCCAAAGGTGCTTTTCCAAGAGGCAAGTGGACTTTTGTGGACTTCAAAGAAAAACAAAATCCAGTTGCCTGTTGAAAAAGCATCTCCCAGAATTCTTCAGCAAGCATATCTATCTGCCTGGGGAATTCTGGGAGTTGAAGTCCACACATCGTCAACTTGCCAAAGTTGAGAAACACTGACCTCCAAACTTGGCAATGTATAAGATTTGTGGACTTCAGCTCCCAGAATTCCTCAGCCAGCCATTTCAAAATTAAATCCCAAACTCGCATGTATTTTTCTAGATTTAATACATTTGAATTTTGGACTTAATTTTCAAATTTAACATATCAACAGTGATCTGTAAATGATTGTTTTGTCCACCCATTAAAAATGTGATTATCATTGCTTTAAAAAACCCATATAACTTAGCATGGAAAAGTTTATCACCTTCTTAAAAAAAACAGATGACTCTTATATAAAAGTACATGTAAGTACATGTTGTAGTTATAACTAGTAGGATGCAGAAAACTGAAATAAATTTTGAAAGTTTTAACTGTTCCTTTCTCTTCAAAAATTCACATACTACTCCACCTGAGTTACCTCCTTCTTGGAGTTAAAAAAACAACCCAAATCATTCCCCACTCCATAAATAAGAGAAAGAAAACTCATTCCCATTTATTTCCATTCGTATTTTTGTTTATATCATATGTATTTATATCATATGTGTCAGGTTGCATGTTCATCTTACCCCAAAACTTGATTTCTTGTTATGAAGTAGAACTTTCAAACCTCAATTTTTCTGAAACACTCAAGAGACCCATGGACCAACAAGCTTGTCTGCTTGATAGTATAGGCAACAGGAGCTACAGCTATAAATTTTAATGGAGAGAAGAGTGTTGACTGTATAAACCCTTTTCCTTCCCCTCTGTTCCCCCCATGTAGAACTTGGAAGGCCTGTTGGGCAGAAAGTTCTGCAGTACCACAGTGTTGCAAGGTATGGTGGTGATGGTAAAATGACACCATTTTGGTTCAACTTCCAGTGGAGAGACAGAAAAAAAGTTGGATTGCTTCCCCAAACAAGCTAATGGTATCATAGTTATCCCAGAGAGGAGTGATCAAAGAAGAATACATATTGTAGCACAAACAGCATGACTTAGGCACTTGTGATTGAGGTTTAGGCTGGAGTTTAAATTGGGATGTCACAAGTTCCATCCTTTTTATATTATTATGGTTTCTACCAGTTTCCAATGGATGACATGAGTACAGCCAGGAGTCAAGATGCTTCTAAACCACTCCAAGGCTTTGGCCATTACTAATTGTATTCACAAATATTGAACTGTGTTCATACCACACATTAAATCAAGGTTCCTTTATTGTGATTTATTAAATAAACCATCATGCTGATTCACACAACATGTAAAGTGGAAATCACATTACAGTCCAGCTGGGGAGGAGTTGGAAGCATGAAAAAAAAGAAGCATAGAAGACAGAAGGGAGCCAGTGAGAGGGAAAGACAGTATTTATGATGGTGTAAAAGTCTGTGGAGAAAGGATGTATGGTAGCAAATGGGTGTAGATAGAAAACAAAAAAGGATCTGGGCCAAAGGAGCAGCACAGGTCACATCTGACTCCTGTAAGACTACATGTGATCCAGAGGCCAGTCTTTTTTACCCTTGGCTTAGCAAAATGGGTTAACTCAACCAGCATTGCTTTGCTGGGGGGGGGGATGCCTACAAGAAACTGTGGTGGGTATACTATGCTTGGTAATGTTGAAGCATCGACTCTATCCCTTGTCTACTTGTAGGTGAAGTTGCCACACAAGTATGAAATGGCAGAGCTTGCATCATGACGATATGTTTTCCATTTTATTATCTTGGTTCCTTGTGGCTAGCTGCAGATGCCTACAGCCTTATGATTATCTGGTAGTTGGCCATTTGAAGAATAATTAAAGTGGGGGAAAGAAAACATTTCTGTTTGGTATGGGATGGGATGTTTATCAGATCATATAATGTTATATCTGCTACATATCTGTTTTAGCTACCCCTTCCTTTTGCAGAAATCAACGTCTTGTTAAGTATAAGGTATTATTGTACAAGCTGCTAGTTCTCCAAAGGCATCATGGATAATAGCAGTGGACAGGCTCTTATTTTCAAGTTATAAAGCTCACCAGGTAATGAAAACTCCAACAGGAAAAGTTTGAAAAGAAATTTATAAAGATATTCCCAACTTGCACCGTTGTTTAAGCTGTTTATGAAAACTCTGAGGAAAAACCATTTTCCATCATTGTACTTCCATGTTTTCTCAAGGCTGATTGATGAATATTGTGCTATCAAGTAAGTGTTGACTCATAATGACCACAAAGATAGGCTGAATTTATGATAAAACCTATGACATAAGCTGGTCCTTCAGATCTTCCATTATAAACGCTACTGTTATTTAGTCCTTCCATCTTGCTTTGGTTGGTCCAAAGCCATTTGGTGAGCTTCCATGACAGACCCTGTCTCAAAACCATCCAAAATCCACATGAAACTACTAGATGAGGAGGATTAAATGGTGCTATCAGTGTGCTAATAACATTCAAATTTATTTCTCTGTGACACTTTCAAACAATGGTTTGGTTCCCTTGTATGTTTTCCACCATCATAATGGATTGGATGAGAGATAAATAACAACTGTACACAGGCAAAAATGGAGATGTTTATTTTGAACAGCCATAATTACAAAGAGCTGGTAGATCCGAGTATTTACAATGGAAAGTAGTTCCTTTAAAAGAACTGAATGGCTTGTTTGGGTGAGCTTCTGGACTTCAGTCTATGTTTGATTTCCAGGATTATGACAATAATTATGAGCATTTTTAAAATCGGTTTTGGTTGATAGGGCAGCTGGGTTTTTTATGGGGAAAAAACTTAAACTGTAATACACTTTCTAATAATTTCCATGTTTGACTAAGATAATGTGCTTTATGTGAGGCTGCTTTGTTTCTAGTCTGAAAACTTTAAAATATCCAAATTGTAGCTGGATTTGGAAAGAACACAAAAGTTAGCCATATTACACCTGTGCTTTAAACACTGCTCTTGCTGCCTGTTTGTTTCCAGGAAGAATATAGAATGCTGGTTATTACCCTTGAAGTATTGATTTTCCTGGTTTTATGGTTATTAGGTTTTGAAGATTTTATATTTGTCGTCATTGTAAACCACCAAGAGACTTCAGTGGTGGGCGGTCCACTAAGTGAAAGAAATAATAATATTAAAGTTCCTCTCTCTCTCTTACTCCTCTTATGACTGCTTTTAGCACCCTGAGGCATTTTAGGGCATTTTGAAGGGAAGTGTATGTGAGGAAGGGGCAGACAAATAAAACTTCCAGTTTATACCAACCCTCGTTTTCTTAACTTTTCATTTGCGGACATTTTGTAACACAGTTTGAAAAAGCTACCTAGAAGAAAGACCCTTTATGAGGGTGTTGGAGAGGGGTCTTCTTAACAGACTTGGAAGGGTAAATATCCCAGTAATTGGGAAAGTGATGTGAATTGGAGATAGGGCTACGGAGAAAGATGGGAAATATTTTCTGATAGGGTTATTGGAAAGATGACAATACAACTAGCATGCTTCAGATGCAAGCTCTCTCTCTCTCTCCCTCCCTCCCTCCCTGTGCAGATTGATTTTTTTTCTCATTTCAGACACTCATTGCATTGCAAGCTGAAATAGTTCTTCCAAATATTTCAGATTAAAATGCAATCAACATCTGAAATGAAAGAATTCCAATCTGCTGTAGGATTATGATAGGACCACAAAAATAAGCCTGACAGGAATAAGAAGTACCTTGGAGAAACCCTTCAACTCTGAACTGGATGCCATAGGTATTTCTTTTGACTAATTGAGCTTTCTTATATATATATAAAAAAGCACCAGCTATTAAGGAAAATACTTCTCCTGCAAATTCTGGGCCCAGCATGAGAGAAAAAGAAATCACCAGATAAGATTGGGAAATTAACTTGAGGAAAAGGATTAACATTTCAAGAGCCCTCAACTAGCCTATTAAGTGTTACAAAAATAAGCAGACACCAGGAGCAGAGAATGATAAAGATACTGGAATAGTTGCCAGGTATGCATTTGATTAATAATAATGGATTAGTATTTTACAGTGCTATTCCTAATTGCTCAAAGCGCTTCTGTGACCTTTGTTTGGACGGTTGCTGACTTCAGCACTTCCAAAATAAGCAAGGTAGCCTCAGAATTACAATAACGTGGGTTTTAATAGGAGACCGTTTGTGTGATAAGAATAATGATATGGGAGGAAATCTTACAGGTACCTAATGCTGTCAAACAGAACACCAGTGGAATTAGAACTGCATGTCTCTCAATTTAGTATCATCGGGTTACACCATAGAGATTCACATCCTACCATAAATTTGCTGGGCAGTGATTCATCGCATGTCAGTATTTGCAAGAAATCTTCCTGCTCCATCTCCTGTTCTCTATTAATTTTGAAAAATTTATGGGATGGTGTGGTCCCCACAGAACAGACTGGATATCCCTTATTCCAGCCAGCAATATTTCTCCTTCATTTGCTATGTGGAGCTGTCAACTCTCTTTTTGATTCTTCTGCAAATGACTGGTAGAAAGGAAGAACGGTGGAGACACATAGGAAGCTGCCTTGTATTGAATTAGACTATTTATCTATCCAGCTAAGCTTTGTCTGTTTTGATGGGTGTCTTTTCCTTCCTTCCTTCCTTCCTTCCTTCCTTCCTTCCTTCCTTCCTTCCTTCCTTCCTTCCTTCCTTCTCTCCCTCCCTCCAATTTTTTTTTCTACAATAAATTTATAAAATAACAGGCTGAAAGAGAGTGACTATGTCAGAGTTACTCAGTGAACTTCTGTGGCTGAGGGTGATCTTGAATCTGGGTTATTGCAGTACCTGTCTTACACCTTAACTGGCATACTAAAATACTTTTCAATCTCCTGATAAAATAAACCCTGACCGGATTCCTACATTAGGTATAAGGAATGCTTAAATACTATTTCTTCAATAACTCATAAAAACCAGCCTGTCAGCATTAGCTTACAAAACGTAAGAATACCTGATCCACAAATTGCATGAGAAAGAGCAGAAAGAGCTAAGTGTGATGTATGACAGTAACTAGCCTAAGATAACTTCGTATATTCCTTGTTGATAAAGTTATAGCTAAAATGTTCGCATTCAGCAATGTCCACAAGGGAATTTACTTGAAATTAGAACTCCTTACATTTCATTAAAGGGAAGGCAGATATTTTATGTAAATTTATTTGGAATGGTACTGATGAAACCTAGGCCATTAATGTACTTAATGAAGCTTCAATATGTGGAGCGAATGGCTTTTCCATGAAAATGTGTACATTTTCTTGTTCATGGTCAGATTAAATTTGATTGGAATCCCCAGAGAATAATTCAGTTTATGGATTGTATAGCAAAATGATTACTGTAGCCTACTGCCCAGATTAACGTGAAACTTCAACATACTCAGCTTTTAATCTTTTCAAGTTTCTCTTCAGCTTCATTATTGCTCTGAATGATCAGTAATATATTTTCCTAACCCGATATTATAGTCTCGAGGCCAATGTCAGCCAATCAAAGATAGTCTGGGAAAACCAGCAGATATTTTGTTATCTGGAGATAGAAAATCCAAATGCTTCTTTCTTTCTGTGTAAATGGTTATAAATATGGGTATGTAAGTACAGAAACATTTGTGGCTTTCACTGACATCCCAGATTTGCCTCTCTGGGAAGCTCCTTCAGTTTCTTCAATGATCTAGATAACTTTGGGCAGGATATCCACAATGGAAGATCAAGAATATCAAGATGGTGGAAGTATCATGTGATCAAAGCTCCATCCTTTGTTTACATGCATTGTTATTAAAGCAGCCATCTTGATTTTTGACCCAATCTTTGTGAACTCACACGTTTGGACCAATTAAAATGAGGAGGGATTTTCAAAATGCTTGGGCAGATGTTATGCTGCTATTGGATGTTGCTGACTACATTCATCCTGTACAATTTAGAAATGAATGAAGCTATCCAAGATGGCAAAATTGACAACTTTGCTTAGAGACAATAATTTGACTAAATTTCCTATGACCTGGAGACCATAGTTAGATCTTAAAAAAATAAGAGAAGAATCAACCTTTGACTTGGGAATTTGAAGATTAGACTGGGTTTGACTAAAAAAATAGTGTAGCTTTTTAAATATAAGATTATTCACATTTGATAATTTATTATATTTTAGATGAAATTAAGAGAAGAATATTTTATGAATACTGTGTTTTTTAATATGTTGACTATTTGTATTTTAAGATATAATTCTTGATAACTGGAAAATGCAAATAGATGTCCTTCACCGAAAAAGAGTTTTGGTGATTACTGAAAGATAAACCTTTTCTCAAATGGTTAGCTTTTCCAGACCAGCCAGGTCCTACTTTCTGCTATAGTCTTGTAGTTACTGTTTAAATAATAATTCCTTATAATTGCTGTCAATCTAAGCTTTCATACTTTTGTTGCCTTTTTTGGAACACTAAATATATGCGTATATGTCTGATAGGGAGCAGAGAAGAGTAGAGAATATAACTTCACCAATTAAAATTTCATGATTTCATGCATAAAAGCAAGGCAGTACATAAAGTATACAAAGAATAATTTATGGCTTGACCTTGACCACAATAAAAACAAGTCTTCTGTTTCGCAGATGGTGTTGCTTTATTGTTGATTAAATGTTCTTCCTCCAAAAGCAGATGACAGATACAGGGATCACGATTAGAGGCCATTTCTTTAAGCATTGATTTTCTTTCTATTCTGTAAGGATGCCAGTAATTGATTCCAAACTGGACTCATTTGCTTGATTAGGATGGTACTTTTCTAACTTTTACTTCATGATCCAAGTAATCTTGCCATCTGTTCATCTTAATCAGCAAAGCCACAATTCAACTGAATTGCTTCATCAAGCTGGTTTTTTACCCATACGTGCATCATAGTTAGATTGGCTTCCTTTTCTGCAGCTAGATTTTTGACATAACCCTCCATTATCAAGTAGTCATTGAATTATTCCAAAATACGAATTGAGGAGTCTGGAAATATTTCCTGGACAAAACATCTCGAGAATTCCAAGAGCAGACTGAAAAATTTCTCAAAATGTTCAAGAGGATTTCTTGTTGCTTTCAATTGTCATGGAATCCATTCCAAAATGCTGGACATGAATTTGGTTCTTCCTACTTGGGTGAAAAGATTTTGAGAATTTTTTTTAAAAAGACCACTAAAGTGGAGTTTTAAAGATCGTTAAATAGCATGTATTAATTTAGTTTAATTATAAAATTCTAAAAAAACATAAATAGCAAAATTAGAAGAAGGAAAACAATCAGTCAGAATCTTGGGAGATTTAGTCTATATTAGCACAGTTTTCTGTTTGCTTTCCAGTCTCCTTGCAACCGCTTTTGAGTATTTTGCGGGTGGCAGAAAGAACTGCAATGTTAATTCATTGCACTATAGATGTGATTTGTTTTGTTCCTGGTGAGTTGAATGCTCACGGTGAACATCAGGATTACACAAATGTATGTACTTTTATGTCATTTATATCAGGATGTGACCAATGTAAATTTAATAGTTCAGGTCATTTATAGGATGATACCACAATACATGAGACATCATCATGGTTTTTACTGAATTGGAACATTTCATAGAGGCAGAGGGGAATGCTGCCAAGGGGGCATGTTGTGGACCCTGTCAGTCAAGGAATTCTGGCTGGCGGGATCCAGGAGAATAGTCTTCTCTGCCATGGCTCCTGCGCTTTGGAACATTGTACCTCACAGGGTGAGATCTGCTCCCACCCACCTGCCTGACCTTCCCTAAGAGCCTGAAGACCTGGCCTGGGGATGAGGGAGTGTCACCCTGGAGGTGGTTGATAGACTAATAACAGATCCTACCTCACACTCTCCACTCCTTGTTCTCTCCGTCCCCATCTTTTGTGGCAAAATGGGCAGCAAGTAAATTTAACAAATAAATAAACAACGCTAAATTGTGATTTAAAACAATAATGGCTGAGTTTATACATTACGTTGAGTCCGAGTCAAGCAAATTCCATTGTTGTTTAGAGCAGAACTGGCTGTAACTTATTTTCCCAACCAGCACTGTAGGGTATCTTCTTCTGATAACATTGCGATCTCTCCTAAAGGGGGAATACGACTTTTTTTTTTAAACAAAACAAAACAAAACTGATTTTGGCTGGTGGAAGAGTGCTATTCCAAAATCAGGAATGGCAGTATTGGCAGTTTTAAGAGAGGAAAAAGAGTGGTTTGCTTCTCAGAGGCATTTGGTTCCTATTCCCACCATTATTTTTCTAAAGAAGAAAAAGTGCTTCTGAAAACCACTTATTTTGCCACCAGATTTGGTGAGGTTGGTAGGCAAAGAATGAAGTGTTGGGTGGAGACTACATGAACTCTAAGTTAAAATATACCTTCCTGGCTTAGATCAGTGAGTGAACCCAACTAGAGAACGGATCTGAAAACATCGTTGGGCCAAATCATTTGTATGTGTGAATTGAGAGTGATGCATGTATGCTATTTATGTTATTTACTTATTTATTCAATGTATAGAGCTGCCCATCTCACAACTTTGTTTTTAATCCTATGTGTGGCGCACATAGGATTAAAAACAAAGGAAACCCAACTCCTCATCCATAAGGAAACCATCTTAAGGCCTTTCTGAAATACTGACAGGATTACATAGTATGTAGAATCCCATGTATGATTAACTTCGGCACTTAAGGGGGGAGGATATCGAAATTCTATCTGTGATTAATTACTAAAGCACTGACGGGTATCAAAGTTTCTTGTATCGTGCGTGCATCAGATTCCATTAGACCAGAGCAGCACATGTGCAGGTGTGCTTGGTAGAGAGAGTACTCTTTTTTTACTTCATTCTTTCCCAAGATATATAGATGAAAGATCATTAATATGCCCAATTTACTTTAATTTCCCCCTGCGTAGAGAAAATGTGATCTGATTTACAAATGTCAGAAACAGTGTGGAGAAGTAGAAGAAAACTTCTCTTATACACATTAATCTTCTTAATGATAAGAAGTTAATTAGCGGCAGCTTTTTCTTTTCAGATACTTTGTCACTCTGTTTTCAATTAACACTCTATTGTCAAACCAACCTTATCCTATAATATCTTTAGCTGCCATCTAATGTGTCCTGCTTGTACTTACACTACCCTTTGATTGAAGGACAGAAACACCAGGAGAGATTATTTTTATCTTTGAGGCCAGCTTTACATAGGAATCATTTGTTGGGAAAATAAATAATTCAGTCAATGAAACCTGCTCCTACTTCAGATTCCATGATCAAGAAAATACACACCTCCTTAATTCAGGACAGCCAGAATATATAAATATAAAAAAAACCCTGCTGATATCCAAGTCTCCTCAATATTCAAGTCTCCTTTTCAGGCTTCAGATACAAATCCCTACTCAATGGCAACGTTCATGAAGTGTTTCTTTTTCTTTTTTCTTTTAATGTGATATTTGGCTAGTTAAGAACCACCAGTCTTATCTAAACTGATAGTATGAAATCAAAGTAGGCATCTTCATGGAAGCAGTCTTGCAAGTTTGTGCTTTATATTACATTCAAGCAATCAAAGAATGGATCAATGCGTCTTGCTAAACCTAGGCCTGCTTAACTATGTTTTATTAATTAAAGGTAGGCTCACTTATTATGTGGAGTCAGAAATTTACAAACCACAATTGGTTTTGTATGGCACGCTAAGACAAAACAGAACAAATCACAAATGTCTTAGCATGGTGCACTTACCTCCTTGTACAATTTTGATTATCCTTGAATTACACAAATTTGGCCTTGTGGTATGAGAAAATTGGGAGCTCTTTTCACCTCAGAATTCCAAGGACTTTTTGTTTTGTTTTTAATATTTATTTGTAGGTGTGCATGACTGAATATTTCAATTGAGTTCACATGCTGTTTCTATATCATGCTTCCATTAGGTTTTGTGCAATTACTAAAGTTGGTTGGATTCTCACATTTATTTTTATGTATTTATTTATATTTATTTTTATGCTGTTTGCCTTTATTATTTTTATAAATGTCTCAAGGAAGCAAACATACCCAACACTCCTTCCTCCTTCTGTTTTCCCTACAACAACCCTGTGAGGTGGGTTGGACTGAGAGAGAGTCACCCAGCTGTCTTTCATGCCAAAAACAAAACCTAGAACTCACAGTTGTCCAGTTTCTAGCCTGGTGCCTTAGTTATTGAACTAAATGGGGAATTAGGCTTTATAAACAATAGTGATTGAGTTTACATATTACGTTAAGCCAAATCCAACCCAACCTAACCATGTCACACTCTGGCTGTGGTGCTCTGGCACCTCATGGGTCCTCTTAGAGGAGAGGACCGCCAGCAGAGCATTTTCAAAAACAAATGAGGATAGGAAGGGGAACAATAGGAAAAGAACGCAACTCTGGAAAATCCATTGAAAAAAGGTGCCGGAACTCTGTTCCGGTGCATTCTATGACAAAAAACCCCCCTGGATACGTGCATTTCTATTATCTGTCTGTCCATCCATCAAAGGCTTGATTATTCGATTATGATAGATCGTAAGTTAGAATAAGTAATATTTTAATGATCCATTATCTTTATGCTAGTAAAGCCAGTTGGATCCAACATTTTGGGGCTTTCTCATTAGCCAAATGGTGAAAAAACAGGTATTCTCTATATAGCTCCTGTGCCTCAGAAAATTAGCCTTGAAACAATGTGGGAAGTGATGTGGGATTTGCATTATGGAGATAGAATTAAACACAAAATAAAACATGAGCCTCCCTTTCACTACAGGCTATTCTGCCAATGGAAAAGACTCTGAAGATCTAAGTTAGTGCAGTGATGACTGTGTGCAATTGTTAAAGGACGAAGAGATCAGTCAGAGGAGCAATTGGCTGTGTATTTCCATTGCCTTCCTTTGCATTTTGTTTTTTTCTGTGCATCAATTTCCTAGGCATTTTTTTAAAAAGTTACTTCAAAACCCGAACCCTCATTCATACCAAACCAAGATAGGGTTATGATTATTATCAGGGAATTCAAAGATAAGTCCACCAAGTTTTGAAATTGTAATTTATTGCATGCAGCACAAGAACTTCAGACTGACCCACTTTATATTTTGCACTCTGTGCTGATGCCCATTTTCAATATATGTGCATGACCTATCAAGAGTGAAGTCTTGACCAATTCATATCCCTTCAAAATGCTCAAGGTTACTGTCTTATTTGCCACTTTGGTGTACTTTAAAAAGACTCCCATCAATTTTGCACACATTTAGCCTTTATACTTGATGGAGATGTATTCCAGTATTCTGTTTTCAGTAAAAGAAAGACAGAATCATTACTCTTCATTTTGTAAAGAATTTCCAAAGAAAATATGTGTGCACACTTCACACTAAGCCCCAATATAATTTGCTAGATCTTGTTTTGTTGTATGAACTCATGGTTTATTGTTTAGCGTGCTGTATAAATCCAGTTAATTGGATCTTATCTATCAAATTTACATTTCTGTAAAATATATAAAACATATTATGGTACTGCCTAGTTTACATCCTATGCCTTCACCAAGATACACAATATATCATTTCCTTTGATTCGTTGTCATAACACTCTACATCTATAGACCCAGAAGTAGTGGAAGACTGCATGGCAGCAGTACTACACAACACACCCAACCTAACCAAATATACAAGATCAAAATATCCAGAATCATGAACCTTATTATCCTATGCCTCATGACTTGTTTTCATTTGGTTGGACAAATATACCAACAAATCAGAGGAATACACATAGGATCACCACTATCAGGATTCATAGCTGTGTCTAGAAGCTATATCACTCCCATGCATACAACCAAAATTATGGATCTAGTATGTAGATGACACTTTTGTCATAATAAAAAGGAACAACTAGAGAAGGTACATGAAACAATCAACAACATCTTCAAAAGAATAAAATTAACAAAGGAAGAAGAAAACAACACATTATACATTATACATTATGCATCAGCAGAGGAAATGCCAGCAAATTAGAAATACACGTAAAACCACCCATATTAACTAAGTGTTACACTTCCAAAGTACCAATCTCCCAACCCAATCTCCTACAAGAGAAACTATATAAAAACATTATTCAGATGAACACAAACATACCGTAGCAATCTGGAACACCAGAAAGAGGAAATAGGCTGCCTATACAATATCTCTCACCAAAATGGATACCATGTAACTTTCTCCATAAGCGCCTGACCACCCAATCTATTACAGCACAACTAACACTATGAAAAAGATAGCACTGCTATACATAAAACCTCCCCACAGAAACAGCCATGAGACTATTACAACCACTTGGCATCACCATAGCACACAAACCAACTAAGCCCTCTAAGATATCTTAGTAAACCAAAAGATCCAGTAGCCTAAGAAGAACACAAAATGGAGTCATATACAACAAACAGTGTAAGAACAGTAAGAGCCACTATGTAGATTTACCTATACTGAGCATCCTAGACCAAACTAAATCCAAAAATGCAAGGGCATTCCTGGATGTTTGATGCTCAGACAAATCAGCCATCAACAGGCACATAGAGATAAGCATATTTATATACAATTCAAAAGAGACAATAAAAAACTAAGAAACATATAGAACCAGAATACTTCATTGCCAGTAATCACACCCAAAGTAAGTAGAGATTAACACTAGGAACAACAGCAGACAATCAAACAGAAAATACTCTAATCTAGGAACCAACTCAGACAAACATCAAGTAGTAAACAATAGCCTAATCAAAGAACCACCAAGGAGAAAAACCACACTTCCACCAATTCTCTCAGGGCAAACTATATATAAACAGAGAGCAAACTCTTATACTAAACATTTAGTATTGAAGATGTTCCCTAGTTGGATAATGAAACATCAGCATGAAAATAACCAAGCTCAGAGAGCATTAAGTACCCCACAGTTCAACCCTGAGCTACATATATTCTATTAGTATTTCCTTCACTTTTTGTGTTCACACAACACCCTAAGCCTGGGCCTGCATCCAGAAGCAAATACCTGGTTTGATTAGCACTACTGTAACTAAAATTCAAACCTAGAAGTGAATTGTTCTTGAAAGGTATCTTCTCTCTGCAGTGGTTCTTATTTGGCACAAAAGAAGTGTATTTGTAACAATGCCATCAATGTATCACCCGTTTTTTCTTAATTCTATGCCCATTTCTGGTTGAAGATGTTTGTTTGTTTATGTCTTCTTTGAGGAACTAAGATCTGTTGTCATTTGAGGCTTATTATTTTAGCAAAGTACGGTCCATATGAAAGGCATACTAATGTTCTGCGTTCGTTTTATTCCAAGTTCTGATCTGCTCTTTTCTTTTATTGAACACTGGAACTTCAGAAATCTTGCCATCTAAGTCAGCAGAATAAAGAGCTTATATATTTAAAACTTCCTTCCTGGAAATAATAATTGTTCAAACTCTAGAAATTGATAGGTTGCAGTCCGTCAAAAGCTGTTCTCCAGATCAATATGGATCACTATCCTGTTCATTATTCCCTCAGCTATTCCTAGCGTTGGTATTTCATCATTTTCTACTTTTGCTACGGTTGTCTGCTTCTGTAATTATTTCTGCATAACATTTGTTGTGTATTTCATTCAGTTCCATAAAAATGCTGGGGAAAAAAAGATTTTCAATGGTTAATCAATTATGAGTGGGTGCTGACAGGTTGGGGAAGGGGGAGTTGATTGAAATTGATAAATGTATAACCCTTGTTGTCTATTCTGTTTAATTAAATTATTGAAATCTTGTTACAAGGCTTGTGTTTTTGTATTTTAAAACCTTCTAGGATCTGCTGCCTTATTTGATTTCTTTGCTGAAAAAAAATTGCCTTTATATAAAGCAAATAATCTCATATAAATTCATTTCCTGAGTTTTCTTGTCCAATTTTTCTGTTGCTGTTCCTGCCCTTGTTTCAAGAGATGTGAAAATACTGCCTGGCAAAATAGTTTTGCTCTAATGTGGGAACAGTTGGGACAGAACCCAAGGTCAGAAAAGAGAGTCCTTGGATCTTGGCCAAAACTATTTCTCTAACCTTTTCCTGTGAATGGTATCATATTATTTAAATGTCTAATGAAAGGGGACAACTGCTTGGAATGGGAAGCAGCTTAGAATAAATGTTTTTCTTTTCTGGAGAAGTTTAAGCTGCTCCACAAGCAGCCTGCACCATTCATATCTGTATGGGTGACTTAATTATGAATTGTTGAAAATTGCCTACCTTTCAGGTGTGTAGATAGTAATTCCCAGAATTGCTAGCAAAGACCGCAGTGGCTGGAAAATTCTGGGAGTTTTGTACATCTCAAGGGTACCCAGGTTGGAGAAACTGCCACAAATCAAGATGGCTTTGTCCTTATCTTGCAATAAACCTTAAGCATTGCAAACCACTTGGAGTTTTGTGACAAGGTGATGTGTATTAGTACATAGCCCTTTCCTTGGGAACTGCAAAAAGATATTTCTTCTGTTATATGCTTTCCTGTTGAAAACAGCTTCTCCTAGTGCTGGTTCTCATAAGGGATAGTTGGGACATCTTAAATTTTCATGCTAAAATGGAATGCCAAATCTGACTCCCAGTTATGTAAAATTGCTTAGAAGAAAATGTAAGTGATGATGTTTTTATAATGATCTCTTCTGGTACACAGTGAAGTGTCTAGTTTCCTAGGGAGCAAAGATGTGAAATCATAATGTTTGGAAGGAATCTTGAAGGTCTTCTAGTCCACCTCTCTACCCAAGGCAGGAATACCCAGACCATCCTAAACAAATGGCAGTCTAATCTTTGTTTCAAAACGCTCAGGAGGCAGACTCTTCCACCACTTTAATAGTTCTCACAGTCAGAGAATTTGGGTTTCAGAACTTTAACTTATACACGGTTCAGTCTAACAACCACAGCAGCTGTTTCCAGCACTGGGAATTAGATGGGCCTGACTTTTGGGAATGGGACCAGTGGAATATTGTTCTTTGTCTTTTGAAAAGGAACAGGGCTTCTGTGAACGCTTCTTTTACTGACTCAGGGGTGGCCACTGTAAGATCTGCTTGGTTAGAATGCAGTATTGCAAGCTAGCTCTGCCCACAGCCAGAGGTTCGATCCTGATTGGCTCAAGGTTGACCCATCCTTCCATCCTTCCGAGGTTGGTAAAATGAGGATCCAGATTGTTGGGGGCAATAGGCTGACTCTGTAACCTGCTTAGAGAGGGCTGTAAAGCACTGTGAAATGGTATATACAGTAAGTCTATTGTTATTGCTATTTTGAGTCATTCTTGCCTTTTCTGTCTTTTTTCCTTATGGAAAAGATGACATCATCATCATCATCATCATCATCATCATCATAATGATGATGATGATGGAAGGGACCTTGGAGGTCATCTAGTCCAACCCCCTGCTCAGGCAGGAAGCCCTATACCATTTCAGACAAATGGCTGTCCAGTCTCTTCTTAAAAACTTCCAGTGTTGGAGCATTCACCACTTCTGGAGGCAGGTTGTTCCACTGGTTAATTGTTCTAACAGTCAGGAAGTTTCTCCTTAGTTCTAGGTTGCTTCTCTCCTTGATTAGTTTCCATCCATTGCTTCTTGTCCTGCCTTCAGGAGCTTTGGAGAATAGCTTGACTCCCTCTTCTTTGTGGCAGCCCCTGAGATATTGGAACACTGCTATCATGTCCCCCCTCATCCTTCTCTTCATTAAACTAGACATATCCCATTCCAGCAACCGTTCCTGATATGTTTTAGCCTCCAGTTCCCTAATCACCTTTGTTGCTCTTCTCTGTACTCTTTGAGAGTCTCAACATCTTTTTTTACATCGTGGTGACCAAAACTGGATGCAGTATTCCAAGTGTGGCCTTACCAAGACATTGTAAAGTGGTATTGATACTTCACGTGATCTTGATTCTATCCCTCTGTTAATGCAGCCTAGCACTGTGTTGGCTTTTTGGGCAGCTGCAGCACACTGCTGGCTCATATTTAACTGATTGTCCACTAGGACTCCAAGATCCCTCTCACAGTTACTACTATTGAGCAAGGTACACCTTATACTATACCTGTGCATTTGGTTTTTCTTGCCTAAGTGTAGAACCTTACTTTTTTCACCACTGAATTTCAGTTTGTTAGATAGCACCCAGTGTTCAAGTCTGCCCAGATCCCGCTATATCTTAAGCCTGTCTTTTGGAGTGTTGGCTATTCCTGCCAGCTTGATGTCGTCTGCAAATTTGATGAGTTCCCCATCTATCCCCTCGTCCAAATCATTCATGAAGATGTTGGAATCATTAATAAGGAAATCTATTTTGTATTACATTCCTCATTTATGTAATTGTATTATATAAATTATTATATAAGTGCATGCATATTATATTACATATATTCATATGCATATTCATATTATATATATGAATGCAACTTGCCTTCAGAAGTTGTGGGTGCTTCACCACTGGAGGTTTTTAATAAGAGACTGGATGGCCACTTGTCTGAACTTCTGCTTGAGCAGAGGTTTGGACTAGAAGATCTCCAAGATCCCTTCTAGCTCTACAGTATTCTGATTGATGGATGGATGGATATAGTGAAGCAAATGTTGCTATGGCATGGAGTAGAACATGTCTAGTTGTGACCGTTCTTCTATGAAGCAACTTTCTCAAGGAAAACTCTTCATCTTCACTCCTATAAAGAGGATTCAATCTGGTGTAAGCCCGCTGAATAGTAGAACTAAATTTGTTAGCATTGATTAATTGAATTATATCCTGGCCATCAAATTCTAAGAGCAACTTAAGAGACTTAGTTCACATACCGGTATTACACCAAGATGTAGGTTCTTCAGATGATTCGTATATAATGTTATGCCATAAACCATGTCTAAGAAATCGAGGCTCGTTAATTCTGCCCAACATAATAAAGCCAATGTAAGAAAATCCACCACATTTAGCACAATATATAAACTTGTAGATGAAAATCCCATTTTTCAAAACTTTTATTCTCTTGTTGCTGCTGCTTTTCTAGCTGTCTTTTATACTACAGCAGCTTGCTACTGATCTGTGTTAAAAAAATTCTGTTTATGCCACTTTGGCTGATTTTGATTAGAAAGGAAATACAGTATAAATAAATGCCACAACTTGTCAATGTCACAATCAGTAAACTAAATATCAAGCTTTCCCACAGATCTCTTTCAAGGAAAGTTTGGATCAATACACTGGGAACAAAAGATTGATCTCTTCTACGTTTTCTAGCTTTGGCTCTCAGGAATTTTATACGTTTTATGATAGAAGATTGGCTTCTTCATATAGCAATTACAAGGAGATACTGTTATCATGTAAAAACCAAGATAGTAAGATACGGAATAATTTCATGTTATTCCAAGAAAATTCAACAATATAAAGAAAATATAAGGATGCTTTACAATTTTTCAAGCAACAAACCTACCTTTTTTGCACGAAAAATACATGGAAATATGGTGGTATGATTCAATCATACTTTCTGGAAAACTATAGCCTCCGCTTTCAAAAGTTCATCATACGTTACCTAAACATTGTTGACAGAAAGACTAGATGTCTGTGTGCAGGAAAAACCAAGAAATAGTCATTATAATTACTATAGTATTATCATTTCTTGGACCTTTATAATATCAGGGGCTGCCACAAAGAAGAGGGAGTCAAGCTATTCTCCAAAGCAGGACAAGAAGCAATGGATGGAAACTAGTCAAGGAGAGAAGCAACCTAGAGCTAAGGAGAAACTTCCTGACAGTTAGAACAATTAACCAGTGGAACAACCTGCCTCCAGAAGCGGTGAATGCTCCAACACTGGAAGTTTTTAAGAAGAGACTGGACAGCCATTTGTCTGAAATGGTATAGGGTTTCCTGCCTTAGCAGGGGGTTGGACTAGACGACCTCCAAAGTCCCTTCCAACTCTGTTATTCTATTCTATTCTGTTCTGTTCTGTTCTGCTCTGCTCTGCTCTGCTCTGCTCTGCTCTGCTCTACTCTACTCTACTCTACTCTACTCTACTCTACTCTACTCTACTCTACTCTATTCTATTCTATTCTATTCTATTCTATTCTATTCTATTCTATTCTATTCTACTTTACTCTACTCTACTCTACTCTACTCTACTCTAGGATGTGTTCATTGTGAAAGAGAACAACAAACAAACCCCAAAACAAACAAACAACTCAGAATCTTTCTGTGGGCTGAAGTTAATCATACTCATATTGGTTGGGAGTTTTAGGAATGGCAATTCCGAGGAGGTCATAAAACTGGAATTGGTTGTTTAAAGCATCTCTACTGAGTCTTTAACTACCTCCTTAGATGTTTGTCTCAGAACAACCTCAGGTGTCATCAGAACAGACTGCATTTTATGGATTTTGTTAGTTCAAAAGTAAAATGTCACCTTGTCTTTCAAATATAAATAACAACTCCTTGCTGTCACCTTCTCCTGGCTCCTTTGGTCTATCTGGCACCTTGGCAAAATGTGTAGGATCCTGTTACTCAATACAAACCATTTGTCTGCCAAAGACAGAAACGTCTTCCTGTGAAATTTGGTACCGGTGACAAACAGGCTCCTCAAATGCAGGGCAAAACCCTCCCCTCTGACTGGGGAGGTAGGTATTTGGGGTATTAGGCTGAGGAAATGCACCCAGCTACAGCATCAGAATCCTTCCCATTGTTGTCTGTCTTGCAAGAATGCATGCTTTTGCTCTAGATGTCTGTGGAGATTCTCAATCACCCAGGTCCTAATACTTTCTTTCTTAGAATTCTTTACTCTTTATTGGCCAAGTGTGATAGGACACACAAGGAATTTGTGTCTGGTGCATCAGCTCTCAGTGTACTTACAAACATACAGTGTGCATATAAGCGTACAGTGTACATACAAACATAAGCTCTTAGTGTACATATTTCTACATAATTAACATATGTACATAAATAGCAGTGTACATAATTATCCCAAAGGTGCTTTTTCCAAAGGCAACTGGATTTTCTTGGTTTCTTTTTTCTTTGAAAATGTTTTGCTACTCATCAGAACTGAAGTAGCTTCTTGGGTGAGCAGCGAAAAGTTTTTCAAAGAAAAAAAACAACCAAGATAGTCCAGCTGCCTTTTAGAAAAGCACCTTTGGAACTACTTTACTCTAAGTTCCCTTTAGCATGTTTTTGTCCCATCCAGTTTGTCCACTCTTACAGTTATAGCGCACAGAAATTCAAAGGCAGTTGTGAAGTGTGCTTTGAGCTATAAATATGTCAAGAAGTCACAGGACACACTCTGAGGTCACTCTAAACAACCACAAAGGTTAGCTATCATGTATGTTGTCCATTGTCTTCCCATGTTAGATTAGAGCTCCCAGAATGTACAGCTCGTAATAGCTAAGTATTTTTTTTTTAATCCCATTTATATCCTGCCCTTCTCCGAAGACTCAGGGCGGCTTACAATCTAAGAAGCACAAATCAATGTGCTTAGCAATAGCCTCCATTCTATGTAAATGCCTGCTTATTATTAGGGCTTTCGCCCCCCCCAAGCGGCATTATTACAAAGTCAGCCTATTGACCCCAACAATCTGGGTCCTCATTTTACCTACCTCGAAAGGATGGAAGGCTGACTCAACCTTGAGCCTGGTGGATTTTGCACATTGTTATTATAAATTGGGACTGTCTGATATATTTCTTTCTCCTTTTATTTTCCAAGCAGAAAGAGGTAAGGTTGACAGTGACTATGTCGAAGTCAGTTAATGGGGTGTGCCAAACCACATTTTCTGTAGTCAAATATTACTCAGTTTTATCCTACAGGTCTTCTGGCTTTGAAGTTAGAAAAATATGGAAGTTACTATCGGCACACTATTTCTTGACCTAACTTTATAAAAGTCAATACATTGATATGTGATTGGTGAGGTCATTGCCTAAACCCTATAATTATATTCAGGTGTTCCAGTATCTGATGCTACTAATGACATTTGAGTCATCACAAGTATAGTATTTCATCGTTTGTTTCCCCTTTGTCCCTCCGTGGATGCCCATATGACCATTGAACTTTAGCTTTTTAAAAATAGGGTTCTGCAGACTCTACTCTGAATACTTTAATTGGAGATTTAGGGTATTAAATGTGATACATCGATGCTTTTGCATTTTTCTTTTGTTTATAAAATGAGTGATACATTTTATAATCTTAACAGAATTAATGGTAGAATTAAGCATCTGAAACATCCACTGATTACTACGGATAGATGTAATTGAGTTGGACAAAGATTAATTAATGGCATTAAATATTAAAGTTGCTTTTATAGAATTGAACGCTATTTGGTTCCGCCCCTTTTTATGTATATAATGAGGAAACAAAAAAACCCTCTTTATCACCTAACAAAGGAAAGCATTTTCTAATATTGTAAGTACATTGCAACTGCATTGTGTTATTTCAAATTTCTGCCAATAGAAATTGACAACGTTTTTTGGCTAGGCTAGCGCCATTAGCCATCAGATTCAAGCTAGAAGATTAATCGGCTAGTGATCGGCCTCCCAAGTTTTCTGCTTGTTTAACCTAGCACCTCAGCAACACTTCATTTTTCTTCCTCCTCAGCTCTACAGAAAGTTCCTGAAAAGGCAGGTCAAATATTTGTCAAGTGCCTCTGCTTAAGCTTGACTGAAGAGCTATAGATTTTTTTTTAAAGGGTAGAGACAAAATATTTTCTTATTTGTGGGGGTGTTCTCTTCCCTCTTCATAGCTAAGTGGCTGAGTACCCAAACCAGTCAAGATACTTTGATATATTAGGCAGAACATTCCAGGAACACTTTCCCTCCTTTTGAGGCAGGAAAAAGATACAATAAAAACAAATTAAGTGACTAATAATTTGCTGCCCTTTCATGATATCTTTTGCCTGAGGCATCCACTCTATCTAACAGGAGAGTTGGCCCCATTCTTGGATATGAAACAATATTTCAACAATATGAAATGTAATTCTTATTTGTTCCGACTGATTATTGATCCAGTAACATTACATCGTAATGAAAATGTTGTACTGATATAGTGTTGTATCTCTGGGCTTAGAAAGCGGTATACAGTCTCCCCCTAAGCAATTCTCAGAGAAAGAAAGAAACAATGGAACAACTAAAGACAGAAAGCTAGATTTGGGGCAAAACTGAACACAATTGCAGGTTGGATAACAAATATTGGCTTAGGCTATGAAGGAGTGAGCTACAACCCAAAGGCCATCGAGCCATCAGAATGAACTTTGATGTGCAGTTTTGAGCTGAGAAAAATACCACAAATGTAGCATAACTCCAAAATCACCATAAAACAGTTTTTTTTTAAAAAACCCAGAAATATAAAATGTTGTTCCATTCATACCCATGATATTGCCCACTAAATTGTGTGAGGTTGCATCAACTTGAGTCTTCAAATGTCTTGGGAAGTGCCAAGCAAAGTGTCAGGGCTACAACCCCCTTTTAGATGCAATTTTCACGAAATAGGATTCAGAGATATACTATATTTGATGCAGGCACTTATTTATCTAACCAGGAGGTCTGCCACCTATGAACAGATAAATATTAATCTTGAAGTTGCTGAATTCTTTTCGAAACTATCCAGATTGTTGATGAAATCTTGTGACTGCAAATTCCAAGATTTCATTATGCGTTGTGTGAAGAATTCCATTTTCCCCTTATCTTAAATCTCCCACTGTTTAGCATCATAAACAATCATGGGTCCTTTTGGTATAAGTAAAAAGGAAAAATCCATATTTTTTTTTGGTACTTGATATACAGTATGCATATATAAAAAGGGACACGGTGGCTCAGTGGGTTAGGACGCTGAGCTTGTCGATCAGAAGGTCGGCAGTTTGGCGGGTCGAATCCCGAGTGCCGCGTAACAGAGTGAGCGCCTGTTACTCGTCCCAGCTTCTGCCAACCTAGCAGTTCAAAAGCACGTAAGAATGCAAGTAGAAAAATAGGGACCACTATGGTGGGAAGGTAACAGCGTTCTGTGCGCCTTTGGCGTCTAGTCATGCCGGCCACATGACCACAGAGAGGTCCTCGGACAAGCTCTGGCTCTTCGGCTTTGAAACGGAGATGAGCACCGGCCCCTAGAGTCGGAAACGACTAGCACGCACGTGCGGGGAAACCTTTACCTTTACCTTTATGCATATATATCCTGTTTTCCCTAGTCCGTGTTACTTTCAAGATTAAACTTTTAACTCCAATGCCTTGATTGATAATGTTGTTTATTCTTTTCTAGACATATTCTGTGTCCAGAAGATTATATTCCAAGGGTGATTGTGCCACAGTTTTTATCTGAAGAACTTCACAATATTGGTGATTTTACTTTCAATTCTATTCCAAATGAATCCCGGTATAGATTTTACTCTTTCACAGCAGACCACACTGTGAAAGGTGTCATTGGAGAGAGGAATACAAGGCTTCAATCAGGTCAGTTCTTAGCTTAACCTTTAAAGGACTCCCTTTGCCATCTCCCCTTAAAACACCATGTTCTGGATTGTTAGTGACCTTAAGGGAATTAATAGATGAATCTTTATTATTGAACTTTTGAAGGCACATGACTTGAGTAAGAAAGAAGGGATGAGAAGAAACTTCTGTGAATTTATTCATTTCACCTTTAGATTAAGTTGTTGGGTTTTTTTGCACAAAATACAGCTTATCATACAGGGGCTGTAGTGATAAACTAAAGTCCAATAACTCATTATTAGAAAACAATATTTTTTCCTTCAGCAGAACATTGTATCTTACATATGTGTTTTTTTTAAAGAAGAGAGCTGTGCAACTTCTTGCCCTCCACCCAACTGACAAGCATATTTGAAAAATTTCGTAAGAGTCTTTTCACTATCAAAAAGGAAAAGGCTGCTTGGGTCAAATCAGGAAAGCGTGATTCAATTAAAATTGCACTGGTTAGGAAACAGTGTTGCTGCTTCAATGTGGTGAGTGTGGAAGGAAGCCGTTGCTGCATCACTCTGTGGACTGCAAGACATTTGGGAAACCCAATAAAAATTCAAAACAGGGGAGAAAAGGGAGGGGGGGAGGAGAATGCACCCCTCCTTTGAATCTCATTTACTTCAAGATTGAAATTTAGAGAGGTGAAATCCAATCCAAGTCCCTAGCAAAATGTCTTGAGCAATTTAATGCAAGAAAAGCATGAAGCTGAAAGTGTTGGCTAAGAGTAAAAAAAACTTCCTTTTTTGGTCATCTTTAATAAAGTAATCATACAGGTTAGGAGGAGGAAGACGTTGGAGATTAGGCAATTTAACGTATCCTAGTGGTAACAGCAAAGATGTCTTGATATCTAATGTAAACATGGTTGAAAGATGATAGGATTTTACATTGCATCAGCATGATATGTATTGTACATAAAATAAATTGACGCACACACCCCTCCAAAAAATAATCAAAGTTACCCCAAATTCACATATTAGGATGCTGGTGTCAAGGCCAAGATCCGGTGTGACACTGTTGCAGAAAAGTCATTTTAAAAGAAAAAAAAAGTCGAAAAGACTTCCTTTGAGTGAAAGTTTGAATGCCTGTATGGTTTGGTTCTGCTTTAATAAGATTATGCATTGATTATCCATTAAAAGGAATAGTTTTAAGAATCTGTTCCATTAATCTGGAGGGGATTGTCATTTACTAACAACTGCTTGCAAAAGGATAGAAAGAAAAAAAGGTTAGGAGACCTGGGCAGATACACATTGGATGCCCAGTGCCCAGTGCTTCTTGCAGAGAGCTTGGTGGGCAGAGTAAGAAAAGCACCGTAGACACATCTGAAGGGAAGCCCACTCAGCATCACCAACAGTCCAGAAACCCTGATAAAGCAAGGTATCCAGGTATGGTAACAGTCTCCAGCCAAACCTGTGTTTGTTTCAGCTGTTCCTTTCAAGAGACTAGACCAGAGGTAAGCAACCTCGCCTCTTTTATGACTCATGGACTTCAGCTCCCAGAATTCCTGAGTCAGCTATGCTGACTCAGGAATTCTGGGAGTTGAAGTCCATGAGTCATAAAAGAGCCGAGGTTGCCTACCCCTGGACTAGACAGTCACCTGTCTAAAATGGTATAGGTTCTCCTGCTTGAGCTGGACTAGAAGACTTCCAAGGTCCCTTCCAGCTCTATTCCCATTCCCATTTCCCATTCCATTCCATTCCATTCTGTAAATGTAGTACAAAGATCAGAAAAAGCTCTAAGCAGATTTGGGTGATGACCCCTGTAATCCTACCAGTGGCCGGACGTCCCCATATGACAGGCTTCCCTTGGAAGAAAGGTCGCTTGACTTCACTGGGAATATTACAGAGAGATGTGAGTACAAAGTATGTGTGCCCCAATCTACTAAATCTTATCTCTGACCCCAGGAGTTAATATACTGATGAAGGAAAAAGAGAGCTGAGGATTACTGAATAAGAATAATGTACCTCTACTTATAGGGACGCGGTGGCTCAGTGGGTTAGGATGCTGAACTTGTTGATCAGAAGGTCGGCAGTTTGGCGGGTCGAATCCCAAGTGCCGCGTAACAGAGTGAGCGCGTTACTCATCCCAGCTTCTGCCAACCTAGCAGTTCAAAAGCACGTAATGCAAGTAAAAAAATAGGGAACGCTACGGTGGGAAGGTAACAGCGTTCCGTGCACCTTTGGCATCTAGTCATGCCAGCCACATGACCACGGAGACGTCCTTGTCTTCAGCTTTGAAACGGAGATGAGCACCGACCCCTAGAGTTGGAAATGACTAGCACGCATGTGCAGGGGAACCTTTACCTTTTTATCTTCTACTTGGGCTATGCACTTTATTGTAATTGCTACACATGGCAGTAAGAACTGCAGACTCCAAAACAGCCTTTTCTGGACTGGCTCTAAGGAAGCTTTCTTTCCCCCTGCCTTGGCAGTTTTTCAGGAATGGGAGATTTATTGGCTTCCAGGCTTCGGGTGAGCCCAAGAACCATAACTTACCATATCAGTTCTGTTATCTTCCCTTCTCCATACCCAATGCTTTGCAGTAAGCATTGTGGTAAGGCAAGAGGGGAACAGAGACATGGGCTCGAGGGTTTCTCTGATCTGTGATAATAAATTCACAAGAATGGCAGTGCCTTAAGACTAGCTCAAATCAGGTTGCCCATAAAGTAGCAAACACACACCCTGCAAGTGAATCCAAAGCACGCATCTTGCAAACCTGCTCAGTTTAAGAAAGTTTCCAGAAATCTCCCCACCCATCCTGTTTCTACAAGAAAATGTAACCTGAAACAGGAGGACTGTTGAGGAAGAGATGCCAAATGGGCAGAGGGGTGGACTTGCCCCACAGTGTCCTTTTGATCTTGATCGTTTTCTTCAACAATCAAGAACCAGCCTGAAGATCTGCGTGTTGCCTATGAAGATTTCACACCTGATTTTGTGTGCTTGCCACAGGACCATAGTGTAGGAGCTGACTGAAACCGAAAAATTGCTCTTTTGTAAAGTTAAATTGTTGTCACTGGAGAACTACTGATAAATTTGGATTTGATTTCTAGTCACTCTGTAAGCAAAGCTATTATTAAATAGACACTGTAATACTTTCAAGGGTCTGTATCTAAATAGGCACAAAACTTGTGCTGAACTTTACCGGAGAAAGAAAAATACAATCTAACCTTGATACTACTATACAATTTGAGTAGGATCGTGAATTCTGGCATTAGCTAGAAGAGAAAACCTTTGTAGTAATAGAAGAGAATATTTGTAGTTCAGGAGTGAACTGTGGGGACCTTGTGCTCTCTGAGCATTTTGTTGGTTTTCTTGCAGATTATCCATTTAAGGTAATGTTATCTAGTTGGGTAATGAAACGTCTGCAAAAAACCCACCAATCTCAGAGAGCACCAACGACCCTAAAGATCTCCATGTTATGCCTAAAGGTGAGAAGTACTTTAAGTTTAAGTTTAAGTTTATTATATTTGTATACCGCCCTTCTCCGGAAGGACTCAGGGCGGTGAACAGGGCACATATAAAATACAAAGTACAAAAATTAAAAGAGAATTAAATACAAGGCCCGAGCTAAAACAATAAATAATAATATAAAACCACAATAAAAAACCCCAACACATCCCCCATCAGGCCAGGCCGGCTTGTTCAAATAAAAAGGTCTTCAGATCGCGTTGGAAGGAGCGAAGGTCAGGCGCCGTCTGGAGCTCAACCGGCAACTGATTCCATAAGTCCGGAGCGCCCACAGAGAAGGCCCTCCCCCTGGGGGCCACCAGACGACATTCTCTGACTGGTGGCACCCTGAGGAGGCCCTCTCCGTGTGAACGCACAGGGCGGAGGGAAGTTGACGCCGGCAGCAGGTGATCCCCGAGGTACTCCGGACCCATGCCATGTTGTCTTAACTGATGTTTTTTTTGTTTGTTTTTGGAAACAGAAAAGTTTTATTCTATCAAATTTTGGAAAAGGAACTTTTGCACCTGGTATGATCCAATTTGCATGGGTTTAGCTTATTCCTGTATCCATCTGGAGAGTAGTACTTAGGACCTTGCCTTGTCTAACAACAACAACAAACAACAACTGAATGGAGTCAGAGTTGCTCAGTATTTGGTAGGAACCCCCCAGGAAATGCCAGGGTTATACTGTACGCCAGACGGAGAAGTGGAACAAAGTTTCCAGAAGAAAAGCATGAAACGTTTCATTTTCATATTGGGCCAAACCACATAATATCAGGTAAAATCAGAGTCAACTCCGAGGTTCCCTTTTCTTAGCTTAGTCCCACATTCCATATAATACTGACGGCCTTTCTGTTTTGCGCTGGCCTTAGCAGCTTTAATAGACAACATCATGATGTTGTGGGTGCTCCATCACTGAAGGTTTTCACTAAGAGATTGGACAGACATTTGTCTCCTGCCTGCGCAGGGGGTTGGACTAGAAGACCTCCAAGGCCCCTTCCAAACTCTGTTATTCTGTCCTGATCACTATGATGGTTTTACCATTCTAAGATGCAGAATTTCCAAAATGACTGCTTCTTTTTGTGGGTGAGCTCTTCGTTATTATTATTTTTTTAGCTGCTATCTTTCCTTGGCTCTTCCCATTTCTTTATAGTGGCAAAGATTCCCCCATTTTATTTCCATCCTACATCCTGCAGGGGACTGGACTGATCAGCTTTATCCAAGCAGTGCCACAGCATGCTTCACCTAGGATCCAGACAGAACAAAAATTACAGGGTGAGCATCCTTTTTAAAGCAATCAAAGCCAGTTGATTAAGGCTTCAGGCTAGAAGCCCGGAAACCGTGAATTCTAGTCCTGCCTTAGCCATGAAAGCCAGCTGGGTGACTTTGGGCCGGTCACTCTCTCTCAGCCCAAACCCCCCTCATAGGGTTGTTGTTAGGGGGACACTAGAGGAGGAAAGTATGCTGGATATGTTCACCACTTTGAGTTATTTGTAAGAATATTAAGGACATGATACAAACTACAATGGCCAGATCTGAGAGGAGCAAAGAACCACCTTTTGGTGAACTCTTATCCATCCACCCATCCATCCATCCATCCATCCATCCATCCATCCACCCACCCACCCACCCACCCATCCATCCATCCATCCATCCATCCATCCTTCCATCCATCGTTGCCCAATTCCAACAGATTCTTGGCAGTATACAAAACTGAAAAATCCACAGATAAAACAGATAAAGCATAAAAACCACAAAAACAGTCTGAACTAAAACAAACTTATAAACAACACAAATACAATACAAAAGCCCACTCCCCCAATACAGTTATACATTAATACATTAGCCCCAGGCTTGATATCAATTTCCAGATGCACTTCTTGAGGAAATTAATTGATCACCTTAATGCTGATGTATCTTGACTATTTGCCACATTTATTCCTGTCCTGCTGTTTTCGTTTGTTTCAATTCTGTCTTAGTTGTGAAATCTTGAAAATGCAAGCATTGTTTTGCAACTTTGAATTACCTTTTTATAAAGGTATAATGTAAATATGGATTTAGTATCTTTTGTACTGTTATAACTGTAGGCTTTGGGTTTTACCAAGATGTTCAGTCTTTTGTCTTCCCATTTCCTTTACTGTTTTGCTTAGTATTCCGCCTGAAGCGGCATTCTGGAAGAAAAAAAAATTTCTGGAAAGTGTTTGTGACTTTGGCAACATTTAATACAATTGTAATAAAGGCAGCATTGTGACTTTGTTCTCTCCTCACGATACCAATGTAAATATACGTGATTTTTGCCAAGTTTGAGAACGGTTAGACAAGGATCTGAATGGGAGATTAATACATTAAAGGGAAAAAGGAAGGAGTGAGGTGAAAAGAAGTTCTCAGTGTGAAAATCCTCAAGACATATTCTGCTGAAAATAATAGAACCATCCATGATGTAAAAGTGAAGCATTAAATCCCCACAATCCCATGCCAACTGTTGATTGGAAAAATCTGCCAAGTCTTCTTGCTTGAAGAGCCTTGAATGCATGGCTAAGTTTTTTTTTAATCCCCTTTGTCATAAGCCAGGGGTCTTCAAACTTGGCCCTTTTATGACTTGTGGACTTCAACTCCCAGAATTCCTCAGCCAGCATGCCTGGCTGAGGAATTCTGGGAGTTGAAGTCCACAAGTCATAAAAGGGCCAAGTTTGAAGACCCCTGTCATAAGCACTTAGTACTACTAACCTATTACCCAGATATATATCTGCTTGAAGAAATTAACATAAGCTAACAACCCTGTACATTTCTTCACATCTTGCTTAGAGCATCACAGATACTGTAGAGGTCTCCCATCCCTTCTGGAATGAAGTAAGAAAAGGTCATGGTTCTTCTACTCCTTGTCCATCACAAAGCAGTCCCCACCCGTGTTTTTCAGCTGTGATTCTGCTCAAGCCCACCTTATACCCATCAGAGTAGATTGTTTCAAGTGTCCTGTTCTGGTTTAATTAACCAGCATTGTTGCGATTGGCTGCCTGGCTTGCCACACCCCTTCCCCTAGGCTGGTCGATGCCCTGTGCAGCTAGGAGCCCCACACCCATTTCTTTATATTTCCATTAAAAGTAACACTTTCAAAACTATAAGCTAAAGACTTCTTAAAGTCCAGCACCTGATTCCAGAGTGCTCAATGGTAATTTTCCAACTTCTATAAAAGCTTTTGCTACACTCCATTATTCCCCATAAGCACCCTTTTTGTTTCTTCCTTTCCTCTCCCACTCCCCTGCCCCTGGTATGCAAAGTTTCTTCTTGGTTGTATGACTTAAAAAGAAAAAAACCTAGCTAGATACATTCCACCCATCTCCTAAGCATATAGCTGCCAGTTGTAAGGACATTGAAAAGAGAGGAGCCTCTGGCAAGTTCCTTTGCAGGAATGGTGGATTAGCCCACAGTTTATTGGGGCAATGTTGGTACAATGGAGAGAGAGAGAGAGGATAAATATAAATTTTATTTATTTATTTATTTTAATTCCATTTATATCCCGCCCTTCTCCGAAGACTCAGGGCGGCTTACAAGCTTAGCAGTAGCCTTCATTCTATGTATATGCCTGCTTATTAGGGCTTTCACACACACACACACCCAAGCGGCATTATTACAAAGTCAGCTTAATTGCCCCCAACAATCTGGGTCCTCATTTTACCTACCTTGGAAGGATGGAAGGCTGAGTCAACCTTGAGCCTGGTGGGATGCGAACCTGCACTAATTGCAGGCAGCTGGTGTTACTTAAGGAGGCATTAGTCCACTGCTCCACCAAAGGCAGGGGTAGGCAACCTTGGCTCTTTTATGACTCCTGGACTTCAACTCCCAGAATTCCTGGTCTAAGGGAATAAGGAGAATAAGGATATAGAGAATAAGGAAATTGTGCAAAATTAAAATGACCGTATACAGGAAGGTGGAAGGAGGGCACCCTTGAGTGAAAGCAAATATGAAGGACTAGGGAGGTGGAGCCAATCCCTAAAAGTAAAAGACACACCACACCAAAGTCATCCAATAACACTGGATGTCCCTACGTTGGAGGGAGGGATGAGAAACAGAAAAAGAACCGGTCTGATCCTGTACTGGCCTGAGTCCAGGCTGAGCCCCAGGCAGACCCAGTTGCCGACCTGCATCAATCCAGCCTGGAATTTCAGAAGTATAAAAAGCTAGGAGCAGCAATGGAAACTCGAAGCTTACGCTGCTGTGCAGAAATGCTTTTCATATAATTGATAATATTTTCCATATCTTAGCAAAGTGAATAAATTTGTGAATCTGGCCCTGCCCTGAATATGCCTAAGCCTGAATGAGCCTTTTAACCTAAGTTCTATCTGTTACTATATCTTTAGTGCAAGATGATTTTCTCAGAATTTTCAGAGCAGATCACAGTGCAGTGTGTTGGGACTACATATAAATGCAATTAAACATTTGGCAACATTATTAGGTGTTGTTAATCCATGTGGTTTGCTAATGTAAATGAGGTTTCTTTTGCCCTACAGCTTCTCAACCTTACAAGCGTATATGGAGCTTCAAATGGAACCAGGAATGGCAGCTTGTACTCTGTGAACGCTGCTTTTCGTTATTGCTTTTTTATTTGCTTTTGTGAAGGCTAGAGAAACCAAATCCCCTCAGCTATTGTCCTGAGTAAAGCCTGTACATCTGCAATTTAATGAACACTGCCTGCACAGAATTTGAAAGAATAGGGAGTCAGCTGAGAAGGCATCAGCCTGGACATATCAAATGTCAGTGTTGATTGTATTTGGAAATTAAAGAGTAGGCAGCTGAAAAAGCTGCAAAACTATTATTTGATGCTGTCCATTTATCTTCTCTGTGCATACTCCTTGATGTAGAGGTGGGATTCACATAGTCCTCCAGGTATTGTTAAATGTCAGCTCTCATCAGCCTTTATGAACTTGATCACTGGTAAAGGATGATGGGTGTTGTAGTCCAGCAAAAATCAAACCCAGGTCCTGAGCGCTTAAAGCAATAGCATTAGCACTAGCACTTAGATTTATATACTGCCCTAAATTTACAGCATTGTCTGGGCAGTTTACAAGGTAGGAGAATTATTGCCCCAACCATCTGGGTCCTCATTTTACCAACCTCAGAAGGAATGGAAGGCTGAGTCAACCTTCAGCCCTGTCAGGATTGAACTCCAGGCTGTGGGCAGAGTTTGCCTGTAGTACTGCAATCACTGCACCACCAGGGCTCCTAAAGCACGGGTAATACCATGGATGCAATTTTCATATCATTTCAAAGAGAGTGGTTTCTCTGCCGCCCATTCATTCATTTTTGGTTATCAGCAGTGATCATCACAACCAGCTCTACTGTACTTCAGTCTTTGAGGAATGTCATAAAAGTTGATACCTTACACAACATTTTTGTGAAATTTACAGGAATTATGTAAAGTGGTTCTACCTAAGATCCAGGACCACACACAGCTCCTAGAATCCTTGGTTGAAGTTTTCCAGCCAATCGTTAACATTTAAGGTGAAAATTATCCAGCGTATAGAATTATCATACACTTCACATTTAATTAATTTAATTAGAATGGGGCTTAACTTGACATTTAATTATGGCTTTCAGACTGGATGGCCTCCAGGTGAAGAGACTGCCAGGGCCACCGTCCCAAGCCAGCAGCACCGTTGCTAAGAATTCTGGGCTTTCATGTTCCCTTGCTTGGAAGAAGTTGAGGGTGGGGAAGACCAGTGCAGAAGGCGTCCCATTTTGTTGATGTGTTACCAGCACAGCAGACGGAGGCTAGGCTAGACTCCAGCTCTTTTGTAGCTGTTAAAACAAAATGAATGGGAACATTTAGATGGAGTTTGTGGTGGCACAGCACATTTCTACCATGCTTTGGTGCACTTTGAGGTCTGTCTGAAGCTTACAGGAAACCGCAGCACCGAAGGAACATACAAGACGTGTGCACCTGTTTACTTGGTCTTGCAAACGTCACACTTGCAAACAAAGAACAAGAAGCGGTGAAGCAGTTGAAGTGTTACTTTCTTCAAAGGAAGTTGTTCATACATGCAGACAGCCAACAATCGGCACTGGAAATGTGGCTGTTACTCTTCTCTCAGTCTCCTCTACTGCCAACCACCATGCCTGACAATGTTTTCCTTAATGAGAGCATGGTGGTAGATGGTATTGGGTCATCCGTCACATGAAAGACCAGCCTCATCATTCCACAGCAAGACAGCAACTTCAAATATCAAGGCCTAGATTTTCTAATAGCACACAACACTCTCTAATTTCTATGAAGAAACCAATAGCTTTTGTAATGGATCTCTTAGGAGTCTTGCTTTATTATTTTATTCCAGTCAATTAAATGACCCTCTGCTCTTTCTTCAGATGTTTAGGTTTTCCCAAGCTCTTTATTTCCTTTGCCTTTCTGGAACAGGTCTTGCTGTGTATGCTGTGCAGCTTTGTTTTGATGCCAAATAGAAATGACACCAAAGAAGGAAACAACTTACCACGTCTGAGCAAAGTCTTTCCCAACCCTCAAATAACTTGAGAGTTATTGCACCAGACTTATTGAAGGGAATTTCACAAGCAGCCACCAATCAAGTAGCCACACATTGTTTGTATGAGACAAGGCAATTGACTGCGTTGTGGGGTTAAAAGATACAACAAGAATGATGAAACAGTATGCTCCTTAGCTTTGGATATATATATTTTTTCATTCCAGATGCGAGAGTGCTTGTTTGCAAGGAAGGTTACAAATTTCCATTCTTCAAGATAATTAAAAAAGAAGAAATACCAAAAGATGATTGCATTTAATAAGTAACGACTTGTGTCTGGCATCTGCTTCTTGTAGTGATCCGCTGGACATGTTTGGTCTAGTGGTGAAGACACAAAGATAGAAACCAGAAGATTGTGAGTTGTAGTCCCACCTTATGAAAGTCAGCTGGGTGACTTTGGGCCAGTCTCTCTCTCTCAGCACAACTCACCTCACAGGATGGTTGTTGTGGGGGAAAAGAGGAGGAGGGAAGAGTTTAAGGTGTGTTTGCCACCTTGAGCTATTTATAAAAATAATAAAGGTAGGATATAAATTAAAAATAACCTAAACATAAAATATCATTGCTTTGGTCCATTTGGGATGAGGGGTCATAGTAATGTTATATGGTGAGTTTCTATCACTGGATTAGGGGATTCAGCTACAGTCACTAACCCTATTAAAGTGAAAGAAGCTAATCTTGGTGAGTCAGCAAAGCCAGAGATTGTACTGATAGAAAGGAATAACTGTAGCTCTGGGTTGAACTGTGGAGTCCTTGGTGCTCTCTCAGCTTGGTGATTTTCTGGCAGGCCCCACTCTCTTCTAGTACTGATGACATTACCTAGTTTGGTAATGAAAGGTCTGCAAGAAAACTACTAAGCTCAGATAGCACCAGGGTCTCCCGGGGGAAGTATCACAAGAATGAGCTCAGTTCCTTTCTGGGCTTCTTCCAGCTTCACTTATCGCTCAGCACATCTCTTCCATTTTGATTTTGCATGGCTTGCTTTGGGATCCAGATCTAAACTATGACTTAAATTTAATATGGTTATGAAAATAGGCCAACTTCGAGGTATTGTTTATAAAGCTCAAGTCTGCTAAATTTCAGTCGTTAAGATCAACTCCAAGATTAACATTATAAAATACAATTGAATTTGAGATGCCAACAGAAATGATTCCACTGTCCTAGGATGAGAGGGAAATGAAGGCAGACAAACTTAAGTTTTCAGTGTCATATTACACTCTAGTTTGGTATTTTATCTAAATGCAGCCAAAACTGCAGGGGCACACCACACATACTGTATATAGACTTGGCTTGTGAGATAGCAAGAAAAAACAACAACTTAATATTTCTGAATACAAAAAAGATTTGTAGAAAACTCTTCCAAATTGCTGGGGTTTGTGACAAAGAAATTATGCCTAATGAAGGACCTGGTAAACTTACAGATAGGCTGAGGGCTAAAGTGACTATGACTATGACATAAAACTGCATTATCAAGTGGGAGAAAGCATCAAGGTTTTCTTTTTTCTGGGTGTTTTATTCAACTGTATTCTTTTCAGTAGGGATGCGGTGGCTCAGTGGGTTAGGACGCTGAGCTTGTCGATCGGAAGGTCGGCAGTTTGGCGGGTCGAATCCCGAGTGCCGCGTAACAGAGTGAGCGCCTGTTACTTGTCCCAGCTTCTGCCAACCTAGCAGTTCGAAAGCACGTAAAAATGCAAGTAGAAAAATAGGGACCACTACGGTGGTAAGGTAACAGTGTTCCGTGCGCCTTTGGCATCTAGTCATGCCGGCCACATGACCATGGAGACGTCCTCGGACAAGCGCTGGCTCTTCGGCTTTGAAACGGAGATGAGCACCGGCCTCTAGAGTCAGAAACGACTAGCACGCATGTGCGGGGGAACCTTTACCTTTACCTTTATTCTTTTCAGTATCCATAGGCTTGGGGATCAACAGAGAACAATAGCCAGCATAATGCCAATATGTTATCGAAGTAGTACAAAAGATAAAAATAAAACAAAAAAGTATGTTCTGCAATTATTGCCAGCATTTAATACTGAATTCTTTCCCAGCTCTATATGGAAATACCATGGAGAGGAGGAGGAAGAGGAGGAGGAGGAGGAGGAGGAGGAGGAGAATCCCTTAGAATAATATAGGCAAACATTTGATTTCCCACTTCCCTCATCTTTGTTCTGCAATAAATTTGTAGCATCTGTTGTGAAACATACTTTGCTACGTAATTTATAATATACATAGAAGAAGCCATGCTTGCTTAAATTTAGTTGAACTTTTGTTATGTGTGTATATTGTGACCTTTTGCCATTGCTGCAGATTCTCCAAATTTAGATTCCAAATCAAATATGGTTGGTGTTGTCTTTTTTCCAGTGTTGTGAATACTGTGTCCTGCACCATAAGCATGTATCTTAATCAGTTATGTATTTTTATTGATATGTTCTAGAATTGTACTTAGTGAAAAGAAAACCTCTTTGTTGTCATTCTGAACGTGATCCTTAAGATTCTCTGAACTGCGCTATGTTTTTCAAATATTTTTTTTGCGGGTGTTACATGTCCACCACATTCCTTCTGCCTGGTGGCATTTCCAGCATTTATTACTATATGAGCTGTCTATTTTGGAAATTATTGACAGAATTCTATTTCATCTGTAAAACATTTATACCATTGCTCTCTGAAAACATTAATTGGGGTGAAGTTCATCAATTTGTTCCACAATTCTTCCCATTATTAGATTGGGCATTTTGGAAGTTTTGCTTCCAATTTATCATACATGTTTTTATTCTATCTCTGTACCACATCTAAGTAAACAATTATACATATGGGGAGAAAAAAGAAAAAACATGGATTCAGCCTCTCCTGTATATAAAAAAAGGCTCATTTACCATTACTGTTCCTGGGGCTTCTGCATGGCCTTGATATACATTTGAATCCTGCCTTATTACAGGTAGTCTTCAACTTACAACAGTTCATTTAGTGACTGTTGCAAGTGGACTGAAAAAAGTGAACTATGACCATTTTTCACATTTACTGCCGTTGCAGCATCCCCATAGACCATGGGTCGGCAACCCGCGGCTCCCAGTCGCCCAGTGCACGCGCACCTCTTCGAACGGGCAGTGGTGCGCGCACACCTCTCCAAACTTCCGCCCGAACGGGCAGTAGCGCCGCTCGTTGGGAAAGCTGCCGCGGCCTGTTTGCACAACTGCCGCGTTCGTCCATGTTTGGCGAGAGCGGCAGGTCTCCTAACGAGCGGCGGCGGTTTGGAGAGTGCACGTGCACCTTTCCAAACCGCCTCCATCCCGTTCAGAGGTCTGCTGCGCTCATCAAACATGAACGAACGGGGCAGGTCTCCAAATGGGACGGCGGTGGTTTGGAGAGGTGCGCGTGCACTCTCCAAACCGCCGCCGTCCCGTTTGCACAGCTGCCGCATTTGTCCATGTTTGGTGAGCGCGGCAGGTCTCCCAACAAGTGGTGGCGGTTTGGAGAGTGCGCGCGCACCTCTCCAAACCACCGCCGTCCCGTTCGGAGGTCTGCCGTGCTCGTCAAACATGAACGAACGTGGCAGGTCTCCAAATGGGACGGCGGTGGTTTGGAGAGGTGCGCATGCACTCTCCAAACTGCTACCGTCCTCTTTGCACAGCTGCTGCGTTCGTTCGTGTTTCTTTCAAACGCGGAGGAATGCAGCAGCTCTGCAAACGGGGCGGCGGCGGTTTAGAGAGCTGCGCAGCTCCCCAAAACTCTGCCTCCTGCATTCATCAAATGCAGAGGTTTGGAGGTCCCGGGAGAGGGGGAGGGCGCTCGGGTGGCTCCGGTGGTGCCCGGGCTGAAGGCGCCGCCGCAACCCAGTACCTGTTGCCTGCGAGTCCGTCTCTCCCCCCCCCCCGCGTAAGCTGGCGGCACTGGGCAGCGACAGGTGCGTGCAGCTCCGGATGCGGTGCGGGCATAGGGGGTGGTGTATTTTTTGCTTGTTTTGCGCATGCGCGTGCGTGCCCACATGTGCACGCACATTTTGCGGCTCCCACTTTTTTGTGTGTATGACGGAACCGGTTCCGAGTGGCTCTTTTGCTGTTTCGGGTTGCTGACCCCTGCCATAGACACATGCTCAAAATTCAGATGCTTGGCAACTGACTCATATTTATAATGGCTGTAGTGCCCAAGGACACGAGATCACCTTTTGCAATCTTCTGACAAGCAAAGTCAAGGGGGAAGCCAGATTCACTTAACAACCATGTTACTAGCTTAACTACTGCAGTGATTCATTCAACAACCCTAGCAAAAAAGATTGTTAAATGGGGCAAAACTCACTCAACAACTGTCTCGCTTACCAATGGAAATTTTGGCCTCAATTGCGGTTGTAAGTCAAGGTTGTACCTGTACCAGCAATGCATCCAAATTATTCAGAGGAATCCGAAGAGACTTCAGCGTTTGCCTTTCACCGCTTTTACTTTGATCTAATCAGCCCAAATGGTTTTGTTCTTGTTTGACCCATAAAAACAGTATAGAAGCTCTGCTCTTGTAGTAACCTGTCGGTGACTTCACAGATCAGCACTTCTGATTATTTATTCTTGGGTTCCTTTTGAGAGGTGGCTGATACGTCATGTGAAGGGCAGTATGACCACTGCATGGTTTGTGCTTCAGATGTGAACTTTCTTTCACTTCAGTTGTTGTTTGTGGCCGTCTGGGTCACTCGGTGTAACAGCTGGAGCTTCCTGTTTTGAAATTCAGTTTCAGTCAAGCATGGAAAGAAAGGGTAAAAAAAGAAAAGAAAAAAAAGATGCATCTTTTCTCCCAACTTGCCAGCTTAACATGACTGGGGAAGAGTCAGGCTCAAAGGCAACTGGTGTAAGGGAACAGATTTCCCCAAAGGGGGCTGGAAGATTAGGTTGGCTTAATGGGGGTTGCTAGAGGTCTTCTCAGCCTCTATGTGCATCCAATTTGTTTCACTGGCTCTTATTTACAAGTTAGCTGGTTGCTATGCATTGTTGTTTGTTGATAGAAAACACGGAGTTTCTCACTCCTGTGGATGGTGCCTGTGTGTGCCACAGGGAAACAAAAACAGGCAAAACCCTATCAGGTTAGTCTTGGACTTCATCCAGCTACAATTGCATCGAATATCACCTAAGTAGTATAATAATACGACCCCATCTGCTCATGTAAAAATTTTCTTGGCAAACTGAAAAGGAAGAGATGGGAGGAAGCTTCTGGTGCATTGTACGTTTTGTCAGTGATGCTGATTTTCTGTTACGGAGAAGGTTTTTAACATTACATATTTTTAATGTCATCCTTCACCTTCTCCCTTTAGGTCAGGGAATTGGTATTTGGTAAACGAACCTCTCCACGTTATAAACAGAGAATAATAGAATATTCTCTACAGATTCCTTTTTCTTCTGATGTACGACTTGCAGACATCTTTGATCTCCTTTGTCTGAGTTTTCAGAATATAAAGAAGCACTTCTCTGAAGCCACCATATTATCATATTGGGTCCATTATAATCCCCAGTTTTAGCCCACTTATGTGAGGGCTACCTAGCAATGGAGAAGTGCAAGAGAGGGGCCAGAAACTATTTAACAATAGGGTAAAGGCATTGAATAATACAAAATATCATTGGCAGAAAGTGTAGAACAGCTGATATTAAGTGACAACAATATAAATGCGTCACATGGGTAACATGTACTCAAGAAGTAGACTAGAGTTTTTCAATTGTGTTGAATTAATCATTTTATTTTGAAAGCAAGGGATGTGAGGAAGTTGGCACATGCCAGGTGAATCTGCCTTTGTTATGAAGAACAATGGTTTGTTCCTTGCAGATGTTAAGTTCCCTTGTTTCAGGTCAAAGTTTAGTCCAAGCTCACCTTAATAGATTTTAATTGATATTTGAGTCTTGGCTTCCCCATCATTCAGCCAATTAATGGCCTCTTTCTGGTAAATGTAGTGTAGTTGAGGGTTACCAGTGCTTTTTTTGTAAAAGAAAAAGGTGCCGGAACTCACACATGTCATACAACCCGCCTTGCCTACCCTACAAGGTTCCATCCAAAAAAGGTGCCGGAACTCCGTTCTGAGCGTTCTATGACAAAAAAAAGCCCTGAGGGTTACACTTTAAACATAGAAAGATACTAAACAGAAGAGAAAAAGAAGGCAGTTAGCAAAGGAGAGAGAGGGGGAGAGGAAGAGGGAGAGGGAGGAAGGGAGGGAGGGAGGGAGGGAGGGAGGGAGGGAGAGAGAGAGAGAGAGAGAGAGAGAGAGAGAGAGAGAGAGAGAGAGAGAGAGAGAGTGTTAACCCAAAGGAACAGAGTTTCAGGCTGGGTGAAAGTCTAGCTTGATAACAGAAAATATTGTGTTGTATCTATTCTTATTTTATAGTCCAGTGATGGCAAACCTTTTAGAGACCGATTGCCCAAACTACAACCCAAAACCCACTTATGTATCATTGGGTGCTGGGTGGGCCTGGCCCATTGGGTGGGCGTGGCTGCGGTGGTAACAGCCGACTGGGCGGGACTAAAAAGTTCAATCAATCCATTCCAACATTGTGAGATGTTTTTTTTTCCTGCGAGAAGTTTAAATTGATTGAACTTTTTTTTTTTGCACATGGTGACAAAGGCCTAAAGCGAAAAGGTTTTTAAAAACCCAGCTGAAGGCCCAGGACTGGGGTGACGGCGTGCGTGCCCACAGAGAGGGTTCTGCGTGCCACCTGTGGCACGCATGCTATAGGTTCACCACCATGGTTATAGTCCTTTAACTTTGTAAATCAGGATGTGACTAACATTGCTAATGATTTTGACAAATCTAGGCTGTGCATACAAATGTTACTCTAACATTTGGTGACAGTGTTGGCTTTACTGAATTATAGACAAACCTGAGTCAAATGAGTACAAAGTGGAGACATCTTGCTTAGGGAAACAAGTGAAAATGGTGTGATCTCAGTAATGTGTAAGATGAATGGCTTATACTAGACATTCTCAGAATACAGAGAAGGGCTCTTTGATTCAGAGCAGGTGAACTGCATTTAATTAATTTAATGCATATGTCGCCCATCTCCTTACCCAAGGTGAAATGGTTTTGGATGGCTGATAGATCAATACTGGTCTATAGTAGTGGTTCTCAATCTGTAGCCTGCAGAACCCTGGGGTGGGTGGGTGGGTCTGTGATGTCATCACAGGGCATCTGTGAAGGCTTGAAGAAATATTATGATTTAAATCTTGAGTTAAATCTTTGTGGTCCATGGCCACAAAAGGTATTTAAAGCGGGTCCAGAGAAAAGAAAAGGTTGAGAACCACTGGTCTACAGCATTACTTCTTCTCAGTCTGCTGAAATTAAATTGAATTAAAGGGATGGTTGTGCATAGCAATTGCAGGAAACAGAGTTGTGATTCCACAAACTAATTTAGTAATAACAGCAGTATGGAATTAAAGCATTTCCATGCCAAAGGAGTAGTAGATGCTGGATTGTATTGAAAAGTTAGCAAATTGGAATGGAAATTATTATTTCTTTCAAAAGAAACAGCATAAAGTTAAAATCGAAGTAGTTTTGAATAGCCTTAATACCATGCTGGGCAGGCAGGCATTGTGTAGTTCCAATTAAGAAGTGGGAGAAAAATAACCACAAAGCAAAGCTTGGAGAATAATATTTAAAACACTGGAATGCAACCTGTTGGCAATAATCTCTAGATTTTCTATAAACCATGAATGAATGAAAGGTGATAATCTTGGGGTAAAGGTAAAGGTTCCCCCACACATGCATGCTAGTCGTTTCCAACTCTAGGGGCCGGTGCTCATCTCTGTTTTAAAGCCGAAGAGCCAGCGTTTGTCCGAGGACGTCTCCGTGGTCATGTGGCCAGCATGACTAGACGCCAAAGGCGCATGGAACGCTGTTACCTTCCCACTGCAGCATTTTTACGTGCTTTCGAACTGCTAGGGTGGTAGAAGCTGGGACGAGTAACAGGCGCCCACTCTGCTACACGGCACTCGGGATTTGACCCGCCAAACTGCCGACCATTTGATCAACAAGCTCAGCATCCCAACCCACTGAGCCACCACGTCCCTATATAATCTTGGGGTAGGGAGAAGTAATAAGCAGTAGCAGCAAACAGTGTTTCTTTTTCCTTCTATTCCCCTTCTCCACCCCCATCTCTTGAGTTCATTTTGAGTGGTGGTTATTGATAATGAGACTGATACGGGGCTGATAAAATACAATTTGGTCACTTAAATTTACAATTATCTGTAGAGACATGGGTAGAAATTCCCTTCAAAATGCTCTCCCCTCACCAGTAAAATAGTTCCTGAGCACAGGAGGATGGGGACAGGAAGAAGGAAGGAAAATTAACATAAACAAATGGCCAATTGCTCTGGCCCTGTTGGTGGAACTCAGAAGTTGAAATCCATTTGCCTTCCGTGAGATTAATGAATCCAAGCATGAATGGGATTGCAGCACAAAGAGCTGGCTCTTGCAAGAAGACAAGATGAAAAATGTGGAAAGGAGAGTTCTTGGTTAAAAACACATACAAATAAATAGAAGAAAACCGAACCTAACATGGGAAATACCCTGTGTTTGGGAACTCATGGTTTCCACCGGATGTATCCCTATATGGTATCTCACTATCAGCCCACAGTGAGACAGCCTGAAAATGACTTGAGATGCTCTGTTATGGAAGTAATATTGTTCCTCTTACCCATGCTCAAGACCTTTAGGACCAACAATTGATGGCTCCTGAAAGAGGAGGTTTAAGGGGATATGACGTGGGGCAGTGATTCTTTTGATGTAGAAGGTCTTCTGTTCAGTCTTCGGGCTTAGCACCTGTTTTGTACAGCTATTTTGACTGTGAAAGAGATTGGACCCAGGGCATCTGCAGTCATCCTCTTCCCCCCTCCCTTTATAAAAAGTGCATAGCTTGACTTGGTTGACCTAGATCAGGGGTGTCAAACTCACAATGTCACGTGACGTGTCACGACGTATCACAACTTTTTTCCCATGTGGTGGGCGTGGTTTTGCTATGATGCATCTGGCCTGTGGGCTGGCAGTTTGACACCCCTGACCTAAAAAGTGTGAAAGTCTGAAGCTGATTATGAAGCATTCTTGTTGTTCTCTGAGTTTCGTTGTTTTCTAGCAGATGTTTCATTACCCAGATGATGATGTTACCTAGTGGGGAACTCATCAAATTTGCAGACGACACCAAGCTGGCAGGAATAGCCAATACTCCAGAAGATAGGCTTAAGATACAGAAGGATCTGGACAGACTCGAACACTGGGCACTATCTAACAAAATGAAATTCAATGGTGAAAAAGGTAAGGTTCTACATTTAGGCAGGAAAAATCAAATGCATAGGTATAGTATAGGTGGTACCTTGCTCAATAGTAGTAACTGTGAGAGGGATCTCGGAGCCTTAGTAGAGAATCACTTCAATATGAACCAGCAGTGTGCTGCAGCTGCCAAAAAAGCCAACACAGTGCTAGGCTGCATTAACAGAGGGATAGAATCAAGATCACGTAAAGTACTAATACCACTTTACAATGCTTTGGTAAGGCCACACCTGGAATACTGCATCCAGTTTTGGTCACCACGATGTAAAAAAGATGTTGAGACTCTAGAAAGGGTACAGAAAAGAGCAACAAAGATGATTAGGGGGCTGGAGGCTAAAACATATAGGGAACGGTTGCTGGAATTGGGTATGTGTAGTTTAATGAAGAGAAGGGTGAGGGGTGACATGATAGCAGTGTTCCAATATCTCAGGGGCTAGCACAAAGAAGAGGGAGTCAAGCTATTCTTCAAAGGACCTGAAAGCAGGACAAGAAGCAACGGATGGAAAGTAGTCAAGGAGAGAAGCAACCTAGAACAAAGGAGAAACTTCCTGACAGTTAGAACAATTAACCAGTGGAACAACCTGCCTCCAGAGATGGTGAATGCTCCAACACTGGAGGTTTTTAAGAAGAGACTGGACAGCCATTTGCCTGAAATTGTATAAGGTTTCCTGCCTGAGCAAGGGGTTGGACTAGATGACCTCCAAGGTCACTTCCAACATTATTATTATTATTATTATTATTATTATTATTATTATTATTATTATTATTATTATTATTATTATTGTTGTTGTTGTTGTTGTTGTTGTTGTTGTTGTTGTTGTTGTTTGGGTAATGAAACATCTGCAAGAAAACAACCAAGCTCAGAGAACACTAAGGACCCCTCATTTCAACCCTGAGCTGCCAATATTCTCCTTTATTGGTCTAAAGCTGATTAACTTATCTCTGGCTTAATACATATGACTGAAAGTGTAATTGCAAAGACTTGGTTCTACGTGGTCAGGAATTCCCTTCCTAGTTGCCTGAGAAGTCCGGGTTCCTTGTTTCATCTCCTCACCTTTTGTTCTTTAGGATAGTTTCTGGCTCTCGAGATAAATCCCCACAACCTCTTTCTAAGAAGACACCCAACACCTGAAGCTGAAGTTGAAGCTCTCCAACTTTCAACTCTTCACACTGATCCAGTGGCTGGATTTGCACAACTATGGATAACCACGAAATGGTGGTCAAAAGGTATGCGCACGCACACACACACACATACACACACATACACACTTTCTTTGCTTCTATCTTGTTGAAAGGTTATATGACTGATTTGTCCGCTGATAAGGAATTCTTCATGCTGCAACCAGAAAAGAAAAGAAAAATGCAGTGCATAAAATAACTTTAGGGTTGAGCATGATAATTGGGTAGGAGTTTTCACATAGTGGAAGATACTTGGGGACATTTCAGTGCAAGGAATCACCAATCGCCATTCTTTGTGTACATGTGAGAGCAGAAAGATTTAAGGTGGCATGATTTCCTGCTGGCTTCTGGAGGGAAGGGGGGAAAAACGATACAGTAGCTATGTGGAGGTGATCTTTGTGCAGCAGTGAGATACAATGATGGATAAAAAGCTTCATATCTTATATGCATATCAATATTAAAGCAAGAGAAGATGGAACTTTGTGAGATGTGAACCGCCCTGAGTCCTTCGGGAATAGGGCAGTATATAAATTCAACTAATAAATAAATAATAAATAAATAAACAAACTTTCAGGTCCTCATTTGAGATGTGTGTACCTTTAAATGCACTTTCACTAATCTGCCTACCTCATCTATGTCTCCCTCTGAGCTGAACCACAGCATATATACAGTATAAGCATAAGTACACTCCAATATATGCCTCTGATATATGGAGTTAAGCATATGCAGTATATCATCACTAACTTGAGCCTATACAATATATTGTCACTAACTTGCCTACCTCATCCATCTTCCCTTCGGAGCTGAACCAGGTTGGTTTATGGCTTCGATGCATAATAGTGTAATGATAAATATGCATTCGTAATCTAATGTGCTTCTGACATTCACAACGTTTAAAGAAGCACCCTAAAACTGCAAGGTGCAACACAATTCTTTCTCTAAATTTACATTCAAATATTATTTGTCAGGAATAACATAGTCCTGAGTCCTTCGGGAAAGGGCGGTATATAAATCTAAATAAAATAAAATAAAATAAATACAGTATATCCTGCCTTTATCCTGTGGGTGAAGCATCTGGGGCTTTCTAGGGGTTGTTAAAGCACAGCTCCCAGCCTCTGTCATCATTTGCCGTATTGTTTTGTGCTGCTGAAAATTACACTGCAGCAACGTCTTTAGAGCCATAACTTCTCGACCCTTGTTTTATTTTCCATAGAGAAATTAAGCTTTGTGTAACTTTGGAATCACCTGTATGTGAGTTGAGCGGCCACATAAATTTGCTTAATAAATAAAAAAAATATTTATTTAATAAATGAATAATACAAAAGTAAATAAAATAAATGATGGCCACACCAAGTCCATTCAGACTATACCCCACCTCTTATTCATATACTGTATGCAGTTTAAGGATTAGGTGTTACTGGGGAAAATGGCACGGTCCCTAGGAGGCCCTCCATTTTACGAGCTTCTTTATGACATTTCTAGGCACAGTCAGACCTTCTTTGCATGCAAATAATCATCAGCAAAATGTTACCCAGCCTTTAACTATGGAACCGTTATAGGTATCAAGGGGATAACTGGCATTTACAGAGAAGCAAAGGTGGACAGACGTTCAATAAATCCCAAACACTGAATAAGGTGTGCTAATTTGCCAAACACAATGATGACTACTCTCTGGTATTCACAAGGATTTTACTAATCTCTGACCTTCTCCCCTTCTTTACTCCCTGTTTTCCATATATAACAGACTGGGTGATTATGAAAGAAATGTAGTATGATGGCCACAATCAGGACAGCCTAATCGTAGAACAGCTTGTGTTTGTATTTGAATAGTTAGTTGTTCGTGTTTATTTCTCCAGGGCAAATATCACAATATTATAAAGACCTGTGAATTTACTGCTGACACACTGGATTTTAGGTCAAAGAGGTTGGCAGGTTTTTGCCGGCTCAATATATTAAAATTAATTAATGGTGATCCCAAATTAATATGAGCTGTACATTTCCTGACCTTTGATTTGCTGTACAATATTATTCCATTGTTGTTTTACATGTTCAAAGGTCAGTTTTGCATTTCCCTAGACATTTTAGATGGGTTTTAATAAATTACTAAGAAATTTTCAAAGCCTCCGTTTGGGCTTCATTAAGGGCCAAAGTAGCACCAATGCATCTCTGTCATCTCATTTCATTAGGCTCAGAACCAATTGCAATTTCAGCAGCAGGATCCCCAAGGAGAGTGGGGTGGGGCTGCAAACACAGATTGGGAGGGGAGAGGAACATGTGTATCCTGGGGTGTACCTTGTTCACTCCTTTTTTAAAGCACATTTCTTCATAACAGGATACATGTTAGAATGGAAATATTAAAACAAGAACTGGCTAAAGAGCCGTGATGATGGCACACAGTGGTTAGAATGCAGTATTGAAGGCTAACTCTGCCCACAACCTGCAGTTCGATACTAACTGGCTCAAGGTTGACTTAGCCTTCCATCCTTCCGAGGTTGGTAAAATGAGGACCCAGATTGTTGGGAGCAATAGGCTGACTCTGTAAACTGCCTAGAAAGAGCTGTGAAGCACTGTGAAGCAGTATATAAGCTAATGGCTATTGCTAAAAAGACAGCAAAGCTTTTAAATGTCTGTGACTATGTCGTGATGAAGCAAACTGTGTTGGTTCCCAGCAATAGAGCAATCTGCATCATTCTGCTTTCCGTTAAAGTAAGAAAGAAAACTCAAGGTTTTGGGGGGATTGCATTTCATGGATGTTTTTAAATAGTTTTGGAAACTATATTGAATCAAGAACCCCTTTTCCTGTTGCTCACTGCATCCCTCCAGGTGTTCCAAATCACCTTTCCCTTTGAATCAGGACTGGCCTGCAGAACCAGGTTTAATCAGGCTTACCCTTTGGAAATCAGCCGAAGTTGGCTGGAAGGAAGCTCCATCCATGACTTGAGGCTGGAGCATAGTGAGGCTCTGAATTTTTTTAATGGCACATCTTAAATCAGAAGTCCCCAACCTTTTGGGCACCAGGGACCAGTTACATGGAGAGGGATTTTTCTGCGGACTGGAGGGTATGTGGTTTTGTGTGTTGCCTGCATCCTGTTGATGGGGCTCTGTTTGTGCGCCCCAGTGGCTGGCAGGCTATGGCCCGGTACTGGTCCACGGACTGGGGATTGGGGACCCCTGTCTTAAATAATCCGAAGAAGGACATTCAGCAAAAGAAGAGCTGAATTTTAGTAATGTTGTTGAGAACTAACAGTTCCTCAGATCCTCCTATGGCAGGGGTCGGCAACCGAAAAAAGGAAAGGAGCCACTCAGAACCGGTTCCGTCGCACAAACAAAAAAGTGGGAGCCGCAAAAAGTGCGCGCACGTGCGTCCACTCACGCGCATGTGCAAAAACATTTTGCGCATGCGCAAAATGGGAGGCACCTGCGCGGCAACGGGTCTCCCCTTTGTAGAGGTGCGCGCCGTCCCGTTTGGAGACCTGCCGCGTTCGTCAAACGGGGCCAGGCCGGCGCGCGCAGGGGGGAGGGGGCGACGGGGGCTTTTCTCCTAAGAACAGCGGCTTTTAAAAGTGGGAGGGTCGGAGCACCGCGGGCAGGTCCGGAGAGGCGGGGGACGAAGCCCCGCTTGCCTGAAGGGGGGGCAGAAAAGCGAGTTGCTGCAGCCCACGTTGGGCGGCTCCCGCCCTTTGTTCAGGCGCCAGCATCCCAAGGAAGCCCGGCCAGCAAGCCCGCCCCCCGCCCGCTTTTCCGGAGGGGGGCAGAAGGAGGGAGCACGTCCCTCCCTTCTTTGTCTGCTCCGCGGCTGCCCTGCGGGAGGGGAACAACGCCTCGCGTGCCCAGCCTGGCCCCTGGCCCCGGCGCAGGGGGCGAGAGAGGCGGCGTTTGGGCCAGGCCAGAGGACGAAGCCGGACCGTGCGAGCTGCGCTCCCCCCTCCCTCCGAGCAGAAACCCGATCCTTGCCGCTCCCGAGGATCTGCGAGGCTGGGGGAGCCGCCCTTCCCCTCGTTTGCCCTGGCGGACGCTCCTGGCGCTGCTGCTAACGGGCGCTGCTGCTAATTCGTCCTTATCCTCCCAGGGCCAGGCGGAACGGAGAAGTGTGGTCGTTTCGCAGCTTTCCAGCCCAACTCACTTCGTCCCTCATAAAACCCAGGCAGAAAAGGCCAGCGTGCTTCCCAGAGCTGCGCTCTTGACTCGCCAAAGCTTGCCGGGCGCTGAGCTCGCCGGCGGAATAAAGAAATCGTCTCTCCCTGTCTCACGTGTAAATAAATCGTCACCCTCACTTACTTGACCACCGGCTTGTCATTCAGGGAAATAATGGTTAATCGATGGAGACGTGTAACGTGTTAGTTTGCAGTCCTTCATCATCCTATTTTCTTCAATTGCCCCGGGGTGTGTGTGTCGTGTGCTTACAGAATCGATGGCGGGGGTGGGCGGGGGGTGGGAACGGACTGAGACGACCATTCAACCCGCGTGGAGAGCCCATCAAGCAGCGTTCTGAGGGAACAGGGGAGCGGGACGAGATCGGGCTTTTGCCCTTCGGCTGAAGGTGAGGCACTCGCCTCTAGTTGCAGACCTGGCAAATGGGGGATAGCCAGAAGTTGCACGGAGGGGGGGAAAAAACGGGGCCCGCTACGAGTCGCTTCAAGGGAGTCGTGGCACTTTGGGGAAAGGCAACTTTTTTCCCCCGGCTCCGCAAACGAAAAGCGCCGCGCGCCTGAGTCTCAGAGCACGCCTGAAGGGGAAGTGAGAATCCAGGCGACGGGGAGGCCGAGTGTGTGTGTGTGTGTGTGTGTGTGTGTGTGTTCATTTTCCCCATTTCTCACAACCAGGTCGCAAGGGGTTTTGCCCTCGTTGCCTGTGGACGCGCAGGACAAGTCCTCCGTCCCAGCCACGCTCACAAAAAAAGTTCCTCCTTAGCCGAGCGCCTCGGGAAACAGCATTTTAAAAGAAATGTAAGCTTGTCATCAACATCTTCCCCTCACAAATCTTCCCTTCCAAGCGGGAGCACTGCAACAAACGACCAGCGTCGCCATTCCCAAACAACGCAGTTCCTTGGAGCGATGCGGACAAGTGGGAAAGGAAGCCCGGCGGCCGGACCGCGCTCCCGCCCCGCCTCCCCAAGGGCTCGCGCGCGTTACCTAATGGCTTGTGCGCGGCCTCTCATGAGGTTGCTGCCCCTCGAGAGCCCGCTGGCTGGCTGGCGCTAGCTCCGTCTCTCTCTCTCTCTCTTCCTTCCTCCTTCCCTCCCTCCATCCCTCCCTCGGTCTCCCCGTCCCTTTTCTGGCTCAGCCCCACGTCACCAGGAGACCAAACGGGGACATCATGGCGGAGCGGAGGAGACACAGGAAGCGGATCCAGGTACCGGGCTGGCTTATCTCCTCCCTCTTTTCGCAACCGCTCTGCGGGATGAGTTTCCCTTTTCCTTCTGGCTCACCCCCCCTCCCCCGGTCACCCTTCCCTCCCTCCCCCCCTCTGCCTCCTCCGAGGCCGCCGCAAGTCAGCATCTCTCCTGCCATTTCTGCGGCTTTTCCGTCGCCCCCGCCGCCGCTCCCCCTTCCCCGCGGGGCCAACCGCATCCGGCGCCTTCTTCCTCTGGAGGGGAAATCGTGGCTTCTCTGGGCAGTTCCTGCTTCTCTGGGCAGAGCGCCGCCTTGAAGGTTTGGAAAGCTGCGCGCGCACCTCCAACCGTTCGGAGAGGTGCGCGCGCACCAGGCGACTGGGAGCCGCAGGAGGCGGCTCAAAGAGCCGCATGCAGCTCCGGAGCCGCGGGTTGCCGACCCGTGTCCTATGGGAATCTTGTCTTTGATTCAGTCATTCGTTATGTTGTATACAGAAAGCCTTTGACTTACAACCATTCATTTAGCGACTGAAGTTATAATGGCACTGAAAAATGACCATTTTTCACATTTATGGTCATTGCATCATCCCTGTGGTCATGTGACCAAAATCCGGATGCTTGGCAACTGGCATGTATTTATGATGGATGCAGTGTCTTGAGGTCGTGTGATCACCTTTTGTGACCTTTTGACAAGCAAAGTCAATGGGGAAGTCAGATTCACTTAACAACCATGTTACTAATTTATTGTATAAATATTTTATTAGAATTTTTTTAACATAACATAAATCATTCAGTAATTTGTAAAACAGAACGTTGTCTGGGTAACATTTATAAGACAGTCCTTAACAATTACTTTCTATGATCTATATTCCATATGTTAATTTCATTTGATTTCCCCTTTCCCCAAAGTATCTTTCTTTGCAAAACATTAGATTAAGACAATTCTCATTATTTTAATTAACAACAGTTAAGTATATAGTTTCAACAATCCTATTTGTCATTTTAGTTGCCTTATCATAAATCCTGTTACCGTGTTTATTTCAGCTTATTTCAACCATGTTACTAATTTAACAACTGCAGTGATTCGCTTAACAACTGTGGCAAGAAAGGTCATAACATGGGGCAAATAACACTTAACAACTGTCTCAGTTAGCAACAGAAATTTTGGGCTCAACTGTGTTTGTAAATCAAGGACTACTTGTATTGTATTTGGTAATGAAACGCCTGCAAGAAAGCCACCAAGCTCGGAGAGCACCAAGGACCTCATATGTCCTAAGTTAACTATCCTTTCTACTCAGCTGAAGATGGCCCCAAGTAAGCCCTTGCAAGAACAATTCTGTAAGGTCTGGGATTTCTATCAGACACGATTAGTTTGTCAGAAGGGGCTGCTGCTATATTGCTCCAACTACTAGCATATCCTGACTATAATTTTTTTTTAAAAAATGTTTAATTTAAAAAACATAATATTGGCATGCCGCAAAACAAAACACCAGCCTCCAGCATCCATTTTATTTCCAAGAATTGTTCCAGATCTGGATGGCCCCATAAGATTGCTTAGAAAATAATACTGATATCCAGATGCAATCCGTTCTTTTGCATCTGGCTTGATTATAAAAAAAAAAGGCAAGAAGGAGCACTCTGGAGACTCCAATGAGTTAAACTGCTAAAGAAGAGGGTTTGATAGCATTTTGATAAATCAGTACAGTAGTCTCGACTTACAACAGTTCATTTAGTAACTGTTCAAAGCTACAACTGAAAAGTCACTGAAAAAATGGACTTGTGTCCATTTTTCACACTCATGGCACTTGCAGCATCCCCAGAGTCCTTTGATCAAAATTTGGATGCTTTGCAACTGGCATGTACAGTACTTATACTAACTTAACAACTGCAGTGATTCACTTAACAATTGTGGCAAGAAAGATAACAACATGGGGCAATCGTCTCCCTTGGCGACACAAATTTTGGGCTCAACTGTCTTAAATAGAAGACTGCCTGTATTCTATAATTCCTCCCCTGGTCTGTAATTGGCTGTGGTCCTTCTTCAGCAGCCATTTAAAATATTCTAGTACGCGCAACCTGTTCTTAGGCATTCAGATGTGAGGAATACCACAAGGGAGAGGATTCATGCATTTGTCCATCATGTTTTGTTTTATCTTAGGTAGAGCTACCAGTTCTAGGCCACCAAAATCCAGACAGCTGCCAGATGGCAGCAAAATTTTAGATATTTTAATATCTCCATTAAAATCTATTGGCCATACAGGTTTTTTGCAGCCCAAATCTGGTAGCCCTTTGGCAGCTTGTAGTAGGAATGTAATGACTGAGGTATGTAAAGCATTATTTATGCCTTAACATTATCCATGAATTCATGCAGTTTGGCCTATTCAATAGACTAGGGCATGGGTAGGCAACCTTGGCTCTTTTATGACTTGTGGACTTCAACTCCCAGAATTCCTCAGCCAGCCAGGAATTCTGGGAGTTGAAGTCCACAAGTCATAAAAGAGCCAAGGTTGCCTACCCCTGGACTAGGGCTTAATAAGCCATATCATACGAATCCAATTTATGAATGTGCCTAGTGTTTGTAATGTATACATGACTCATCCCATGCTGAGCCATTTTATGCAACAGTTAAAAGCTCATGGACAGGTGCAGTAGGGTTTCCTCTCCTTCTGCAGTTCCCATGTCAGAAAATGAAAGAAGTGACTGTAGAGTAGGAGCACTTCTTCAGAAATTATAAAGTGAAAATGAGAAACATCTTGTTAGTTGGGGGATTCTTCAGCCCAACAGCTGTTATTTTTGTTAAGAAGCTTATTTAAGCATAGCTCAAAAATGGACCACAAGACCCAGACAAAGTTCTGCATTAGACAGTTGAGAAAAAGTGACTCACTGTATAACACCCCATAAATCGTTCATTTCCTCCCCCATCGGTCCTCCCGCAAAAGCAAGTGAAAATCGGAGACTGTAAAGTCAGCTTTTCTGCAGAGAAAAGTAATGTATCTAAATTACTTCTCTTAGTTCAGACATGTCAAACACAAGGCCCGGGGGCCGGATCCGGCCCGCGAAGTGGTTTCATGTGGCCCACGACGCCATCCTGGAAACAGTGAGGGAACGGCCCCCACTGCCATGGCCCTGGCCCAGAGACCCTCCTTCTGCCAGAGACCCTCAGATCTGTCCCACTCCTGCCCGGGCCCCCATAGGCACCCTTGATGCAAACGATGTAGAGCTGGCCACTCCCACCCAGTAGGCCATAGGCACTCTAGCCATGCCCACCCAGTAGGCCACGCCCACCCTGGCCATACCCACCCGGCCCCCTGAGGGCAACTGCAATGCTGATGTGGCCCTCAATGAAATTGAGTTTGACACCCCTGTCTTAGTTAATAAGAGAAGTCTTGACCATTGAGATAAATGTGCATAAACCTATTTGGATATTAGGACAATATGGATAATAATAATAGATATAGCAACATATAAACACAATGGACGGTGAGATTTATTGGTATAGATCAGGGGTGTCAAACTCACCGCATCACATGATGTGTTACAATGTACCATGACTTTTTCCCCCTTGCCGAAGCTGGGGTGGGCATGGCTTCTGCACGATGCATCTGGCCCGTGGGCCGGCAGTTTGACACCCCTGGTATAGATGATCTGTAACTGGGTTAAGAACTCATTTAGTGAATCCAGGATATAAAACGCAGTGTTGTAATAAGTGTTGTAAGTGGGGAATGAGCAAATTAACAGTCCATTATGAATAATTAGTCCTTGAAAGAGGAGGCAACTAGAACTCCATTTTTATCTATATGCACAGGTGGGGAAGAATAACAGAATAACAGAGTTGGAAGGGATCTTGGAGGTCTATCTATCCTATCTATCCAGTCCTTTTTTTGTAAAAGAAAAAGGTGCCGGAACTCACACATGTTATATAACCCGTCTAGCCTACCCTACAAGGTTCCATCCAAAAAAGGTGCCAGAACTCCGTTCTGAGCGTTCTATGACAAAAAAAGCCCTCTATCTATCTATCTATCTATCTATCTATCTATCTATCTATCTATCTATCTATCTATCTATCTATCTATCTCTATTCCAGCCCCCTGCTCAAGCAGGAGACCTATACCATTTCAGATAACTGACTGTCCAGTCTCTTCTTAAAAAACTCCAATGATGAAGCACCCACAACATCTGAAGGCAAGCTGTTCTACTGATTGATTGTCCTCACTTTAGGAAGTTTCTCCTTAATTCCTGGTTGCTTCTGTCCTTGATTCTCTCTTCTTGGAATCAGGAGAGTCAAAAATGAGGTAGAGGAGGAAGAGTCAGTATGCTTTTAAAAAGCAGTCAGGTGCACTGTCAAATGTTTGATCCATTACCTGTTAGTCACATGGATCTTTGTTAGCCCATATGTACACCTGGCCTCTTAAAAACTTTCTTGGCCTAATCTACCCAATGGCTAATACAAAGCTGCATTAGTCTGTAAATGGATTTTCCCACCTTACAAATCTTCCCAGCTTGATCCATCTGTTGGCCAATAAGCAGCAGTATTATCCAATAGGCAGATCAGCCTACTTGAAAAAAAATGATAGGCCTGATCTACTTGAGGGCCATATGGAGCTGTTAATCTACCTGTCCCAAACCTGGTTGGCTTTCATCAAACATGAAGCACTGCTGGGGTAGCGTGGTGGCATCAAGCACCTGTGGCTTCTTGGCTTTCACCTCCGGCAAGCAGTTGCCCATAGAGGCTTTCGCTGCTCTGCTTCTCTCAGGTCCAATGAAGCTGCTTGTGCTGTATTCTCCTTCAATCAGCCTCTGAATGAAATTCTGATAAATTATGAAAGTCCTGGAGATCTCTGTATCTCTTCCCACTGATATCTTTACTAGTTGTTTACTTATTGTTTGCCTTGTAGGAGGAAAGCAGCAAAGTTGTCTTTAATATTTCATTTTTACTGTCTTTTTACATAAAAATATTTGATGAGTCTCTTCACCACCCCCACCCTGATAAAAGGCTGATAAAATCATTAAAACTTTGAAATAAATGCCTCTGTATCATTCTTTTTTCCTACCATAATGACTAAACAGTACATTTACCGATACATTTCCTTCACCTTCAGACAGTTGGATTATATGATATGCTTGTTACATTCTGTGCAAAAAAATCCCAGTTATTAAGATATATTCAGGACTTTACTCAAAGCTTCAATCCGTGAGCCATAAACATTCTCAGAAGATGCTGATTTAAAATGACCATCAGAATTTCCATTAGCTTGTCTGAGCTGTCAGGCCAGGAGATACCTAGAATGGGCAGGAAATTCTATAACTTATTTCTATAATATCTGAAATCTGCAGGTGCCATTTTTCTCTCCCATAGAGTCACATTTTGGGGCTGTTGCTATTTATTATTGCTCCAGTATAAAATTTAGCTCTGGCCTGAGAGTGACTTGGTTTTTTGGACTAGTTTTTAATTAACTGGTCCTTACCCTTTGAAATTGGCACACTCAAATGAATGTACTGTATACTTGCACATTCTATACCTCACAAGTATATAATGAAATGAAAGCACAGTTTGGAGGCTGATCAATCATCTGTTGACTGGATAGAATTCTCACCTAATTCTGGACCTAAAGGAATCTCCTGTGTGATTCCAGTGCAGGGAAATGAGTCTGAGAAGTTGAAAATTCACCTAGATCAGGGGTGTCAAACTCGCAACATCACGTGATGTGTCATGATGTATCGCAACTTTTTTCCCATTAACAGCAATGGGGTGGGCTTGGTTTTGCCATGACACATCCGACCCGTGGGCCGGCAGTTTGACACCTGTGGCCTAGATGAAGAACCATAGGGAGACCAGGTTCCTCTGATTCCTGTGAAACACTTCAATTAAAAAATGGAAGCCAATAATAGAATAGAATAAATCAGAAGCTAGATCATCTACCGTAATTACATATGCAAGAGCCTAAGTCCCGCTCAGCTGACTGGGAGTTGCAGGAAAGTTTGCTGTGGGGAAGGTGGAGGAAGTCAGTATGGAGGAGGGGGTCAACTTATTCTCCAAAGCACCTGAGGGCAGGACAAGAAGCAATGGATGGAAACTAATCAAGGAGAGAACCGACCTAGAATTAAGGAGGAATTTCCTGACAGTGAGAACAATTAATCAGTGGAACGACTTGCCTCTAGAAGTTGAGAGTGCTCCACCAATGGTTTTCAAGAAAAGATTGGTGCATCATTTATAGATTAATAGAATCATTTATCATTAATAGAATATTTTATTGGCCAAGTGTGATTAGACATGCAAGGTATTTGTCTCCAGTGCAGCAGTAGCTCTCATCATCATCACCACCACCACCACCACCATCATCGTCATCGTCATCATACCAATAAGGGGGGCGAGTAAAGAAAATAATAAGAAGGATAAGTGATAATACTACAGCCATAGTACATGGGTAAATATACATAGACATTAGACAGCGCTGTGAGAATTAAGTGTTCAACAGATTTGTCCCGAATCTCCAGTTTCGGCAGGGGTTTGGACTAGAAGACTTCCAGCTCTGTTATTTTGTAAGGTTACTTCTCTTCTGAAGATCACTGCTGCTGGCTGTACATAAGAATACCAAACAATTAGATTGTGGCCATTTGGATGGAAACTTATCACCATTTGACTGACGCTGAATGTAAAAGCCTGTACCGGTTTCTAGCTTGAGAAGTGTTATCATCTGTCCTATGCATTTATAGCATTTCTGCTCCATTCTCTGATGTCAGTCAGTAGAAGAAAGGTACACAGTTGGAACAAGGACAGAAATCCAGTGATAATGTGAAACAAGGTGCAACTAGGTATCCGTGCCTTAGGGGAAAGTGAGATTTCTCCGCCACAGCAATTGTCTAATAAAACTATATAAAGAGATGGGGCAATGGTTTGAGTGCAGTACTGCAGGTTACTTCTACTGCTGGCAGTTCAATTCTCACAGGCTCAAGGTTGACTCAGCCTTCCATCCTTCTGAGGTGGGTAAAATGAGGACCCAGATTGTTGGGGGCAACCTGCTGACTCTGTAAACCGCTTAGAGAGGACTCTAAAGCACTGAAGTGGTATATAAGTCCAAGTGCTATTGCTATATGCCGCTGGGCCTCTAAAACTCACCACAGTCTACCTCTTCAGCTGCTAGAGGGCCATATGTTCTTGGCTGTCATTCTCCAGAAATTATTCACGACTCCCTACAATTAAAATCCTGAAGTTCAATCAGGAGCTCCCTCTGGGATTTTATCTGTCGGAGTTTGAAAGGCCTTGGAAGTCTAGCTTCAAGGTGCTGTTGAAAAATAGAAGGATTAAAGCTGTAGCCAAAGAACTCTGCACTGGCTTGTTTATTGTTGGGTTCCTGGAAGATGAGATGAGACAGATAAGCACTGATCAGAGAGGGAGAAGTTCAAGAAAACAACCATAAACCCAGCATGAGCGGAGATAGCCAAGAGAAAGATCATCTTCTGGTTATAAAACAAGGACACGTTATGTTTACGCAAATAAATCAGCATACATATTTCACTGGGCTTACAACAAAAGAAGAATTTTGATTCATGAGCCAGAAGTGGGCAAGCTACATCCAACAACCCTTGGCAAAGACTTGGATTGCCCAGCTGATAACTGCTTTTGCTCATTTCTGCCCAAAGCTGATTGATGGGCTTCCAAGGAGTGCTGTTAATCTGGAAAGTGCACTTCCCCAGCACAACAGCACACATTTCTCAGCAGTCCACTGATCAACAGATTGAAGGCTGCCAGGAACTGCATACTATCGTGTTGGAGAAACCCTGTGGAATAATGCCATTTCTAAATAATTCCTATTTAGTGGGAAGCTCCGAAGCTCCAGTTCTTTTGGTGTTGGTATATCTAGACGTGCAAAAACCTTCCCTCTGCAGATATCCTGAAGAAGTATTGTGGGGAGAGAGGAGTCCCTTTTCCTTTTCTGCTGAGGAGCTGAGGGCATCTGTGTGTGCACAGCTGTGTGTGTGCGCATTTCAAACATGCCCGTCCTAATCTCTGATTTGACAATCTCTTGAGACAAAAAATGGCCTATCTTTGCACCACAGCGTATCTTTGTTCATAATTGTGGACACTGTAGAACTTCAAACAAATCTCTTTGGTAATAGAAATGGACATTTGTTTACTTGGCATAAAAATAATTATTGGATCCAGGTTTCAGTTTATCACAATCAGTTTATTGGCGCCACCTTCCTGGCTTCTGCTACAGCACAACCAGGGGAAGATAAGAAACTTCGCTTCTGAATTTGGTCAGTCAGGTTAAAATTGCAGCTGACCTGGAAGCCCCAGCTAATCTTAATGTAACTGTAGTTTCTTGGAACCAGATAATTTCATAATCTATGTTTGAAATGGGTTATTGTCAAATAAATCATATTTAAAAATAAGTACAGTTTGGAGAAAACAAACAAAGAATTTAAGCTTCCAAATTTTTCTGGCGTCAAGACTTCACCAAAAGAGAAGGCAGAAAGGACAATGGAAGCTAGGGAAAAGGCCGCAAAATCATAATTTATCTCAATATGCAAAAGTTCTGTTTCTTCAGAAACAAATTCTTCAGAAACTAATTCATCACTTACATGGAGTTCCATCACAGTTTATTTGAGATAGTTTATTTAAGATGGTATCACATGAAATGTCTTCAGAGATTATTGCAGGGATGCATTTCACAGTTTCTGTTATGTGTTAAGTACCATATTGTTTGAAGTAAACATGGATTTGTGGCTCACTTTTTGTTGTATAAAAGTATGATGATTTAATTGTCCTTTGCTTTTTTTGTTTTTTTAAAAATAACATTACTACAGAAGAGCCAGTTTTTGACTAAAATCTAAGGGAGATCTCATTATCTGCCAAAAAAAAAAAAGCAGCGTTTGGTCTTTCCACTTCAAAGATATTTTCCTGCAGTCTAAGCCATATAGTCTTGCTATACTGTAGGAATTTTTCTGTGGATGGCCATCAAATAAAAATGCAAATAAGCCTTCTGTTTGTTAGAAAGCAAGATTTCTTTTAACACTAGAAATGAGGGATTTTAAAACATGTTTTAGATTGTCAGTCACTTTCTGATATTGTCTTCAAGTATTTCTCATAGAAAAGTATTGCAGGAACACATGTTTTGCTATACACAGGTTTATTCCCTTTGTGTGTATTGGAACACAACAAAAAAGGGAGGAAAAAAAGCAAATTGGACATAATGTCAAACAAAACTCCAAAAATGGGCCGGACAAAATTATGGGCACCCTTTCAAAATAGTGGGTAAACAAGATTGTTTCAACCATGTGATGCTCCTTTAAACTCACCTGGGGCAAGTAACAGGTGTGGGCAATATAAAAATCACACCTGAAAACAGATAAAAAGGAGAGAAGTTCACTTAGTCTTTGCAGTGTGTGTCTGTGTGTGCCACGCTAAGCATGGACAACAGAAAGAGGAGAAGAGAACTGTCTGAGGATTTTGAGAACCAAAATTGTGGACAAATATCAACAATCTCAAGGTTACAAGTCCATCTCCAGAGATCTAGATTTGCCTTTGTCCACAGTGTGCAACATTATCAAGAAGTTTGCAACCCATGGCACTGTAGCGAATCTCCCTGGTCGTGGACAGAAGAGAAAAATTGATGAAAGGTTGCAACGCAGGATAGTCTGGATGGTGGATAAGCAGCCCCAAACAAGTTCCAAAGGAATACAAGCTGTCCTGCAGGCTCAGGGAGCATCAGTGTCAGCGCAAACTATCCGTAGACATTTAAATGAAATGAAACGCTATGGCAGGAGACCCAGGAGGACCCCACTGCTGACACAGAGACATAAAAAAGCAAGATTACAGTTTGCCAAAGTGTACTTGAGTAAGCCAAAATCCTTCTGGGAAAACATTTTGTGGACAGATGAGACCAAGATAGAGCTTTTTGGTAAAGCACATCATTGTACTGTTTACCGAAAATGAAATGAGGCCTACAAAGAAAAGAACACAGTACCTACAGTGAAATGTGGTGGAGGTTCAACGATGTTTTGGGGTTGTTTTGCTGCCTCTGGCACTGGTTGCCTTGAATGTGTGCAAGGCATCATGAAATCTGAGGATTACCAAAGGATTTTGGATCGCACTGTAGAGCCCAGTGTCAGAAAGCTGGGTTTGCGTCCGAGATCTTGGGTCTTCCAGCAGGACAATGACCCCAAACATACGTCAAAAAGCACCCAGAAGTGGATGGCAAGAAAGCGCTGGAGAGTTCTGAAGTGGCCAGCAATGAGTCCAGATCTGAATCCCATTGAACACCTGTGGAGAGATCTTAAAATTGCTGTTGGGAAAAGGCGCCCTTCCAATAAGAGAGACCTGGAGCAGTTTGCAAAGGAAGAGTGGTCCAAAATTCCGGGTGAGAGGTGTAAGAAGCTTATTGACGGTTATAGGAAGCGACTGATTTCAGTTATTTTTTCCAAAGGGTGTGCAACCAAATATTAAGTTAAGGGTGCCAATAATTTTGTCCGGCCCATTTTTGGAGTTTTGTTTGACATTATGTCCAATTTGCTTTTTTTCCTCCCTTTTTTTGTTGTGTTCCAATACACACAAAGGGAATAAACCTGTGTATAGCAAAACATGTGTTCCTGCAATACTTTTCTTTGAGAAATACTTGATTTTCTGGAAAGATTTCTGGGGTGCCAACAATTTCGGCCATGACTGTATACATAGGTAGGTAGGCAGGCAGACAGACACACAAACACAAGGAAGCAAACTGTATTGGGTGAGATGGATGGCAATGGGGGGAAAAAATAAAAGAACTGTAAATGGAGGGAGTTGAAATAGAAAACTAGGATGGAGTAGTGGTTGGAATCCTACACAGAGACCAAGAAGCAAAAGAAATGGCAAAGATTTCTTTATGATTTGTCTATTTTATTTGTGAAGTAACCCTGAATCTATACTTCATCTAGGATTAGTTCATTGAACTAATGAAAGAACCATGGAGGTCTCCTAGTCCAACCCCTTGCTCAATCAGGAGATCCTATAACATTCTGGACAAATGCTGTCCAGTCTCTTTCTGAAAACCTCCAGTGATGGAGGACCTCACAACTTCTGGAGGTGAGCCATTCCACTGGTTAATTGTTCTACCTAGCAGGATTTTCTTCTTAATTCTTATAATTTAGTTCTAAGATCTCTCTTTATTGAACTTCCACCCGTTACTTCTTGTCCTTCCCTCAGATGCTTTGGAGAGCAGGGCGAACCCCCCCCTTCTCCGTGAGAGCCCCTCAAGTACTGGAACGCTGCTATCACATCACCCCTTGTCCTTGATCTGCCCTTCCTACTTTCCTGAACATGAGGTTGAACCACCTGTCATTTGCAGAAGGCAAGAATGATTGACGTTGCCCTCACCCTGCCCCTAGCTTGCCAGGAATATGATGACTTCTACCCAAATGCTCTCAGTTCATAATGAAAGTTGTGCTTTTCCATCTGCTGATGCAAGTAGGGCAGTCCAATCCACTTACTGTGCTTCGTTTTGCATTCCAGTTGGCTGGCGGGTGCAGGCATAACACTCAGTCCCTGATGTCTGCCTTTGATGGCCATTTCATACTGGGCTGTTAGGCTGAATGGCAGTGAAAGGCTGGGCCTTGATAGGGGATTTTTGTTTGTATGTTTGTTTCTAAGATACCAGACTAGAAACCAAGAGTCCATGAGTTCTAGTCCCACCTTAGGCCTGAAAAGAATCAGCTGGGTAACTTTAAGTCAGTCATTCACTCATCCCAACCTAACCCACCTCACAGGGTTGTTGTTGTGGGTAGGAAAAAGAAGAAGGAAAGTGTCTTAGATATATTTGCCACCTTTAGTCATTTATAAAGAAAAGTAAAGGTGGGATAAAAGTCAAATAAATAACAATAAAATTCAGCAGAATGAAGAATGGAACACAGGCCATTTCCTCCCTCTTTGTCAGGTTTCTCCTTTTAGCTCAAGTGGCAAGAAGAACTGAAAAAAAAACCCTGGTTATTTTTTCCCTACCCCCCCCTCAACAAAAATGCACAGAGAAGAGAAGTGGTTGTGGGTTTTTTCTTCTTTTTTTCTGGCGGGAGGGGAAAGGAAGGAGGGGAATCCACCAATCGGAGTCCTGAATTTACTTTCCAGGCAGAATCCCTGCCGGTCATTGTAGCTGAAGTGGAAGAAGGAGTTGAAAGTTGGGAAAAAAATCTCCAGACAGCTTCATTTACAGTGATTTTCACACGGGAGACAAGCAGCTGAAGGCTGCAGTGCAGAAAGGTCCCTGGTTGGGAAAACCCTAAAGAAACCCTTCTTTTTCCTAGAATTAACTTGAGATGGACAATTCTTAGTCTCTCTCTTTCTTTGTCATTATGTAGTTCTCAGAAGCAGCCTGGTGTCATGTGAAGCACTTGAACCATACAGCTGTCTGACTTATCTCATCTAAATGGTATCCTTTGCCAGGACTACTGTTGGTGAGAGGCAGTGGTGGGATTCAGCCGGTTCGCACCACTTTGGCAGAACCGGTAGCTAATTTTTCATTGCCCAGGCCCAGAATGGACTTCTGGAAGCGGCATACACACAGAGAACTGGCTGTTCACATATTTGAATCCCACCACTGGTGAGAGGCCACCCATCAGAACTTTGACATAAGGAATATCAAGGACTGTTGGAAAAGAGACTTGTGCGTATGCCACCCTGGGGTCGTCTTAGGTTTGTCTGATGTTTGTAGATGTGTTAGAGGAAGGCTGCCCGAATTTGGCAACTTGTGGACTTCAACTCCTAGAATTCCTCAGCCAGCATGTGCAGGACACCCTATACTATTTCAGACAAATCTTGAACCTTTATTATCAAAGTACAACATGTATACAGTATACAGTGAGATTGGTTGATTGGCTATCCAGTGTCTTCTTAAAAGCCTCCAGTGATGGAGCATTCACAATTTCTGAAGGCAAACCATTTCTCCTTAGTTCTAGACTGCTTCTCTCTTTGATTAGTTTCCATCCATTGTTTCTTGTCTTGCTTTGGAAAATAGTTTAACACCCTCATCTTTGTGGCAGCCCCTCAGTTACGGCAACACTGCTGAAGTGTAAACATTGTCTTAAAGTTGCCAAGTTTGGAGACCCCTGTGTTAGAGGATCAGTATTTGTAGTAAAGCTTACTTATTTGCCTAAGAGATTGCCATGAAATAGAGGGAGGAAAGGAATATCTTGCACTTTGCTTCAGACAGTGGTATAACTTCAACAGGATTAGGGTTAAAATTAGGGTTAGGCTTCCTTAAAGTCAGGCCCCAAAACTGACCTCAGGGTTAGGACTGGGATAAGAGTTAAGGTTGGATTACTTGCAGAGACGGTGGGCCTGCTCATTCAGCAGAACATGGCACATATATAATTCATAGGAGATCAAATTAATGCATATCCATTGCCCTATTTTCACTCACTCCTTCGCTCTTTTGAAGAAATATTCTAGTATTATTCTCTTTGCCATATCTGAGAGCCTTACCTTTTCAGCAAGATTCCTCCTAACATGTCAAAAAAAAAAAAAGCTACCGATTTCCCAGTGCTTTAAATCATATGGAAGCTTCTATGTGTAGAAAATATGTAAGGTTTGATTTTATATGAAATTCTCCTTTCTCTTTGAGTATAATGAACTGTGCCCAGAGAATAATGGTTCTGTAAGAAGTCACCTATCAGTAAAATTCACCTCCATTTTCCTGCTGATTGTTGTGCAGTCAACAATGGTTGAGTAAAACAAGCAAATAAAAAAATGTTTTGCTGATCTCCCATATGTATTTGCTGGATCCACTTGCGTGCCAACACAGTTTTTGTTCAGGGAAATTGTGTGGCTGATCTTGCTAAATTTAAGTAAGTAAGTAAGTAAGTAAGTAAGTAAGTAAGTAAGTAAGTAAGTAAATAAATAAATTTATCCAAAGAGAAGGGGGAAATATCTGGTAATTTCTAAAGAGCAGGGTTTCCCCTTTACTGAAACTTGGCTGAGATATATCCTCATGCATTCCTGGTGGTTTTCATGGAAGCACAGGAAGTCAAGGTGACTGTATCCTAGGACTGGGCAACAGTTTTTATTCCTAAAAATAAAAAAAAATCACTTTAGGGTTAGTCGCACCTAACTGTAACTCTTTTAAAGCACAATACTGTTTCCCCTGCTTGTTCTTAAAAAAAATTGGTATTGAATTTTTAGAAATGGAAAGATCTTATGGATTTTATTTGATAAAAACAAAACAAATAGAATAAAACTTTGGAAGAAATAAATCCTTGTATTTATGTTTAAAATGAAGAAAGAAGGGTTATAAACCAACTTGGAATAAAAGGAAAATTGAGAACTGTCAGAAGTGGAGGATGGCATCCTGCTGCTTTCATTGTCAACTTGACCTGGGATTCAAAGTTGTCCTTTGCTCCATATGCAGTTGTGTATGAAAAGGGAATTATAGTGATTATGGTGACAGGTGGGACACACCTTTTTTCATAACTTAATCAGCATCCCTCATTGGCATGCTGACTTCTCCAAGTGTTGTCAAATTCATTACGGAAGAAAAAGGTTTTAGTTTGCGCAGCACATTAACTCTCAAGAACCCTATCATTAGTAAGATTTAGTATGTTATTTGAATACATTTGCTTAGTCTTCCCCTGATCTGGTAAAATGGCTTTCTATGAATACAGGAATGGAGCTATAAAGTAACCAATCACATTTTCACTTAACCTCTTGGGTGAACTCATCTTCTTTCTTGGACAAGATTCAGTGTCACAGGAGTTTGTACACTCGAGATTTTGATCTCCATTTGCCATGCGGATAAAATATTAACTATTTTTTTTAAAAAATAAATTCCTTCTCACCTCTTTGGGTGTCCGTGTCTTCCTTAGTCTCGGATCCTCTACCAGAGGCCTGGAAGTATGAGGGTTCTGTGCAGGATTTTAGCTGTTCTTACCACTTCAGTTTTCCGGTCAGAAAGCTCTCCCAGCTTAGGAGTCATAGCCCTTGGATGTTTTTGCTCTGACATTCCTACTATGACTGGGGCCAGTTTGGCCTTTTCCTTCCATATCCTCTCTAGTTCCTCCTTCTTAAGTTTCTCATTTCAGTCTTACGAATGTGAACATGCTCAATGTAAAACTTCAAGGGATTAGATCTTGACACACTACCTCTATAGTGCTAAAGAGACCCAGAGGCAGAGCCTGTAAAATACTGAAGGAGGGAATTATGTGCAAAGTGGCTTGACTTTTTCACCGTCCTACCTGGTTGCAAACCCATTGCAAGTGTTGTTGTTTTTTGAAGAGGGACTTGGCTATTAATCCGCATGTCTTTCATATAAGAGCAATTTGTTTTTGCTTCGGAAAGCATAGTGCTTTGGGCCACCCATACTCTGCTTGATTAAAGCAGACTGATACGTCCACCATCATAAATATTCTATCTTTCCTTGCATAATGACAGATAACAGAGGCTTTCAGGCCTGTGTTTCTTATCTGCCCTGTCCTCACCTCACCACCATCTTACGTGATAGGTTTTTAAATAGGTTTTTTAAATAGGTTTTGTCTTGTGTTCTGCATTGCAACACTCTCTGAAATTATGCTGGTGAGGATATGAAGGCAAGGACAGTTGTTCTGGGTGCTTCCTACTAGCCTAATTTTGGCAAGGTAGCTCCCTGAATTCAGGTGGCAAATGGTTTTCAGTCACAGACCTGGAGGAATTCTGCCTTTTGACCCAACCATCATTTGTTCTGTAATGAACTCTGATCTGCATTTAACCTATAGACAAGTAGAAAAATGGAACTGTAAATCTTTCCAGTCATTCCCCATTAAGCTGAATAAGCCCAGCGGGATCAGAATCTCACCAAGTCCTGAAAGGAATTGCTTCTACATTTTAATATTATGCAAAATAAATGGCATCAATCAAAACCTGTACCACTTCCAGATATTCCACTTTTGTAGCTCTATTATTATTGGCAATATAGATTAGGCTTAAAAGACAACTATTTTTTAAAAGGCCATACTTACAAGAACCCAGAGAGTGAGTCCTTCTCTACCATTACAGATCTGTTTATGACTTAGCTGGAGCTGCACCGAGATTTATATTTGCGCTTGGCTTCTTTAACAGGCATGGGTAAAAAGAAATTGATTCTTTTTTTTCCTTTCAATTTCTTTTATGAAATAGAAAAACAAGCTGTTACTCAAGACTGTCATCTAAAAACCTGATCCAGTTTGCCATGGACCTTTTTTCACTGCTGAAGAGCTGAATTGTTCTCTTCCCATCTTTGACCTGGCCCCAAATTATAATGGCATCAAATCTGTTGACCCCAAAATCAATCCCCCTGTTGCTGCTTTCTCAAGTAAGTGCAGTCACCCAACTTCTCTCCAATGTAATGGGTGACAAAGCTTATTAGATTCTGTACACCTTGAGGCTGCCTTGGGATGGTGTCAGCATCAAGGAAAATATAGCTAAGGCTGATTGAAGAGAGAGAGGGAGAGAGAAAGGCAATGTCACGAGAATAACAATAACAGACTTGGAAGGGATCTTGGAGGTTTTCTAGGCATAAATTCTATACATTCACAGGAATGGCGCTTTGTGTGGGAGTTTAAGCACCCTCCGCTCCCGCGCACCCTTGCCCATCTCTCCCACAGCCCAGTTTTGAACAGGCTGCGGCCCGGTTAGTGGGCTGCTGCCCGGGGTTGGGGACCCCTGCCCAATACCATTCCAGAGACATCTATTGTTCAATCCCTTCTTAAAAACCTCCAGTGACATAGCACCCACAACTTCTGGAGGCATGATAGGACAGAAAAAAACAATTCCCATGGAAGGTGTCGGCTGTGAGAAATGCAAGAAAGAAAACATCTATTTCTAAAGATGCTGAGAATTTTTTTTTGAAATATTGTGACTATGATATACAGACTTCATTTGCTGCTGAAAGAAAGGGCCAAGAGAACTTCTGTTTGGCCCAGCAATATAAAGGAGCCCAAGCACCGTGACAGCTCCTGTACACAATGTTTTTTTTTAAATGGAGCCATACCCTTTAGGAGCAAAACCATTTGGTGTCCTGCCATGGTAACCAATGTCCTGATGTGTGAAGGGAGGGCAGATGGGGAGGAATAAAAGGGACAGCTGTGGAAAGGGATGGACGGCTCTTCTTTGAAACTGCACGGTGGTTGCCATGCAGGTCTTCTTTATACAGTAAGAAGGATGCACCTCTTCCCACAGGGGCAGTAGAGAAAGTCACTGTGTTTTGCCTGCAAAGTCCAATCAAGGAAAATTCATCAGATAAAGTACTGGACCAGCCTTTTTTTTTAGGGTGAAGAGCAGTATAAAAAGCACTTCCAGTATTTATTTATTTTTCAACTGATGATCATGCCTGCTCTGTTTGGCCTTGCACCCTGATCAGTGAATCAATTCTACCATTAAGGAAAATAGAAGCGGATTTGTGGCAAACCAAGATTTATTCCAAACACTACCCATTATTTTCAGAAAGAATCATGAACTTCATCGCTCAATGACAACAACACCTAAGCAATTATGCTCTGTATCTATGAGTTATTTTCAATCTTCATTTATGATTGTTAGCTGCCTAGGGTTGCTTCCAGGTGAGATGGATGGCATATAACAGTGATGGCAAACCTTTTAGAGACCGAGTGCCCAAACTGCAACCCAAAACCCGCTTATGAATCATTGGGTGCCGGGTAGGCATGGCCCATTGGGTGGGTGTGGCCAATTGGGTGGGCGTGGCTGTGGTGCTAACAGCAGACTGGGTGGGACTAAAAAGTTCAATCAATCAATTCCAATTTTGTGATTTTTTTTTTCCTGTGAGAAGTTGAAATTGATCGATTAATTGAACCTTTTTTTTGCACATGGCGGCGGAGGCCTAAAAAGGTTTTATAAAACGCAGCTGAAGGCCTAGGACTGGGGCAATGGCATGCATGCCCACAGAGAAGGTTCTGTGTGCCACCTGTGGCACGCATGCCATAGGTTCACCACCACTGGAATATAAGATAGATAGATGATAGATAGATAGATAGATAGATAGATAGATAGATAGATAGATAGATAGATAGATAGATAAATAGATAGATAGATAGATAGATAGATAGATAGATAGATAGATAGATAGATAGATAGATGGCTTTTTTTCTCATAGAACGCTCAGAACAGAGTTCCGGCACCTTTTTTGGATGGAACCTTGTAAGGTAGACAAGGCAGGTTGTATGACGTGTGAGTTCCAGCACCTTTTTCTTTTACAAAAAAAGCACTGGATAGATAGATAGATAGATAGATAGATAGATAGATAGATAGATAGATAGATAGATAGATAGAGGAACAGAAGGAGATCTCATCAAATTTGCAGATGACACTAAACTGGCAGGAATAGCCAACACCCCAGAAGACAAGCTCAGGATCAAAAAAGATCTTGACAAACTGGAACAATGGGCCCTATACAACAAAATGAATTTTAATGTGGAGATAAGCAAATGTTTACATTTACATTGAACAATCAAAGGTATAAGTACAGATTAGGTGAGACCTGGCTCAAAAACAGCAACTGTGAGAGGGACCTTGGAGTCCTAGTGGACGATCACTTGACAATGAGCCAGCAGTGTGCAGCAGCCACCAAAAAAGCTAATACAATCCTGGGTTGTATAAACAGAAGCATAGAATCAAGATCACGTGAAGTATTAGTACCACTTTATAAAACCCTAGTAAGACCACACCTGAAACACTGCCGTCAATTTTGGTCACCATACTACAAAAAAGATGTTGAGACTTTGGAAAAAGTTCAGAGAAGAGCAACTAAGATGATCAAAGACCTGGAGACTAAAACATACCAAGAACAGCTGCAGGACTTGGGTTTGGCTAGTCTAAAGAAAAGAAGAAACAGGGCTGACATGATAGCAGTGTTCCAGTATTTGAGGGGTGCCATAAAGAAGAGGAGGGACGCGGTGGCTCAGTGGGTTAGGATGCTGAGCTTGTCGATCAGAAGATCGGCAGTTTGGCGGGTCAAATCCCGAGTGCCGCGTAACAGAGTGAGCGCCTGTTACTCGTCCCAGCTTCTGCCAACCTAGCAGTTCGAAAGCACGTAAAAATGCAAGTAGAAAAATAGGGACCACTCCGGTGGGAAGGTAACAGCGTTCCGTGCGCCTTTGGCATCTAGTCATGCCGGCCACATGACCATGGAAACGTCCTCGGACAAGCGCTGGCTCTTCGGCTTTGAAACTGAGATGAGCACCGGCCCCTAGAGTCGGAAACGACTAGCACGCATGTGCGGGGGAACCTTTACCTTTACTATAAAGAAGATGGGGTCAAACTATTCTCCAAAGCACCAGAGGGGAGGACAAGAAACAATGGTTGGAAACTGACCAAAGAGAGAAGCAACCTGGAATTAAGGAGAAACTTCCTAAGAGTGAGGACAATTAACCAGTGCAACGGCTTGCCTTCAGAAATCGTGGGCATTCCATGACACTAGACCAGGGCTTTTCAACCTTTTCACCCATTGTACCACTTTTAGGATAAGGCACTATCCGAGTACCACCAGCAAGGTGTCAAAAACTTGACCAAAAAAAGGGAAAAAAATGATAAAGTACAGGTAGTCCTTGACTTACAACAATTCGCTTAGTGACTGTTCGATGTTACAATGGCACTGAAAAAAGTGACTTATGACCATTTTTCACACTTATGACTGTTGCAGCATCCCCAGAGTCATGTGATTTACATTCAGATGCTTGGCAACTGATTCATACTTATGACGTTCAGTGTCCCAGGGTCATGTGAACACCTTTTGCAACTTTTTGACAAGCGAAGTCAATGGCTGGGGGGGGCGTGGCCAGCTCATCACTCAGGTTGCAGGGTGCCTGTGGGGGAGAAATCTGTGGGTCTCTGGTAGAGGGGGGTGGGACTGGGGTGGGTGTCTTCCTTCCCTCCCTCTCTCCCATTGTCCCTCCCTCCCTCCCTCCCTCCCTCCCTTCCTTCCTTCCTTCCTTCCTCTCACCTTTCACCCTTTCCTTTCTCTTTCCTTCTTTCCTCACCTTTTTCCCTCTCTTTTCCCTACTCGCTCTTCTTCCTTGCTTTCTCTCACATTTCTCTCTTCCCTTCCCTTTTCTTCCCTTCCCTTTTTCATCCATTTATTTCTTTTCTTTTCCTTCCCTTCCCCATCCACGTACTTTCCCTTTCCTCCCACCCCATTTGGTCAGCTGGTAAAATTGTCTGACAGATCCCTCCAGGGGAGTTAAAAAAACAAGAAAAAAGGAGAGAGAAGGCAGCTTTCTCAACCGGGCACCCTCCAGCGGGTGGAGGGCTTGGTGTCCTCTCTCACCAAGAAGAATTGTGGGAATCGGGCGACCTGGAGGACCACCTGGTCTTGCCAGAGCTCCTTAATGTTCCCGGAAGGACAAGGGGGTTTCTCTGGGGACATCAGGATGCCACCTTACTACCTGATAGGTAGAGACTCGGGGCTGCTCCTCTTTTTGATCCTGGCTGGGAAAAGGGGCATGTGTGTGTGTGTTTGTGTGTGGTGCACTCTGGCTTCCTGGGCTCGGCTGGCAGAGGGCAAGCGGTGCCTGCAGGCTGCCTGGTGCTCCCACCTGCACCAACCAGGTGAGCACAGGGAAGGGGAGCTGGGTGGCTGCCTCCCCCTGCCAGGCCCAGTGCCTCCCCTACCTGGCTACGAGGGAGCCTAACTGGACAGCGGCTGCTCCCTCCCTCCCTCCCCGCCTGCCCACAGTCCTTTGCTGGACGCTGGGTAGAGAAGTCGGGCCGAGGCTGGGCAAAGGTCATGGGTACTTCTCTGTGGGGTGTGCCGGCTGTCGGAACTGCGCCACTCATGCCCCTCCTCCCCTGGCTGCTGCTCCGGCTCCGGGGCTTACCTCCTCTGCTTTGCACCCCTTTGGCTGTGCGCCCCGCTGGCCCAACCATGCCGCTGACGGAGATCTACAGGGGGTCGTGGGCCAGAGCTGCCCAGATCTCTCCGCTGTCTCCTTCGCTGGAGCCACCTATGACACTCCCCGCAGCTCCCTTCGCGACCGGCAGAGTTTGTTCCTGGAGAGCGCAAGTCCTCCTCGCCCGTGTCTGAGCAGCCCGGCCAGGAAGGCGGTGGGGAGTCGCTCTGGCTCCCCTTTCCCCAAAGGGGAAACTGAGGCCGGGGGGTAATCACATGCAGACGCCCTGCGGCGGTGCTCCAGAGCTGCTCGGCCGTTGTTCGGTGAATCCCTGTAGTTGTTAAGTTAGCCCCAGAGTTGTTTGCATCCAGCTTGACTTTGCTTCTCAAAAGATCGCAAGAGGGGATCACGTGATCTCCCTGGGATAATGCAACTTGCAAGCAGCATGTTTTCTGCAAGCAAGTGAGCTGGGCAGGAGCCCAGGATCGGCGTGTGCAGCTACAACTGACCCGCGCTTCTGGGTGGCTCTGCAGAAGCGCGGCTCAGCTGTAGCTGCTGATGCTGATCCTGGGCTCCTACCCAGCTCACTTGCTTACGCTTCTGGAAAACATGCTGCTTGCTAACTGAAGCTCCAGGATCAGCGCTGGGCTACAGCTGATCCGTGCTTCTGGGTGGCTGTATCAGCTGTAGCCCCTACTACAATTAGCTAGGGCTTGTGTACCACCAGCCAGGTGTTCGCGTACCACTAGTTGTACGCGTACCACCGGTTGAAAAGCCCTGCACTAGACAGTCACTTGTCTGAAATAATATAGGTGTCGCGCCCCGCGGGCTTGACGCCCAGCGGCACCACGGGCGCGACACTCACCAGCGCTGGTCTCTTCCGCTCCTGCTTCTTCTGCTCGGGCCGGCTCGGGTCGGGAAAGTGCTTAACAGCTGCGGTAGCGACAACGGCCTCCACACACGGCCGCCGAGCCGGCTGACGCCCCGACTGCGCGCACGCACGTTGTGCAACCCGGCCCCGCCCTGCCGGCTACGGAGGCCTCACAGGATCCTGGACTCAGCTTCGCCCTGCCGGCTATGGTGGCCTCGCAGGACCATGGGCCCAGGTCGGATAGTAATTCGGGCCTTGTGGCGTTGGCGGGCGGGGCCCTCGGCAGCGAAGCTCGGTTACATCAAGAACGGACTGGGGGCTTGCCAGCCTTCCGAGGGGGGGCCGGACAGCAGGGCAGAGGTGTGTCCGCAACAGGAGGGAAGGTGGCGGGATCAGGGACGGGGGTGGGGGTGGAGACTGGCGTTCGCGAGAGGACTCACCTGGGAAGTAGAGGGTGCCGGGTGGTGGGGCGTGTCGCAAAAGAAGGTGTTTGGGAGAAACGGGAGTTAAGTAGGGAATGGGCGGAAGTGGGTGCGGCTGGGTGGGGCGTGGGTGTATACATGCAGTGTGTATTTAACAGCGTTGGATGCGGGTAGCAGCCAACGCTGGCTTTGTTCCGTTTGAAGATCATTTGCTTTTGCTTATTAAACCGTTTTGGAAACTCAGCTTTCGTCTCGGTTGCTTGAATCTCCTGCTCTCCGGACGAGGTTTGAGAGAAAGCCAGCGTTTTCTCACCCTTTCATTTTCCCCTCCGAGCGACAAGTGGGTGAGTTGTATGGCGGAGGGATCGCAGGGGCCCGCCTCGGCGGCTGCTTCGGAGAAAGAGGTCGGGCCTGAGATGGGGGCCGGGGCTGGTGTAGCCTCCCCCAGGACAGTGGATGTGGGAGAGGTTGTGCTTCCGGCGGTTCGGCCTAGGCAGCGGCCATCGTTGCTCGAGGATCGCTTGGTGGAGCCAAGGGAGGCAGGGGCCCAGAGCCTCGGCAGAGGGAGGAGGCCGGGTCTTGCCCTGGGCCATAGAGGATATGAGGAGGCCCACGAACCTCGGCTGAGGGGTCCTTCGTCAGTGTGGAGGGAGCGGTGCCTTGTGGAGGACGAGGGGGAGGAGTGGAGTTATTCCACCACCCCTGGTAACCAGACTATGGACATTCTGCGGACCAGGTTCGGGGAGGCTGGTGGCCAGGAGCCGGGCCAATGGTCCCCTGCCGGGGCTCCGCCTTTGGATGCGCCATCCCACCTGAACCAACGTGGTCTGGGCATGCCTTGTGAGGGCTCTGCTCCTGTAGGCCTCGGGCGAGGTGCTGCAGGGATGTGGTCAGGGACGGACGATAGGCCCGGGCAGTCGACAACACGGCCAGTTGGAGCCTCTCCTGTGCTGGGCCCGCAAGTGGCTTCGTGGGGACCCGGAGTGGTATGGGGACCTCCACCTTTGTCAGTTACTTATGATGGCCACCCTGACCGCCTGGCGATGTTCCTGGGCCAGGTGATAGGACATATGGACCAGTATGCCCAGGCTTACGTGTCCCAGCGGGCTATGGTGGTGGCAGTAACAGCTTGCCTGCAAGGGGAGGCAGCGGCTTGGGCAGCCGATTTATACAGTGACCACGCTCGGGAGCTCTGGGATGTTGGCCTGTTTTTGGAGTCGTTGCGGGCTCGTTTCGAGGACATTTCCCGGGTGCAGCGGGCAGAAGCCGACATCCTTTCTCTACGGCAGTGAGGCAGATCTGCGCTGGAGTACGTGAGGGAGTTCCGTAAGGTGGCCGGGAAGTTGCGTTCGTGGCCGGAGCGTCTTCTTGTCCACCATTTTAGGGCTGGCATGGACGGGGTTCTCCGTCGAGCTTGTGTGGTCCGCGGCGTTCCAGCACGACTGCAGGAGTGGTACCGTGTGGCCGTGGAGCTGGACGTGGGTTTGCAGGACGTGCGAGGCCGGTTTGAACCTCCTTCTGGAAGCCGACGGCCGGCCGAGAAGACGAAAGTGGCAGAGCCATCTGTAGCAGCGTCTACACGGCCTTCCTCCCAGCCAGCGCGGGCTGTTCTGAGGTGTTTCAGATGTGACCAGCCAGGACACCGGGCGGTCGATTGCCCTCTGCCTCCTACCCAGCCAGCCCCTTCTGCTTCCCCAGCACGGGGGACCGGGACTCGGAGATCCATGGAGCGGACACGGGCCGCTCACCAACTAGGCGGAGATGTCTCCAGACCAACTGCTCCTGTTCGGGTGGAGACGCCGGTAGAAACACAGCCTCCACCGTACGAGAGTCCAGAGGAACAGGATCTAGACAAAGATCCAATGGTAAGTGCTCCGGTTTGTCCCTTTGTATTCCCTGTGGTGCTGGTCAGTCCCCGCACCGGTCAGAGGACGGCATATAAAGCCCTCGTTGACTCAGGTAGCACACGGTGCCTAATGAGCCAAGCGGTGGTAGTAGGGCTGGGGGTCACGGTGAAGCGACTAACTAGCCCGCTACGCTTTCAGCAGGTGGACGGGTCTCTTTTGGGGGGGGCACCTGTTACTCACGTCACTGAACCGATCCGATTGGAGATGGGCGATCACTGGGAGACTTTGCGGTTTATAGTGGTGCCTTCTATGACCGAGGCAGTTATTCTGGGGCTCACATGGTTGGATCGGTGGGGCCCTACGATCTGGTGGGAGGGGGGTAGCCGCCATCTCCGGTTGGGGTTGGGCCCACAGCCTCCGCGAGAGCACGCATTCTTGGGACCACTACACACGGGGGAACGGGAGAGGATCTGTGCGGGTGGGTTAGCGCAAGAGGCTCAGGTACCCCGTGAATACTCCGACCTGTTGGACGTCTTCAATGAACGAGAGTGCGACACGCTACCACCTCATCGCTCCACGGACTGCGCCATTGAGCTGGAACCGGGTGCTAGGCTACCAAAACCCCGGATGTACGCCATGTCCCCGAAAGAAATGCAGGAACTCCGGCGGTACATCGACAAGAACCTGGAGCGGGGATTCATCCAGCCAGCACGGTCTAGGATGGCGGCGCCCGTGCTGTTTCGTGAGAAAAAGGATGGTGGGCTTAGACTGTGCGTGGACTATCGCGGTGTGAACGCGGTGTGCGTTGAGCACCTTTACCTGCTCCCACTAATGAAAGACCTGTTGGCCCACCTGACTAAAGGTCGGGTCTTTACCAAACTGGACCTCAGGGAGGCCTATTATCGTGTCCGAATCAAAGCAGGGGACGAGTGGAAGACGGTGTTCAACTGTCCTCTGGGTAGTTTCCAGTTTAGGGTGATGCCATTTGGGCTGCAGGGTGCCCCTGCCGTCTTCATGCAATTGATTAACCAGGTCTTGCATGAATTCTTATATCGTGGGGTCTTGGTTTACCTAGACGACATCCTGGTTTATACCGAGACGATGGAGGAGCACGTCGCCTTGGTTAGGCGGGTGTTAACTAAATTGCGAGACGCACGGCTCTTTGTGAAACTGTCCAAGTGCGAGTTCTACCGGTAGCGACTTGATTATTTGGGGTACAGAATCTCTGCAGGGGGGGTAGAAATGGACCCAAAAAAGGTGGAGGCCATCCAGCAGTGGCAGGCCCCGCGGACACGGCGGCAGTTACAAGGGTTTCTAGGCTTCGCGAACTTTTATCGCCAATTCATACCCTGTTTTGCGGCCATAGCCCTGCCACTTACGGACCTTCTTCGCACACGACAACTAACCGTACGACCACGTCCCGGATTACGGGTGGGGTGGACTGCAGAGTGCCAACGAGCTTTTGATACGTTAAAAGCTCTTTTTGCTAAAGAACCGATCTTACGACACCCAAACCCTGCCCTGCCTTTCGTGGTCCAAGCCGACGCAAGCGATGTTGCCCTCGGAGCCGTCCTTCTCCAACGAAACAACGACGGGGTGCTTCAACCATGCGCTTATGCGTCTAAAAAATTGTCTCCTGCAGAACGTGCCTGGGCAATATGGGAGAAGGAGGCTTTTGCGGTACGCTGGGCATTGGAACTGTGGCGACATCATTTGGAGGGGGCTGTCCACCCGTTTGAGGTGTGAACGGATCATAAGAATCTGATGGCATTGCAGACACCCCAACGGCTGTCCCCCAAGCATGTACGGTGGGCACTGTACTTCCGTCGGTTCCGCTCCACATTGAAATATGTTCCGGGGGGGAAGAACTTCCTGGCGGACGCGCTGTCGCGTATGCCACAGTTTGAGGGGAAGAGGGAGGACGTTGTACAAGCGCTTGTGCCTACCGGAGGTCCAGATCAGGAGGGGGACACCGCTCTAGCAGCGCAGGACGAGTTCTGTGAAGAGCTTCGGAAAGCCCTTCAGGGGGATACCTGGCTACAGGCCCACCCAGAGTTCGTAGCCATGCGTGATGGCTTGGCTTGGCATGGGACCCGACTTTATGTACCAGCCCCTTTGCGGGAGCGAGTGCTGTATCGGTGCCACGACACCAAGCAAGCTGGACACTATGGGTTTCTGAAGACCCTGCATTTGGCACGTCGGCAATTTTGGTGGCCGCACATGGCAAAAACGGTGGAGGACTATGTACGGCGATGCCACATTTGTGCCACCACAAAACCTATGGTGGGAAAACCTTTGGGCCTTCTACAGAGGGTGGCTGACCCTACTCGTCCATGGCAGGATATAGCCATGGACTTCATTGTTGAGTTACCCGACAGTAAGGGCCATAACGTTATTTGGACGGTGGTAGACTTATTTTCTAAGCAGGCCCACTTTATTCCCTGTAAAGGGTTGCCCTCAGCACGTCGATTGGCTTGGCTCTTTGTAACTCACGTCTACCGTTTACATGGAGTGCCACGCCGTATCATTTCGGACAGGGGAGTTCAGTTTACGGCACGTTTCTGGAAGGAATTTGTTAAATTCATCGGGTCAACCCAAGGACTCAGTACGGCGTACCACCCTAGCACCAATGGCGCAGCAGAACGGGCCAATGCTGCCGTTGAGCGATATCTACGTTGCTACGTATCGTACCAGCAAACCAACTGGGTGGATCTTTTAGCGTTTGCGGAAGTAGCGTATAACAACGCTGTACATAGCAGTACGGGGTTTTCCCCCTTCAAAGTGGTTATGGGTAACGATTTTGTCCCCATCCCTGAATGCAGCCTGGGACATGAGGATCCTTGTCAGCCACAGGAATGGATGAGGCAGATTGAGGGGGCCTGGGGTGCAGTGAAAAAAGCGTTGGAGCGGGCTGCGATAACATATAAGGAGCAGGCTGATAGGAAGCGAAAGGCGTTCGCAGTCCCGAAGGTGGGGGACTTAGTTTACCTATCTACCAAGTATCTACGTGGCCAGGTTCCCTGTAAAAAGCTAGGGCCCAAATACATCGGACCATTCCGGGTGGTGCAGGTAATTAACCCCGTAACCGTACGGCTACGACTACCGAAGTTCCTAGGCAAACTTCACCCAGTGTTCCACAGTAGCCTACTGAAGCCTGTCACCTCAGGCGCCACGGCAGTGGGGGAGGGTGGGCCTGGGCCCGCTCATGGCGACCACTATGAGGTCCAAGAGATCCTTGACTCCAGGGTTCGTAGGGGGGGCGTCCAGTACCTCATCAAGTGGAAGGGATATCCTGTGGAGGAAGCGACGTGTGTGGGGGATGCAGATGTTCATGCTCCTCGGTTGGTGCGAGCATTTCACCGGTTGCACCCTGGCAAGCCGAGGGGAGGTCGGGGGGACACCGCGGACAGGGTGGACGTTTGCTTACCTTTTGTGTCTTCCCCTGCAGGAGGGGCCCTGGTAGGAGGGGCGGCATGTCGCGCCCCGCGGGCTCGACGCCCAGCGGCACCACAGGCGCGACACTCACCAGCGCTGGTCTCTTCCGCTCCTGCTTCTTCTGCTCGGGCCGGCTCGGGTTGGGAAAGTGCTCAACAGCTGCGGCAGCGACAACGGCCTCCACACACAGCCACCGAGCCGGCTGACGCCCCGACTGCGCGCACGCGCATTGTGCAACCCGGCCCCGCCCTGCCGGCTACGGAGGCCTCACAGGATCCTGGACTCAGCTTCGCCCTGCCGGCTATGGTGGCCTCGCAGGACCATGGGCCCAGGTCGGATAGTAATTCGGGCCTTGCGGCGTTGGCGGGCGGGGCCCTCGGCAGCGAAGCTCGGTTACATCAAGAACGGACTGGGGGCTTGCCAGCCTTCCGAGGGGGGGCCGGACAGCAGGGCAGAGGTGTGTCCGCAACAGGAGGGAAGGTGGCGGGATCAGGGACGGGGGTGGGGGTGGAGACTGGCGTTCGCGAGAGGACTCACCTGGGAGGTAGAGGGTGCCGGGTGGTGGGGCGTGTCGCAAAAGAAGGTGTTTGGGAGAAACGGGAGTTAAGTAGGGAATGGGCGGAAGTGGGTGCGGCTGGGTGGGGCGTGGGTGTATACATGCAGTGTGTATTTAACAGCGTTGGATGCGGGTAGCAGCCAACGCTGGCTTTGTTCCGTTTGAAGATCATTTGCTTTTGCTTATTAAACCGTTTTGGAAACTCAGCTTTCGTCTCGGTTGCTTGAATCTCCTGCTCTCCGGACGAGGTTTGAGAATAGGTTCTCCTGCTTGAGCAGGGGGCTAGGCTAGCACGGGTAGGCAACCTTGACTCTTTTATGACTCGTGGACTTCAACTCCCAGAATTCCTGAGCCAGCCATTCTGGGAGTTGAAGTCCACGAGTCATAAAAGAGCCAAGGTTGCCTACTCCTGGACTAGAAGGTCCCTTCCAGCTCTATTCTATTGCATTCACCTTTTGCCATTAAGCTGAGGGGGGAAAAAGAACAATGTTTTTCTGTGAGAATTAACATAGTTATTTTTACCTTAAAAATTCTTGAATCCAAACAAGAGTCAAACACTGTGGCCACTTCAAGCTGCCCATGTCAAGCTGGCATTTCCAGGACATGTATGTCATGACTCTCAAAAAACAAAATTTTCAGAGAAAATGTAACAACACCTTCACTTATTTGTTTAGTGCAAATGTAAAATTATACATTGTCCTGAGTCTTTGCAATAATTACAAGGTCACAACGTTGGTTAACCGTATGACAGTGGCAAACAGAGGTAACATAAAAGCAAATTCTAATGCATATGTATCACGACATTCCACAGTTATGTAGAGCCAGACTGATTTCATATATCTAGGAATTTATTGGAAACATCTTTATGCCAAGAATGTAATTGGGTTTTTCTGTGCAGCATTTTCTCTCTTACTTCATTATGCTTTCTCAGACATATGTGAAACCAAAGAAGATTTGGGATTAAAAACTGGCTTTGTAAATCCCACCAAACCTCTATACTTGGATAGGTGGCTTCTACCCCGATTTATTTTCTCATTTTCAGATTTTTTTATTTTTGGAGCAAGTAACAAAACATTCTATGCCAGTGTTTCTCAACCTTGGCCGCTTTAAGATGTGTGTTCCCACAATTTCCCAATCAGCCCAAGCTGGCTGGGGAATTCTGGGAGTTGAAGTCCACACATCTTAAAGCGGCCAAGGTTGAGAAACATTGTTCTGTGCCACTGGTAATTTTATCATTTTTTAATAAATGTTTAGGGTTATACCTTCTGCACAGGTTGAGAAAAAGTTATGAGAAAGTTCCCCTGTCAGGATCTTTTCACAGTGGATCTGAGGTATCTTGGATTGCATATGCCAAATTTCAGGTTTCCAGTTTATCAGGCAATTGCCTTCCAGTATTGATATGCCTAGCAGTGCATGAGCAAGCATGTTGCTCCTAATACGGGTGACAGTACTATCTCTTTACATCATAATTACTTAACCAGGTAATTTTCCATTTCTTTCTCTCTGATTTACTTGGTACCTGTATGATCAATAGTGTTTTTACGAATGAATTAGGCACGCCAAGGAAATTTGTGGCCTGTGAAATCACCTTAACCAAATGTGATGTGCTAAATTTGCTAAAAAATATTACAGTTATCCAATTCACACAAATGTACAAGTAGCACGTAGCTACCAATCAGTAGGAACAGTCTTGACTTGCAGCCAGAGAGCCAGGTGAGATGGATGAGCTGCTATTTAAATGTTAAATTGTCCTCAGTTTGAAACCTCTAATTCCCAAACACAGACTATCCATACTTCTTGGATTTTGACATGCATTTCAAATAGTTACAGATAGTTCTTGGGCTAGGACCACAATTGGGTCCAGAAATTTTTGTTGCTAAGCAAGGTGGTCGTTAATGAATCACACTTAATTTTATGACATTTTTGTCATAGTTGTTAAGTGAATCACTGAAATTGTTAAGTGAAACATGTGGTTATTAAATGAATCTATCTTGCTCCACTGACTTTACTTGTTAGAAGCCAGCTGGGAACGATACTCACATGACTCTAGACACAATAAATCAAAATAGAGCTAGATGGGACCTTGGAGATCTTCTAGTCCAACCCCCTGCTCAAGAAGGAGACCCTATACCATTTCAGATAAGGGCTTGTCCAGGCTCGTCTTAAAAACCTCCAGTGATGAAGCACCCACAACTTCTGGAGGCAAGTTGTTCCACTGGTTAATTACTGTTAAACACTGAATTTAATCACGGTTAAACATTGAATGTTGCAGTGAATGTTCTAAATACATGCCGGTTGCCAAGCACCAGAATTTTGATCATGTGACTATGGCGATGCTGTGACAGTCATAAGTTGGAAGATTGATCGTAAGTCACTTTTATCAGTGACTTTGTAACTTTAAATGGTTGCTAAATTAATGGCTGGAGGTCAAGGATTACCTGTGTCCAGTGCTTTTTTTCTAAAAAAAAAAAGGTGCCGGAACTCTCCTCTTGGCAGGCGCAGGAGGTGGGGGGTGGGGGGCGGTGCTGCTGCAGTCACAGGTGTGAAGGGTGTTGGCGGCGGCCTCCCCTCCCTGGGGCTGGAGCCGGCGCGGCTGGTGCTGTGGGAGCAGCAGAGCCCACTCTATATGGCGGGGCTGCACAATGCGGGCAGCAGAGGCGGTGCGGGCCAGGTGATGTTTTAATCTTATGATTTTAAAAATATATTTTTTCTATTGTAAGTTTCCCCAAACCTCGCCATGTGGATTGCATACAAATATTGTATAATTGGTAAATAAAGGTAGAACATATGTTAAATATACATCAAATGATAATATGCTTCCCTACAAAGTCAATTCTTGCTCAATGACAGACCAAGGAGTTAACTCGGAAAGGCAAGAGGAAAATCTAGAAGAGGTCTGTGCAGCTCTTCAACATCTTCATCAACGATTTGGATGAGGGGATAGATGGGGAACTCATCAAATTTGCAGACAACACCAAGCTGGCAGGAATAGCCAATACTCCAGAAGATAGGCTTCAGGAGGATCTGGACAGACTTGAACACTGGGCACTATCTAACAAAATGAAATTCAATGGTGAAAAAAGTAAGGTTCTACATTTAGGCAGGAAAAATCAAATGCACAGGTATAGTATAGGTGGTACCTTGATCAGTAGTAGTAACTGTGAGAGAGATCTCGGAGTCCTAGTGGACAATCACTTAAATATGAGCCAGCAGTGTGCTGCAGCTGCCAAAAAAGCCAACACAGTGCTAGGCTGCATTAACAGAGGGATAGAATCAAGATCACGTGAAGTATTAATACCACTTACAAGGCCTTGGTAAGGCCATACTTGGAATACTGCATCCAGTTTTGGTCACCACGATGTAAAAAAGATGTCGAGACTCTAGAAAGAGTACAGAGAAGAGCAACAAAGATGATTGGGGGACTGGAGGCTAAAACATATAGGGAACGGTTGCTGGAATTGGGTATGTGTAGTTTAAATGAAGAGAAGGGCGAGGGGTGACATGATAGCAGTGTTCCAATATCTCAGGGGCTGCCACAAAGAGAAGTTATTCTCCAAAGCACCTGAAAGCAGGTCAAGAAGCAACGGATGGAAACTAGTCAAGGAGAGAAGCAACCTAGAACTAAGGAGAAATTTCCTGACAGTTAAAACAACTAACCAGTGGAACAACCTGCCTCCAGAAGTGGTGAATGCTCCAACACTGGAAGTTTTTAAGAAGAGACTGGCCAGCCATTTGTCTGAAATGGTATAGGGTTTCCTGCCTGAGCAAGGGGTTGGACTAGATGACCTCCAAGGTCCCTTCCAAATAATAATAATAATAATAAATAATAATAATAATAATAATAATAATAATAATAATAATAATAATAATAATAATAATAATAATAATAATAATAATAATAATAATACTCTTGTAGAAAGGAAAGGCCCACACTGATAAATTAAAAATCTTTGTGGTCTGCAAAGGAATGCTGGTGGGCTAATCAATGATTTGGTGACTAGAGGAGCATCTACAGTGATGGAGCTTGTGGTCATGGTAAGCCATGGAGGCACTAGGCAACATGACTTTCAGGGCAGTGGCGGTGATTTTATTACTTAAAAAAAAGTCTGTGCTCTGTCCAAGGGTGCTTGGTAGGCTCCCTTTCCCCTCAGCATGGCTGGCTCAGGATTTCTGGGAGTTGAAGTCCACGAGTCATAAAAAAGAGCCAAGATTGCTAGCCCTGCAATAGGCTTAGGAAAACCAATAAGGGAGCTGGGTTGGTTGTTTTGTTTTTTGCAAAAAAAGGTGCTGGAACACCGTTCTATGAGAAAAAAAGCCCTGCCTGCACCTATGCATTGATCGTTACCTGTTAGTTGTGATTCTTACCTGGATAGATACAGCACCACACAATATTGAAGATGAATAGCTAGATAAGAAATACCAAATAGGGAAATGCAATAACTAAATAGGTTTTTAAGAATTTTGTGGCTCTGCTTCTAAAACTCCTGCTTATGCTCATTTAGTATTGTGGAAAATGCACCATGGACACATCTTGGATAGGATGCTGTATATGAACCATTTAATAATGCACGGAAAGGAATAGTAATAGTAATAATAAGGTGATTAGTTGGACTAATTTATTTCATTGATTTAACTACAGTCCTATGATTCCTCACAGCCCTGTGGCACAGTGGTTAGAATGTAGTATTTCAGGCTAACTCTGCCAACTGCCAGCAGTTCGATTCTGACCAGCTCAAGGTTGACTCAGCCTTCCATCCTTCTGAGGTGGGTAAAATGAGGACCAAGATTGTTGGGAGCAATAGGCGGACACTGTAAGCCGCTTAGAGAGGGCTGTAAAGCACTATGAGGAGGTATATAAATCTACATGCTATTGCTATTGTTATCCTAAATTTCCCTGTACTTTATCAAAAAGAGATCCGCTTTTCTCTCCACCTGCCTTGGAGCCCCCTCTTTCCAAGTTTGATATTATACGATCTCAGAAAGGGAGAACTTAAATAATTCCCCTTAGCAATAGTACTTAGACTTATATACCACTTCATAGAGCTTTACAGCCCACTCTAAGTGGTTTACAGAGTCAGCATATTGCCCCCAACAATCTGGGTCCTCATTTTACCTACCTCAGAAGGAAGGAAGGCTGAGTTGACTTTGAGCCGGTTAGAATTGAACTGTTGGCAGTTGGCAGAATTAGCTTGCAATTCTAACCACTGTGCCACCAGGGCTCTTCCCATTGCTTACAGCATGATGGATTAAGAAAACCAAGGGGAGAAGTGGCATGAAGAAGGTTCTTCATGAACGTTTGTCACCAGCACCCTCTTGGGTTTACTCAAGTGCTTTGGCATCAGGATGCATAGACTGAGCCATAGGATTCACTCAGACTAAATTAGTATTGTTCTCCTTGACAGCAATCAAGGAGCTGTGCAGGAATTTAAAAAACAATCCAACAATTGATCACATTAATTATACTCACTGGGATGATATTAAAATGCACAGCAGCAAATGAAAAGGCCAATATTTAAAGATAAGTCAAAGTCCTCTTTGAAAGCAGAAGAAAAGTGGGAACCGGTTGCCTTGGAGAAGAAAAGAATGCACTTCATGGTTTACTTCCTCCACTCGTCAAAGAGCTTTGACATATGCAAACTCTTTTGACCATTTCACACAATTAAGTCAGTGCTAGGTCTGAATCTATACACTGAGGCAAGTTTAGTTTGTCTGATAAGCTATAAAGAGTCAAATTCATGCACCATCACAATGGGTCCCGTTGGCTGGGTTCACACAACGTGCTAAACCCAACCAACCAATCAAACTCCATTACAGTCCAGCTCTCTATGTGACCTAATGGTGATCTCCTGTTCTGAGGAATCTGTGAAGCAAAGATATTAGAAGAATAAGAAGAAGAAGAAGAAGAAGAAGAAGAAGAAGAAGAAGAAGAAGAAGAAGAAGAAGAAGAAGAAGAAGAAGAAGAAGAAGAAGAAGAAGAAGAGCTCCCCAGGTTGCTAGGTGTGGCCTTCTAAGTATTCTCCCGTCTTGGGTCTGCACAAGTGACTGACCTTTGCAAACATTCGAGAAATAACTCCACGTATCTTGATGAATGGCCCTGCCTTGCATAACAATAGCCACAATAAGCAGAGTGCAAAAACCCAGCTTCTTCTATTCTCCGTAATCCCCATAGCTGGCTGGCTGGCAAACTCAAGCATGCCATCATTGTTCAATGCATTTAGAAGCCAGACAGATCTACAATGGCTTTTTTATTATTTGGCTTGGAGAAGAGTTACTGTGGAGATGGGCAAGGGAAAAGAGTGCCCAGAGCCAGATTTCCTCGGTATTAAGAGACAGCAATGATGGAGAGCAGATTGGATGCTTTGAGGAAACATGTTTGGCCAGGAAGTGTTAGTGCAGACAAAGATGAGGTCTGTCTTATTCACACATACTGCTTCCATCCACACTCAGTCTGCTCTGGAGCCATAATGAGGTGATTTAGACGAGTCCATTTTCCTACAGGGGAAGCCAAGGAACTGTTTGGAAGCTGTGCTTGGGTCTTTTTTTTTGCCACTGATCTGCAGTCTTCACAAATGGAATGGGGGATGCACGACAGAAAAAAGAAGACACCCGTTTGTGTAAATTTACATGTACACAATAATAACTCAAAACTCTGGACACTTCTAGGCGTTTTTGGAAAAGCATTCCCACGTTGCTGTTATGATTTGATTTTAATATTTTCTACTAGTCTCTTTGAGGCTTTGATAATAATAAAAAAGAGAGATAAATCCCTAGACAAATATTAGGATCACTTGGAATGAATGAAAATAAAATGATCTGTAGTTCTGGGAATTGGCCTTAGATCTGGAGCTCCACTCTGTAAACAAAGCAATAGTAAGAGGCATCCGTACTATGATTATGGCTAGAACTGAGATATTATAAATCCTTCTTCTTGGAGCTACCAGCCTTAAGAATAAAACCACAGAGCCAGGGCGGTGTTGGAATGGTGCCCAGTTCAAACCCATCCCCAGTTATGATTGCTCACTGTAGCTACCAGTTGATCTCTCTCTTAATCCGAAGGTTGGTTTTAAGTGGCGAACAGTATGTATGCTGCCTTGAGCTCCCAGAGGGAAGATAGGATATGAATCTTACAAATCAATACATATTTTCTGAAAGGACATCAGTCTTCCATCTTAATGTGCCTTTAAAAAGGCTTCTCCCTGTCCACCTGGACTTTGGTAGAAATCTGTTGAATCTATTAACTACTGCAGTTGATCAATTCATAGAGCCGTGGGAGATCAGCTGTAGCTCCTCAGATTTTTGTCAAAGCTATGCTTCCTTAAAAAAAAGGTTTCATTACTCGTGCTTGGATAAGTATTCTGTGACTCTTGCCTTTACTGAAGAGATGTTCATTACATTCCAAATCAATGGTTATTTGTGTTATACCCATTGAGGAAATTGTGTGTAATTCTGCAGCTGGAAGGCAGGACACTGCCTAATACTGTGTACAATGGAAAGCAGAGCCAGATCTAACCTTCCATATGAGCTTCTCAGGCTATGGATCATGACCCTTACGTTTGAATCATAAGCAAGCTTGTTCAAGCATTACAAGAGTGAAACTTGACCGTGCTTCTTTTCCTGCACAAGATCACAGAAGCTATTTACAGGATCCAAGGTTTAACAAACCCCGCAAGGTGTAACTTTATCTTAAACTATAATATTATTAAACCTGTTATATATATTTACTGATCAAACCTAGTCCAAATGAAATCATTCATTTTATTCATGGGGCCCTACAAAAACTTATTTACAAATTTTTTTGGGGGGGGGTTTGCAATCCTACAAAGTTCTACAACCTCCCGTTAGACCCTCCCCAATGTGTATGCCTTCCTCTTGGCACAATACACAAGGGAGGAGGACAGAACGAGCAAGGACTTTTTATCATCAATGGTACAATTCTTGCATGACAAAATAATTCTTAATATTTTATACATTTTTCAAATATAGAAAGTTTTTTTTAATGCTAGCACGAAGGGAACAATCCACACTGCACTGAACTTTGACTTCAGGGTGGCGCAAATGTGAATTTGCTTAGGTAGAGATAATTTTAAAGTCATTTAAAAATCAAACAGAGAACGAACGTATGTGCGAAAGAAGCTTACCTCTTCAGGTTAAAAAAAGAAAAAGAAATTCACAGTGATTTTGATTGGACACTTTTTCTGATTTTATGTCCTTTAAAGCATGTATTATCTCTGACAGCTCTATCAGATATTTCTTACACTTGCACCGATTAAGTTTTTAGAAACCACAAGTAAATTAATCTGCTTTCATCCACTCATTAATCAGGTAGCCAGGGGAATAGGGGGGGGGGGAGAAAAAACAGAAAAGCAAGATGCGTGACATTTATGGTAATAGGGCTTCAACACATGGACCCTTTTTAATTAATTACTTTTTTTTAGATTCAGGCTTGAGATTAGATGGCCAGGATTTGTTCTGCAGACTGGATCAATTAAGTAATGTCAGTATAGCTCTTTTAAAATATAGTGATGCTATGCAGATGTGGAATATTAGCAGGAATAGTACTTTAGTCAATAGGGAACCAGTTTGGTGTTGTGGTAAAGTCACCGGGCTAGAAGCCAGGAGATGGTGAGTTGTAGTCCTGCCTTAGGCATGAAAGTTTGCTGGGTGACTTTGGGCCAGTCACTCTCTCTCTCAGCCCACGATGTCAGGCTTGGGCAACAAGCTGGCCAGTCGGTGTCTGTTGCAACCAATGGATCAACATTTTGCCGATCTGAAGAAATGTGGATGCTGCAGTTGTGGGAATATATGGAGAAGGAGGAGTTAGCTACCGGTGAACACTTATGTCTGCATTTCCCCTCTCTTTTCTATATATTTATGTATGTGCTTTGTTTATTTTCTTAAAATATTGCTCCCTCCCATTCCCAGGCATAGTGAGATAGGAGGTTTTTGATACACTATGTTGTGCTGTGTTGCATTGAATTGCATTGGTTCCTTTACCTTTGACAATCCATCCTACTCACCACTTCAATATCTTTACTGTCACTTTGAGGGCTGGTTGGGGTTATTTATATTTAACCTTAGTTTCATTCCCCCCCCCCCCACTGGGTATCTTGACATCCATTTCAAGAGTTTCCAGATCATTTATATTTTCATTTACCTGAGTACATCATCAGCAAGGCACATGTTCTTGATATTTCTTTTAAAATCATGCTCGCCTTCCAATTCTCCTGCTTAGAAGAAGACCACCATCCAGCCTTCCATCACCAAACAAACACTTTCTCTCAACAATCCATGTGGTTTTCTTGGTGAAATAAAGAAACTATTTACCATTGCCTTGTTTCACACTGTATTCATTGATTCCTTTGCCATTGTGGCTAAATTGATCATTTGCCCTAGCATCTCCCTATGTAGCTGCTACCTAGTCTGGTGCCTGCTTGCTTTAGCTGAATGGCTGATTTTCAGATACCTTGATAACCCATCATCAAGCAACATACATGATAGAATAGAATGGAATGGAATGGAATGGAATAGAATAGAATAGAATAGAATAGAATAGAATAGAATAGAATAGAATAGAATAGAATAGAATAGAATAGAATAGAATAGAATAGAATAGAATAGAATAGAATAGAATAGAATAGAATAGAATAGAATATCTTTATTGGCCAGATGTGATTGGACACACTTCAGTATTGTGTCTAAACATGTGATGAAAATAAGCAGTCATGGCATTTGCGTGATACTGTCACACCCATTGCACCTTGACACATAGATGATCAAGATAATAGATTAGGTTAGGTTAGGTTAGGCTAGACTAGACTAGACTAGACTAGACTAGACTAGACTAGACTAGACTAGACTAGACTAGACTAGAATAGAATAGAATAGAATAGAATAGAATAGATTTTACTGTATTAAATACCCCCTATCTCCACCTTGGCACACCGTCCTGATATTCTTTGCTCATTCCTTCCACAAATTCCTACCATCATCACCACGAAGAGGTAACCCAGCAGGACTTGAAGGGAAATAAGATTTTATACCATTGTGCAGTTATTTCTGTTTTACAGCATATATGCTTTCAGTTGGATTTCTCCAAGGGCTCCTTTAAGCATGGAATTCTTTTTATGATGCCAATTGTTATTAAATGCCTATAGAATTTATGCCAAGAATAAAAACAATAGATTCAAGGATATGCATTGCTGTGCTTCCTTAATCTCTCTCCCTCCTGCTGCCCTAAAATACTGGGTCAGCTTCTTTGAATAACAATTGGGGTCTCGACATGGCTTGTATATCAAAACAGCAATGTTGCATTCCAAACAATGTTTCTGCAATATAACTAGTCCTCGACTTACGATCACACATAGGATCAGAAATTTCCATTGTTAAGCAAAGCAGTTAAGTGAGAGGTGCCCCAATTTACAGCCTTTTTTGTTATGGTTGTTAAGTGAATAATTGCAGTTGTTAAATGACTCACGTCGTTGTTAAGCAAATCTGGCTTCCCCCGCTGACTTTGTTCGTTGGAGGCCAGCTGGGAAGCTGGATGATCACATGACCCTGCAACCATCATAAATACAGGCAAGCTGCCAAGTACCTGAATTTTGATCAAATGACCATGGGGATGTCATGACAGTTGTAATGTGAGGACCAGTTGAAAGTCACTTTTTTGTCTCCTGTAGTAACTTTAAACAAATGATTGTAAGATGAGGACTACCTGCATTTTTACACCATGCATGGTATCCTTTCCTTGTTCCCATGTCAGCTGTAAAGCACTTCTCTCTCTATTGAGGTCTTCTGTCAATGCACAGGTACTGTAGCTCATGTCACTTTGTAAATTTTGCTCTTGGCTTGCCTGACTAAAAAAGACCAGTAAGGTACTGTAGCCAACTAGTTTTGGAAGTAATAACATACCCATTGGAATCCTCTCCAGCTGTTGGCATTTCTTTAGGTGAATTTTTCACCATGGGGGGGAAGGGGGGTGTTGTAGGCAGAACATTCTGCTTTGTTTCTTTTCCTCCTGAGGTTTCTTCCCACAGTTTGTCTGCATGGCTGTGTAATTATGACTAACCGCCAATCATTGTTGTTAAATCTGCAGTCTGCAATCTCTGCCCTTTACAAAAATCCGACGTGATAGTATAACTTCCAATTCTCCTGAAACTCTAGTACAATAGCATAATTTCACACAGATATGCATGTAATTTCTAGATATTTTTTTTTTAAAAAAAACCTCTTGAAACAACTAGGTTGTCTTTTTCCCACAGTTGGCTTGAGTCACATGCTTGCACCAAAACTCAAGATACTGTAATTGTGAAAATCTCATCGATTTCTTCAGAAATTGGCAACCAGTACTTGATTGCATTAAAAAGACAGAAATATTCATCTTCATGTCTGCTTGCTGAACCTCAAGTGTAAAATGCTAATATTGGAATATTCAGAAACAAAAGAGGCTCACCATACCTGAGGCCACAACCAGGTTTCCTCAGTTGGACCCCGTCCCAAGACAGGAACATCACTTTGCCATGTTTATTCATGTTACTTCTCCTCTCCCATTCATGGATTACTGCCTTGTCATGGCGAAGGATCTTGCGTAATTCAATGACGCTATGAGCTATGCCGTGCAGGGCCACCCAAGACGGACAGGTCATAGCAGAGAGTTCTGACAAAACGTGATTCCACTGGAGAAGGAAATGGCAACCCACTCCAGTATCTTTGCCATGAAAACCCCATGGACAGTACCAAAAGGCAAAACGATATGACGCTGGAAGATGAGCCCCTCAGGTCGGAAGGCGTCCAATATGCTACTGGGGAAGAGCAGAAGGCTAGTACTAGTAGCGCCAGAAAGAATGAAGCGACCGGGCCAAAGCCGAAAGGACGCTCAGCTGTGGGTGTATTTGGTGGTGAAAGGAAAGTCCGATGCTGTAAAGATTTTTTCTCCATAGGAACCTGGAATGTAAGATCCATGAATCAAAGAAAGCTGGATGTGGTCAAACAAGAAATGACAAGACTGAACATCAACATCTTAGGAATCAGCGAACTAAAATGGACAGGAATGGGTGAATTTAATTCAGATGACCATCAGGTATACTACTGCGGGCAAGAATCCGTCAGAAGAAATGGAGTTGCCTTCATAGTCAATAAAAGAGTAGGAAAAGCAATACTGGGATACAATCCCCCAAATGACAGAATGATCTCAGTTCGAATCCAAGGCAAACCATTCAATATCACAGTAGTCCAAGTCTATGCCCCAACCACCGGTGCTGAAGAGGATGAAATTGACCAGTTCTATGAAGCCCTACAGCACCTTATAGAACTAACACCAAAAAATGATCTCCTTATCATCATGGGGGATTGGAATGCTAAAGTAGGAAGCCAAAAGATAACCAGAATAACAGGCAAGTTTGGCCTTGGAGTACAAAATGAAGCAGGGCACAGGCTGATAGAATTTTGTCAAGAGAATATGATGGTTATAGCAAACACTCTTTTCCAACAACCCAAGAGATGGCTCTACACATGGACATCACCAGATGGTCAACAGAGAAATCAGATTGACTATGTGCTCTGCAGCCAAAGATGGAGAAGCTCTATATAGTCAGTAAAAACAAGACCAGGAGCTGACTGTGGCTCAGACCATGAGCTTCTTGTTGTAAAGTTTAGGCTTAAACTGAAGAAAGTAGGGAAAAGCACTAGGCCAGTCAGGTATGAATTAAATCATATCCCTATTGAATATACAGTAGAGGTGACAAATAGATTTAAGGAATCTGCCTGAAGAACTATGGACAGAGGTTCACAACATTGTACAAGAGGTAGCAACTAAAACCATCCCAAAGAAAAAGAAATGCAAGAAAGCAAAATGGTTGTCTGAGGAAGCTTTGCAAATAGCTGAGGGAAGGAGGGAAGCGAAAGGCAAGGGAGAAAAAGAAAGATATGCCCAACTGAATGCAGAATTCCAGAGAATAGCTAGAAGAGATAAGAATGCCTTCTTAAATGAACAGTGCAAAGAAATAGAAGAAAACAATAGAATAGGGAGGACCAGAGATCTCTTCAAGAAAATTGGAGAGATGAAGGGAACGTTTCATGCAAAAATGGGCATGATAAAGGACCAAAATGGCAGGGACCTAACAGAGGCAGAAGAGATTAAGAAGAGGTGGCAAAATTACACAGAAGAACTATACAAGAACGAGCTTAACGACCCTGATAACCACGATGAGGTGGTCACTGACCTCGAGCCAGACATCCTAGAATGTGAAGTGAAGTGGGCCTTAGGAAAGCTGAGCAACAACAAAGCTAGTGGAGGTGACAATATCCCAGCTGAGCTATTCAAAATCTTAAAAGACGATGCAGTAAAAGTGCTACACTCAATTTGCCAGCAAATTTGGAAAACTCAACAGTGGCCACAGGATTGGAAAAGATCAGTTTACATTCCAATTCCAAGGAAAGGCAGTGCCAAAGAATGTTCAAACTATCGCACCATTGCACTCATTTCACATGCTAGTAAAGTTATGCTTAAAATCCTACAAGCTAGACTCCAGCAGTTTGTGGATTGAGAACTACCAGAAGTACAGGCAGGATTTCGAAGAGGCAGAGGAACTAGAGATCAAATTGCCAATATATGTTGGATCATGGAGAAAGCTAGGGAGTTCCAGAAAAACATCTACTTCTGCTTCATTGACTATGCTAAAGCCTTTGATTGTCTCTTGAGAAACCTATATGCGGGTCAAGAAGCAACAGTGAGAGCTGGACACGGAGCCACTGATTGGTTCAAAATTGGGAAAGGAGTCCGGCAAGGCTGTGTCCTGTCACCCTGCCTGTTTAACTTACATGCAGAGCACATCATGAGAAAGGCAGGGCTAGATGAATCAAAATTTGGAATTAAGATTGCCGGGAGAAATATCAACAACCTAAGATATGCAGGTGATACCACTCTAATGGCAGAAAGTGAAGAAGAACTAAAGAGCCTCTTGTTGCGAGTGAAGAAGGAGAGTACAAAAGTTGGGTTGAAACTTAATATTAAGAAAACCAAGATCATGGCATCTGACCCTCTCAATTCCTGGCAAATAGATGGGAAAGAAATGGAGGTAGTGACAGATTTTATTTTCCTGGGCTCCAAGATCACTGCAGATGGGGACTGTAGCCAAGAAATTAAAAGACACTTGCTCCTGGGGAAGAAAGCCATGGCAAATCTAGACAGCACACTAAAAAGCAGAGACATCACCCTGTTAACAAAAGTGTGTATAGTCAAGGCTATGGTCTTCCCAGTTGCAATGTATGGCAGTGAAAGTTGTACCATAAGAAAGGCTGAGCGCCAAAGAATTGAGGCCTTTAAACTATGGTGCTGGAGAAGACTCCTGCGAGTCCTTTGGACTGCAAGGCTGTTGTGACTCAGGGCCAGCCTGTGGGTCCGACAGTCGGCTCCGATGTATCGGATGACTCAGACGAGGGGGAGGAGGGAAACGAACCGGCTGATGATGGTTCAGAGGCTTTGCAGAGCCCTCAGCCGGGGACCTCTTCTCAGCTGCGTGAGCCCGAGAGTGCGGAGGAAGATGACCCACAGCTGGCCCTGTTCAAGGACGCCCGACGCAGGAGGCAGTCGAGCAGGAACAAACAAAGAAAGGTTGTGGGACTCCTCGGGAGGAGGCACAGGGAGACCACGCCCTGAGCTCTCTATAAAAGGAGTGTTTGGGGAGGGGCTGGTTGCTGAAAGCAACTTTTCCGCTTGAGAAGACAAGCTCTAGTGTTTTTGTTAACTGCGTAATTAAATCTTGGCAGTTGCCTTTTAGCCTTGGACGCTCTCCAGTCTCTTCTTTCTGAATAGGGGTTTGCCTTACTCAAGGCCAGAAGAGGGCTGGTTCAGAACAAAGGCGATCAAACCGGTCAGTCCTAGAGAAGACCAACCCTGACTGCTCTTTAGAAGGCCAGATCCTGAAGTTGAAACTCAAATACTTTGGCCACCTAATGAGAAGGAAGGACTCACTGGAGAAGAGTCTAATGCTGGGAAAGGTTGAGGGCAAGAGAAGAAGGGGACGACAGAGAATGAGGTGGCTGGATGGAGTCACTGAAGCAGTAGGCGTGAGCTTAAATGGACTCCAGAAGATGGTAGAGGAGGAACGATGTCCATGGGGTCGCGATGAGTTGGACACGACTTCACAGCTAACAACAACAACAATAACAACTTCTCCTCTCCTGCCCCATCAGGTTTTAAAGTCATTATTGACTGTTAGATCAAATAAAAGAGAAGCCATTCAGTTCTGCATCTCACACGGATGAAAAATATCATGTGCTTAAGCTAAAGCTTCAAACGTGGCACGGTGACCCCCATCGATTAATCAAAAGCTTCCAGAGAAGGAGATTCTACAACTATTTTGGTCATCTTATTCTGATATTATGTTGGGTGCCATCTATTGCTCTGCACTTCAAAGGAATCCTTCTTCTAACTCTGTAGCAGAATAACCAGCACTTCTTGGCTTATGTTACAGATACGGAGCACCCCAAGAGACACTTCGGATCTTATTAGTTAATGCTTTCAATATATTAATACATTAATTTACAAGGAGACACATTAACATCAAAAGAATTGATGGCAAAGTCAACACTCTTCTGCTGTACATTTTACCAAGACCATCTGGTTTATTTGTTTTTTCAATCAACCTATTGAATGCTAGACAGTGAGTAATTTTTTAAAAATAAACAAGTACTCATGTTGACAGTTAAGTTTATTTTACATCATCAAATCAAGTATGAGGTACATGTCACACATATTTTAATGCATCCATTGTGTGACAGACTTAGAGGCTCTGTGAAGGTCCCCTTGAATAAGGGATCAATCCAGTGGTGGGTTTCAAATACCTTAACATCCGGTTCTCTGCATGGATGTAGGCCTGGGCCTCCGAGGCCTAGAATGGACTTCTGGAAGTGACATCAATGCATTTCCTGTGGGCTGTTCTAGGCCTGGGAGGCCTCTTCCAGGCCTCTGAGGCCTAGAACAGACTTCCAGAAGTGACATCAGAACACTTCTGGCGGGCCGTTCTAGGCCTGAGAGGACTCCACCAGGCCTAGAACGGACTTCCTGAAGTGACATCAACGCACTTATGGCAGGCAGTTCCAGGCCTCTGAGGCCTAGAACGGACTTTCAGAAGCAGCATGGGTTCAGCCGGTTCTCCAAACTCAACAAAATTTAGCTACCGGTTCTACCGAAACAGTGCGAACCAGCTGAATCCCACCACTGGATCAACCCAGGATGAAATTAAGGCTACCCTATCTATGCTGGGGAAAAAAAACCTAGGAGACCATTCAGACCCAGCAGTGAGAGGTTATTTAGCCCTGGTTACACCATTTTTTTGTCTGCTTTTTTGTCTTGTCCAGCTGTTTGGCCATTTCCACCCACCCCCCCCAAATTTTTCCATATGATATGAACTCTACCCCAAGCCTATTCGCTTCCGGCTGATGGGTGTGCAGACAGTCTCCCTGCATGTATATAAAATAATTATTATTTTAGATTTATTTCTAGTTTGTTTCATTGCATGAGATGGCACATAAATCAAATAAAAATAAAAAAAATAAACATAAATAAATACTACACTTTCCAGTTTCAAAAGATTGTGAGGCAGCTGACAAACCTAGTAGAGAAAGTATGTGAACACAATAAACAAATTCCTGAAATTAAAGTCTTCTTGTATTTTGCTCTCCCACTCTTAATAGAAGTAGCATTATTTGCAAGTGGAGGAAGTGAAGAGATTAACCCTCCTACTTAAAAATTAGGAGGGGACTTAAAGCAATTTCTTCTCCCCATAGCCTTTTTAGTTTGTTATGGTTTTTTTGTTCTTGTATTTCCTTTTGGAGCATATTTTAGAGCTACAGTAGTTAGGATTTGAGTGTCTCTGGTTATTAAATTAATAAAGAGTAAATAATGGGATAGCCAAGAAATTCTATTGTGGCCAGTTAAAAACATTGGGAGAAGCATCTCACCCTATATTTTACCTATAAGAAAATATAATTAAGCATCTCTCATGCTTTTTTGTCTCTCTATTTGAAAAAAGGACACCATGACAACCAACTGGTGGAAAAATAACAATTCATGGCTATTAGTGGAAGGCAGAAGCTGGCAAAGACGATGATAAAAGTGATTTTAACAGTTAAGAAAGGGCTCTTCGATGTCATATGAAAGAGGTTTTCCAAAAAGGACAGATGAAGTGCAGCAGTGCCATCCCCTGAGAGAAAACAAGAGGGGAATGGAAAAACGAGCATGGACATGATCAAAGTGCAAAGAAAAGTGTTGCTAGGGGCCTCCTTTCAAAGTTGTATGGTCTCACAGCTACTTTCTGTATGGAAGACCAACTTCAGATTTTCTGCCCAGACAAGAGTTGCATTTCTAGTTTTTACAAAATGTTTTCCAAGTTGTGTTATGCATCAAATAGACCAGCTCTATGGAGCTGCTTTAGCTGTTGTGATAATAGCAGTAGTATTTGGCAAACAAGTGGAGGAAAGTAGACATCTAGTATTGTGGTTACATCTCCTTAAGTTGTAGAAATTTGACAGGTGATCTGTTTGGTTTTGGTCATCTTGAGCTTTTATTTATACATGGGACAGACCTGGTCAAAAGAAATGTGAGCATTTCTGTACTAAATGCACTAAATCACATTTATGGAATTGTGTCTCTATAGCTTTAAAACAACTGGCTTTAAAAAAAAAAGAAGATAAATTTCAAAACCCAAAAAAGAAACAAGAAGAATCACCCTAATTTGTATGTTTCACTTTTGAAGCAAATTTACATATCTGTTCAGTGAGATTAAGAAAAAGATCAGCAAGAAGAAGCTCTAAGCAGAGACAGCAACGTATCAAAAGACCCAGTTATTTAAATGCATTAAAGCAGAACAGAACAGAATAGACCCAGTTATTTAAATGCATCCTTATATTTCTGAATTTCTCAGCAGATATCAAAGACAACTGTTAACTATCTGAAACACATTTTTTAAAAAACATGGATATTTATTGAACTGAGGGTCTGGAATGTCAGTATCTGCAAGAATAAAATACCAGAAAAAAGAGGAAGCTGGGGTAAAGTGACTGTCTGAAAACAAGAGTGTCTGAGGTTACCGGAGGTTGTCTGTGGCAAACACGCACTGGATCACAAGATAGAGAAATGATGGCAAAATGTGTCATGTAAACAAGTAGAGTTAATTTTGATGTGGGTGGGATTGTTTTGCATGCAAATCTTGGGGTTTCACTTTGCAGCGATATTTCCAATATCGGATAGTTTCTCCTTGGAACTGGGACTGCAGTTCCCAGAATTCTCAACCAACAGGACTGAAGACCACATTAGCTGAGACAGCTGGGAGTTGCAGTCTGCATTTATATCATATAGTGGTGTTTGGTTTGGGAAGGCTGGTTTAAACTAATGCAATAAAACTTTATAGACTTTGCTTTCTTGTAGATTTTTAAAAACTGAATCTGGGCATCAGCATAAGATTATTCCACCTTCATATACGTTGTCTTGAAGGTTTACAATAATTCTAATTTGGATGTATTAGTCTTTAAGGAGGATTTCAACCGTGCAATATATTTAGCATGTTTATCTTTCTTTGGGATGCTAATAGATGCACATTTCCAAGTGGGATGTGAGATGACTGCGATAAATCAAAGTTTTTACTTCGTTCCACAACCAGTTTTGATTATTCCTGATGAACAATCTCAGAGGCCGTCAAAAGTATGGTTGGATGATTCTGCATACAGAAGACAAGGTTTTTGGCTGATGACTTTTCATGCAGTGACTGATGTTTGCACTGATGATTTCAATAGGAAGTTGATTGGGTCCTTTTGTGGAAGCCATTAGTATCATATCAGCTATCAACCCTATTGAAACAAAATGACATTTTCGATCAATGCCATCTGTAATGGGGAACGTTATTCTGCATTTCTTTCTGACTCCAGACAATTAGATTTAGCTGTCAAAATTAAGTGAAAAGGTTTCCAGCTTTTTTTTTATGATGGGTATTTTTTCCCTTTCCACCTAGCCATTTGGCAAGGAAATTGCTAAAACTTCAGATCTATCCTGTTTACTAGCAAGTGTGGTTAAAAGAGTAATTAGTTACACTTCAACAACCTCCAAGCACTCTGATCCTAGTTTTACTTGTCTGAAACTAAATTATCTAAACTGGAAGATGATGGGGAATGAATCTATCTTCTTTGTCTTTTTTTTTGTCTTTACTGGAAAAATTGGCCAAAGGAGTAAATATTTGTTTATTAAGTTGCTGATGCTTTTTGAGCCACAAAAGCACCATAAGCAATTTTTAATAAATGATAAAAACAAAGCTTTTCAAAACAGGAAAATGATTTGGCCAGAAAAAACATAAACCTCCAGCAAAGAACAATGAGCTGAGTCAGCTGGAGAGTCCTGTGTGATCCACAACTGGATTTTCAATATGAACCCTTTCAAGCAGCGTCAGGAGTAATGGCCACTTTTCCTGCATTTTGCTTTGCTGCGTTTTTCAGCTGTCAGTTCCAAAAAGCTATTTTTAATTTTGATGATAAGAGTAAGCATCTAGGTATTTGGAGCTTAAACATAGGTCCAGACACAGAGATACTTTTAGCGGCTGCCATAGGGAGGGATTTTAAGCCATGGTCATCTAGGTGGGATTTTTAAAAGCAAAGTCACAGGGAAGACTTCAATGACCACAGCCAGAGCAGCAGGCAATGGGATAAAGGTTTTGTCAGTAACTAGATATTCAGTGTAGGGAATGTAAGCAGGCAATTGCTGCCTATAAACAATAGTGGAAAAAAGAAAGATGGTGTATCTTCACACTGAGGGGGACATGGCAAGGGAGAAAGAGATATAATTAGATTGGAATCCAAGGAAGATAGGTTTGAGAATCAGCCTTACCTGTCACAGACTTGTCAGGGTTTATAAAGGCTTCATGCCTTTCAATAAAGATTTAGCAATAGCTGTGTCATGTTGGCAAAGCTTCATCTTCAAGTTTGTGCTTGTCCTGGAAAAGTCTTGGATTATAAGAAATAGGATCAGTAACAAGGGAGCACACACACACACACACACACACACACACACACACACACACACACACACAGAGAGAGATACATAAAGGTAAAGGTAAAGGTTCCCTTGCACGTACGTGCTAGTTGTTTCCAACTCTAGGGGCCGGTGCTCATCTCTGTTTCAAAGCTGAAGAGCCAGCGCTTGTCCAAAGACGTCTCCGTGGTCATGTGGCCGGCATGACTAGATGCCAAAGGCGCACGGAACACAGTTACCTTCCCACCGTAGTGGTCCCTATTTTTCTACTTGCATTTTTACGTGCTTTCGAACTGCTAGGTTGGCAGAAGCTGGGACGAGTAACAGGTGCTCACTCTGTTACACGGCACTCGGGATTCGACCTGCCAAAACTGCCGACCATCTGATCGACAAGCTCAGTGTCCTAACCCACTGAGCCATCGTGTGTGAGTGTGTGTGTGTGTGTGTGTATATATATATATATATATATATATATATATATATATATATATATATATATATATATATATATATATATATATATATATATATATGAATGAATTGGAGCTCATATGATTTGCAAATGACTTTAAGAACCGTCTTGAGCATCAGACCTGCACAAGAAATTTATTTTTATCTCCAGTTATGGATGAAATATAATCTAAATGTTATTGGAAATTGGAACTCATGAATATCCCTGCAGTGAGATGGGCGGCAAACACATTTAATTAATAAATGACTGACTGAATGAATCCTTATAATGAATTATGTTATTGGTCCAGTTGTCTCAGTATTCTTGACACTGACTGGCAGTAATTTCAGGCCACAGTCATTGGGGATTGAAACTGAATCAAATTATATATAAAGCATTCATCTCTGTGGTGGTTGGAGACCTGATCAAGGGATGTTGCTGCTGGATACCACCAGAGTGAGTTGCCTGATTTGTGGAAACATCTTTTCATTTGGCTAGATTTCTGTGAAAAGCTGCATTTTGTGTATTGTATGGTCTCTTTGGGGTTTAACAAGAGTAAATATTATTAATCTTCTATTTTATTATTCTGCTACTAAATATTTACCTAATAAATTTTCACATAAGCCATCATACCTAGCTTATTAGTGGTTGTTATAAAGAAAAAAAATGAGAGCGAGGAGTGTTATATACATCACCTGAACTTCTGGAGGAAAGGCAGGATATAAATCTAACCAAATAAGTAAAATAGATATGCCTACATAGGAATTCTGTTAAAACTGCAAGAACTGAACTATTGTGCTAATGCATCCATACCCTTCTTTACTTATTTATTTGCCCTTTTTTCTGGCCAAAGGGCAAATCTACACCCAACCTTTGCATTTGAAGAGGCTGTACATCTTTTCATTTTGACCACAGCAGATGTGAATGTGGAATATTTGCTGAGAAGCAGCAGAGACAAAGGTGCTGTTTTACTGATTATTTCTTGTAGCACAATGCCGTGGCTGTAAAAAGGGAAGAAAGCCGAACTGGTTGTAAGGATTTGGCATCATGGCAAAGAACTTTGGGCTCAATTTGAAGTACCGTCCAATTCTATTAAAATATAATTACCCACTCCTCAAATGCAAATGTCTTCCATTCCAAAATTCCATTTTTTAAAATCAAGTTTTATTATTGGTGCTTAAAGCATTTCAGGGGTATTAATGTTGTACCTTTTGACAGCTGCATAAATAGGCTAGCAGTATTATCTTCAAGCTGCAGAATTGGGAGTCAGGACTGAGAGAACGGCAGCTTTTTAAAAAATTACATAATGAATTCGGGACTGGGGTCAGAGATTATACTTATAGCCACTCTGCTAGAGCACTATTGAATTATAGAGGTCCAATACAGGCACTGAACCATTTAGCCCTCCATAATGCATCAGGAGAATTAGGCAAGAAGTATAATTGACCTCTCACACCCAGACTCTGCCTAGACACTACCTGGCTCATTTTAGCTGCTGTGTTAAATTGTTTCTATTGCAATTTGCATGCAACTCCACCAGTATTTAAATTTCCGGTATACTAGCATTTAATCAGGAGTGGGTTTCTTTAGAAAAAGATTGGTGGAGACAGATGGTGTTTTTTCTGGTGCAAGATTTATTTATGCACAATGGATAAATCCAAGAGCCTTTTTTCTTTTGCATTCATCTCTCCAATCTCTTTTTTTTCTGTCATTCCCTATCTCTTTTTTTCTGTCATGTTCTTGTGACATTACCTTTATCTCTTCTACAACTCAGTCCTGAGTCATCCTTAGATGCTCCAATATTACAATAAACAGGCAGCAGCCAAGGCAATTTTGCTGTGGGAGCAAGCAGATGTTCTTCAGGGACCATTTGGTTGATGTCCCAGTTAGGTGACTCCTAGGGATGAGATGAGCCTAGTACCTATTAGCCCCATTAACTTCCTGTTCTTCAGTTCCTCTGGACTATCTTCCAGGCCACTCTGCTTTGGGCCAGTAGAAGAGTCCTGAACTTTCAAACCTGGCTTTCCCTCTGGGCCTGCCAAGGTCTGAGATGGTCTGCAGCTTGGAGATGTGGATGTTTGGATGAGACTGGATAGCCACTTGTCCAAAGTTATATAGGCTCTCTTCAGTGGTGGGATTCAGCCAGTTCGCACCACTTCGGCAGAACCGGTAGCTAATTTTTTGTTGGCCAGGCCCAGAATGGACTTCCGGAAGCGGCATCAGAGAACCGGTTGTTCACATATTTGAATCCCACCACTGGGTCCCTTGCTTGAGCAGGAGGATGGACTAGGTGACCTCCAAGCTCCCTCCCAACTCTGTTATTCTGTTATTCTGGATTAACCTGATGAACAGTTGCAGGAACTGGGTATGTCTAATCTAATGAAGAAAAGGACTAGGGGTGACATAATACAGGTTGTTAGGAGGAAGAGTGGGACAACCTAGCCTCCAAAGCACTTGTGGGCAAGATAAGAAGCAGCAGATGGAAACTTATCAAGAAGAAATTCAACCTACAACTAAGGAGAAATTTCCTACAGTGAGAACAATTAATCAGAAATGTTTGCCTCCAGAAGTTGTGGGGGCTTCAGTACTGGAGGTTTTTATGAAGAGGTTGGACAGGCATTTCTCTGGAATGATATAGGGTTTCCTGTTTGGGCAGAGGGTTGGAGCAGAAGACGTCCAAAGTCATTCCATCTCTATTATTATGTATTGTGAGCTGCAATGCCCAGTATGTGTGTCAATGGGGCTGCTCTGCACAATGAAGCAAGAAATAGATTTTTTGTTTGTTTGTTTCAGCTGCTTCAGAACATTTACCTGCCACTCTATGCATTCAATTCTTATTTGGGTTGTTTTTGAACAAGGGTTAATTGTTCCTTCAGAAGAGTTCTAAGCCAGCGTTTAAAGGTGAATGAAACAATAGTTGACAACCACTGGGTTGTGTGACCACCTATCTAGCTGTCAGGGATGGTTAGCCTAGTGCTCTTTCTCAAGGGACACAGCAATGAACCAATTTTCAAAAGCAGTCTGAACATAGGTTGGGCTCTCTTTTAGAAGAACATGTATTTACAATAGCTTGAAAAGCCTGACAAAAGCTGAGGGGGCTGTATGGGATCACTTCTACTTCATTGCAGGAATCCCCCAGCACCTGTCAGCACTACTTCTGCTCTTTCCCGCTCCAGCACCTGTTTTTGAGGTTGACTAACAGGTGATAGCAGACCAGCTTCACTCTTCCTCTGTCACCTGTCATCACCGGTAGCCTGAGGAACAGTTCTGGAACTGGTCTGGAGTGGGGCAAAAAGAGGGAGGCAGCTTCTGGAATCATACTGATTGCCAATGAAGCAGAAGCCCCCACACTTTGCAATTCAGCTGTCATGGTAACAGTTTTTTTTAAAGGCTAAAGCCATGGGTCAGTCCATCCATCCATCCATCCATCCATCCATCCATCCATCCATCCATCCATCCTCTCCTACCTCAGCCCCCAGAGATGTCTCAGGGAGTGTGCATGTGTCAAGGTGAGGACAAACAGTGAAAGCACAATTGTATGCACATCATGACATCACACCCATGTACAAAAGGGGTGTGACTGTCACGGTGTGACACTGCTTTGGTTGTGGAGCCTGCAGGTCCTTCTGTCAGGCCCAACCTCACCATACATCTGAAGAATGATTGCTAGATGTTTTCTTGCTATTTAATGGAAGGGGAAGAAATAAAACCAGAAGATCTATCACTCCCTTTCCTCAGGTTGTCCAGCATATAGCAATTCATCTCTGTACTAGGTTCTACAACAGATAGTCCTCTACTTAAAACCACAATTGAGCCCAAACTTTCCATTACTAAGCAAGTTTTGCCCCATTTTATTTATTTATTTATTTATTATTAATTTAATTTGTCTCTCAAGAGACTCAGGGCGGTGAACAGGGCAATACATAAAAATTAGATACAAAAATTAAAATTATTAAAACATGATTAAACAATGCCCATAAATTAATACAAATTTAAAATTGAAGTCATTTATAAAAATCCCACCCCGTCCCATCAGGCCAGGCCAGCTTGTTTAAAGAGATGGGTTTTAAGATCGCGCCGGAAGGAGCGGAGATCGGGCGCCATCCGGAGCTCAACCGGAAGATGGTTCCATAAATCCGGTGCACCCACAGAGAACGCTCTCCCCCTGGGGGCCGCCAGTCGGCATTCTTTGACCGGTGGCACCCTGAGGAGGCCCTCTCTGTGGGAGCGTACTGGGCGGAGGGAAGTTGACGCCGGCTGCAGGTGCTCCCCAAGGTATTCTGGACCCATGCCATGAAGGGCTTTGTAGGTCATTACCAACACCTTGAACCTCACCCGGAAGACAACTGGCAACCAATGCAGCTCGCGGAGCAAAGGTGTGACATGGGAGTATCGGGAGACTCCCAGTACAACTCTCGCAGCTGCATTCTGTACCAGTTGGAGCCTCCGAGTGGTCTTCAAGGGTAGCCCCATGTAGAGAGCGTTGCAGTAATCAAGACGAGAGGTCACGAGCGCATGAGTGACCGTGCGTAAGGCATCCCGGTCTAGATAGGGCCGCAACTGGCGCACCAGGCGAACCTGGGCGAAGGCCCCCCTAGTCACAGCTACGATATGGTCTTCTAAGGAGAGTTGTGAATCTAGGAGGACTCCCAAGTTGCGAGCCCTATCTACAGGAGATAATGACTCACCCCCCATAATGAGGGGTGGGATATCCTGAATATCCCGAGATGCCGGTACGCACAGCCACTCAGTCTTGTCAGGGTTGAGTCGAAGCCTGTTCCTCCCCATCCAGACCCGGACCGCCTCCAGGCACCGGGACATCACGTCGAGGGCATCACTGGGGTGGTTTGGGGTCGAAATGAAAAGTTGGGTATCATCAGCATACTGATGATACCCAACTCCAAAACCACGAATGATCTCACCCAGCGGTTTCATGTAGATGTTGAACAGGAGGGGCGAGAGGACCGACCCCTGAGGAACTCCACAAGCGAGAGGCCTCGCGGTCGACCTCTGCCCCCCTGCCAACACCGACTGCGAGCGTCCCAGGAGATAGGAGGAGAACCACTGAAGAACCGTGCCTCCCACTCCCAATCCCCTGAGACGCCGCAGCAGGATACCATGGTTGATGGTATCAAAAGCCGCTGAGAGTTCTAATAGGACTAGAACAGAGGAGTATCCCCTGTACCGAGCCCTCCAGAGATCATTCACCAGCGCGACCAATGCCGTCTCCGTGCTGTACCCGGGCCTGAAGCCCGATTGGTACGGGTCTAGATAATTATGACCTTTTTGCCTCAGTTGTTAAATGAATCATTATAGTTGCTAAGTGAATTAAGCAAATCTGGCTTCCCTCATTGACTTTGCTTCTAAGAGGCCAGCTGGGAAGGTTACAAATGGTGGTCACATGACCCTGGGACAGTGCAACTGGCATAAATACATGCCAGTTTCCAAGTGCCTGAATTTTGATCACATGACCATGGGGAGGTTGCAACCATTGTGTGAAAAAGGGTCACAAGTAACTTTTTCCAGTGCGGTTTTAACTTCAAATTGTCACTAAACAAATGGTTGTAAAATGAGGACTATCTGTGATGTCCTCAGATAAGAGAACAAAAATTTAAACAGAGGATAACATTTCATTCCTGGACAGTTGCAGGCAATGAGCTTCATTTAGCCATTTTCTGTATATCTATTTTTTTGCAACATTTTTTTTTGGTCCCTTTCAAACAGTCTTGAATCCTGACTTAAGTGAAGTTGCAGCATCAGAACTGCAAACATTCAGACAGACCCTAGACAGCAGCAAGGACATTTGCATTTTCTGTAACAATTTGCTGGCCTCTAGGGCTCTACTGGAAGTTTGCAGCTCTGATGATTTATTCTCACTAGACAATTAAGTGGCTGCAATCCTTCCCTAATTTGAGAATGTGAGCCGGATGCACACCAAGCATGACAACTAAATAGATACATAGGGCTGCCTTGTCAATATATCAGAGATTTACACTTCTGTCCTATACATTTTGATTCATCAGTAAGCTATCTTCAATGTAACGTTCTGCTACAATATACTGCTTCTAAAAATAATCAAATAAAAATTCAGTAGAACTTGTATTTCCTGAAAATGCAACCTAACATTAAAACTTCTTGATGTCAAGTGCTTTGTCAATTAATGCTAAGCTATCCATTCTGTGGCAGTATTCATTCTCTTAAAATGCAGATGATGCTATAACTCAGAGCTGAAAGCCATATTTTCCTGAGCTGAAAGCCATATTTAGATCTGACTGGGCTGCTTCAAGTCACGATGCCACAAGTAATAGAGGGCGTGAAGACAAAAGTTCACATTTCAATTTCATTAAAATTAAATTGGACAATTATTCTTCATTTGCCTATGTATGTATTTATTTCCACAATCAGCTATCAGATACTTATGAGAACTTTTGAAGGGGCCTCACAAGACTGCGTCCAAGGTTTTCTGGAATTCTCAGCCTCTACTGTATAATCATACAGTATATATTATATAAAGTATATAACTACAGTATATTTTATAAATGTATAAAAACCATCAATAGCTCAAGATATTTTGCTGCCTGAAGGACAGCAATAAACAATACTTTTCCTACCAACTGGAAAATCTCTCTCTTTCTCTCTCTCTCTCTCTCTCTTTGCGAAAAAAAAATAGGGATAATATTCAGAGAAAGTAAGTCACAACAGTAGGTAAACTTTAGAACCATTTTGGTCTAGTAGTGGTTAAGGCATCAGGCTACAAACCAGGAGACTGTGAGTTCTAGTCCCACCTTAACCATGAAATCCAGCTGGGTGACCTTGGACCAATCTCTCTCAGCCCAACCCACTTCATAGGGTTGTTGTTCTGGGGAAAACAGAAGGAGGAAGGTGCGATGGATATGTTCACCACCTTGAATTATTTGTAAACATAATAAAGGTGGGATAAAAATATATAAATACATACATATAGGTAGTCCTTGACTTACAACAGTTCATTTAGTTAGTGTTCAAAGTTATAGCAGCACTGAAAAAAGTGACTTATGACTACTTATGGCCATTATAGCATCCCTGTGGTCACTTGGCAACTGATTCATATTTATGACGGTCGCAGTGTCCCAGGGCCACATGATCCCCTTTTGCAACCTTCTAACAAGCAAAGTCAATGGAGCGAGCTAGATTCACTTAACAATCAAGTTACTAACTTAAAAAACTACAGTTAACAATTAACAATTGTGGCAAAAAAGGTAATAAAATGGGGTAAAATTCACTTAACAAATGTCTCACCTAACAACAGAATTTTGGGGCTCAATTGTGGTCATAAATCGAGGACTATCTGTACTCCAGACTCCTTAGTCATTTATTGAGTCTTGCTCCCACTTTTTTCTGGTAATAAGGGTCAGTTTTGCATCAAGAAAGTAAAAAAAACCTCACCTGAACAAAGGTTTCTTTCCTGGCAGTCCTGGTGCATAAAACAGGCCTAACCTGAGCAGGAAAAACTGTGTATTCAGGATACTTGAGTGCAAAGCTTAGTTAGATATTTATGCTCTCTCTTTTGATTCCCAAAGTTGATAGTCCAACTTCTTCCTTTAGTAGTTTGCCTTTCCTCTCAAATAGTTGCATTGAAAAAAAACCTTCAGGAACTCGCCCCTGGACTTTATATGTTCAGATAATTATTACACCGCATATTTATGCACACTGCAGCAAAGCATTGTTGCGGTAAAATGGTAGAGGGAAATCTATATTTTGCAATCATACTTTGTCGCCCGATTCCCTTAAGTAATCTCTGTTCTGGGGTATTTTATTTAAAGTAACATTGATTTTCCTGGGAGATTAAAACTTGCCTGGAAGACTGACTGGCAATGCTTGGGAGGGCAGGTTTTCATTTCCCACGTTTTCAAGAGATGTTTTATTAATCGACTCCCTGTAGCTCAATTTGGTGTATGCAAGTAAAGAAAAATAGAGGATTGGTTAAAGTTTAATTTTCTCATTAAGGAAAAAAAAAGCAGAGAACAGAAAAAGGGCCGTGCCTTCTGCCTCCTCTGAAACACCAGGCAGTGTGCTAAATGAGATATAACTGAGGCAACAACAAGAACCAAGTCACCCCTCAAGAGTCGTGATGAACACTTAATTTATCTAGGAAACTCCGAGCCTTACAATAAATAGCCCAGTTTGTTTGTGTATGTGGTGTGTGTTTATCGTGATAACTAATAGGCAGGCAGACAAGCGGTTCACAATATCCTCCCAGTATACAGTAGGGAGAGGTAAGTTGAGGTCTAAGATGGTGGTGGTCTCGGTTGCCTTGTCAACCACAGCAGGCCTCAGTGTGTATACGTACACATTCATTCGCAGCCAGGCATGTGCATACATCTGCTTTGGAAGACCTCTGCCTTTCTCTCCTGAAGGTCTTGCCTTTCACAAGGGCCTATTTTTAGCTTCTCAAATTCTCAGTACCTTTTGTAAACAAAACTGTGTTACATCAGCCTGGTTCTAAGGGGAAGAATTGTTAGTGAGTTCAGGATGCCTGTTAACTACTAAAGCCTTGAAAATGGTTTTAATAATCTTTCTTTTGAACCACTGAGATGCAAAATAAATTTTTTTGGGGGGTTGGGGAGTTATAAAGGAACAGATGAACTTTCTGAATACTCCTTTGTTAGAAACTTGCCTCTGTACAATGCAGCTACATTGTAAATGACAATAGGCACTGCCTACCCTCATTAGCTACTGAATATTAGTAATACATATTTATGTACACCCACAGTAATAAACACAAGGGCAAGCACGCACGTGCACACACACACACACACACACACACACACACACACACACACACAAACACAACCCTACAGATGTCTTCTTTGGGAGAAAAGTAGAGATATGAGAGAGAGAAAACCATATGCCATAATTTTATGTGGTGACGCTTTAAGGAAGTGCTTAATTTGGCTTGGCAATAAAGTCTATAAAAGATGATAATAAGACAGACTACAATGGAATAAACCCGTGGAAGTGAAGACAAATATTATGGGTGAACATAATGCAGCATTCATAGAACAGCCTATTTTGCCAGACTCAAAGGCAGATTTATAGCCTGTAGCCAGCTAAGCACTGATGCCAAAAAGCAGAAAAGGCAGTTAAATGTCATTGCTTGAAAATTAATTATGAAGTTGGATGTCTTCCAGGAATGACAAGCTCTTTCTTCACACTGCCAGAGAAATATTTCTTATTTCCGAAGTAACATAGAATGGGGATATGATACCAGGCAACATTCATGATCTCGTCATGGGTATGGCTAATGGGTGTCTTGTTTTAGGATTAGATCAGCAACAATTTTTATTTAGCTTTGGACAATTTAGGGGGAATTTTAGTTTTATTTTACATGGTTCTCTTATTTTACTCTCAGTTTGAATTTCCCCATTCCTATGAGCATCATAGAAATAATAATTAAAAAAAAGATTGATTTTCTCCAGCTTTAGCAGATTGGTTTATTTGAGAGCAGACTAGCCAAAGGTCAACAAGTTTTTTCAGCAAACCATGTTAACCTTGTACAGTTGCTCTAACTGATGGGAAAAGTCATCACAGTTCTGGTTCTGTAATGAAGAATAATCGTCTTATATGAAAATAGCATAGTATACTTTTGCCCAATACAAAGTTAAGAAATTATTGTAGGAAAATTGGGTGATTAAGAGCCAAAATCAAGATTCCACAGACAAGACAGGAGCCACCCCATGGTGTTAACTGTTATCTTCAATCCAATGGATCTGATGGTTGATCTGTTTCTCAGAGAGGAGATACTGACTTCAGCATTAAACCACTTCAGATGAGTATGAGTTCAGATGCCAAAATGACTATTTCCTCCTCCTCCTCCTCCTCCTCCTCATCATCATCATCATCATCATCACCATAATTAAAGTCATGAGAAAAAGGTTACCAATGACTTTGTACAAAATATTCCCTTCTGGACAAAGTGACTTGTTTACTTCAGATCATAATAATTTTTCTCAGATCATATTCAGTGGGAGAAGGGGAGCCTGTGAGTCATAGGGGTCAGTGGGTAAAGTCAACCTTGGATTTTTATGCTGACTTCACAAGAGATGGATGACCTGTCAACAAAGTCTCAGTTGTGACATGGGCACAATGAACTATTCAGCAAAGCTCTCAGAAAAGGGTTGCTTAATAATTTATCCACCCTTTTGCTCCTTTTTTAATCCAGAATCTGATAAGAAACTTTCTTTCCTGATTTTTTTCTAGGGCCACATCCATATACTACTTTGCCATGTTCCCAGAGCCAGCAGGAGATCATGTTATACTAAATCTTGAATCTCCTTCATTACTTTGAGTTAATGGTTTACCCAGTGCTTTTTTGTAAAAGAAAAAGGTGCCGGAACTCACACATGTCATACAACCCGCCTTGCCTACCCTACAAGGTTCCATCCAAAAAAGGTGCCGGAACTCTGTTCTTAGTGTTCTATGACCAAAAAAAGCCCTGGGTTTAGCCAAGATTGAAAAGTCATGTGGTATATTGCAGAGATACCATTAGATCCTGGAGTTTTGTTCAGTTTGAAGTTATTTTTTTTAAAGTACCCCACTGTTTTAGTTTCATCTTCTGTTATGAATTTATTAAGACCGGCCTTTTGTTGATCCATAAATTTTATAGATAATAACATATTCAAATACTTCTCCATCTTTTCCAGATCAGATATCTGTTTTCCATAGAATCTTGAATAATATTTAGATATATTGCTTCATCATCTCCTTCATTGTGAAAATGGATCTGGTTTCATCCCAAATAAAATAATAGTTCTTTGGTCTTAGGCAACTGGGAAAATAGCAGTTTAAATGACTTGTTTCAAAATACTTTTGTTTGACAAAATCCAACAGTTATTTCTGTGAAATCTATTTGATGACAAAATCACTTTAATCTTTTGTTCTAAGTCCAAAACTGTGTGATGCTTGTGCTTTAATTCTAATTGCTTCAGTTTGTTCACCAGTGTGTCTTTCTGTTTTTGCACATCTTTACTTCTATTTGATGCTACAGAGATAAACAATTCTTTCATAAAAGGGTTTGCTGGAGTCCTCTATTGTAGATAAAGAAGCTTCAGAAGTTAAATTGACTTGGAAGGAGCTCTTGAATTCCTGTTGGCAATTTAATTTGATGTCCTCTTCCAAGAGTAACAGTTCTTTGATCTAGAGGTTCCTCTATTTAATCGTACAATTATTGGGTTATAATCTACACATGGGGGAGCTGCAACTTTGATGCCTCTGAATTAGAAATCCAACACATGTCTATTCTTATGTAAGTTTTATGAACTGAACACTAGTAGGTATATTCTTTCTCTTCAGGGTGTTTGTATCTCCATGCATCAAAAACAGCTAGTAGTGTCGTATCATCTAAGTCACTTTAAGGGAGTTTAGCTGAATTCCTTTTAGATAAAGCAGTTTTCTCTAGGTTTCTGAGAGAAGGATTCATTCATATCTCCGAGAATCAGAATGAATAAAAAAACATTTTTTTTAAAAAAAAATCATAGAACTTTGCTTTGCTGTCATTCGGAGCAAAAATGGAAACAATTATTATTTTCACAAATTCACATTAAAAACGTAATACCACAAATCTCTCTTCTTCATTATGGATTTGTGCCTCTAAATTCCATGGTACATTTTCCCCACACGTATAATTAGCCGACATTTTCCCCACTTGCCTGAGACCATCTGTATTTGACTGAGATACTTGCCTTCAAAATTTGCAGTCTCTTTAAAAAAAAGATCAGGACCTCCAGATAATATAGATACTCGGTGCAGTTGGGGCACAACATGGATTTGTACAAAAGTCCTCTTAAGATTGAGGGTAGTCCAGCCTAGAAGCCTATTCAGGGAGGAATCACTATAACTTTATTGTAAGTTTACATTAACAGAATCTTGTAAGGCTGAAAGGACATCTCTTCCCCATCATCTTTACAGGCCAAAAACTAGGCAGGGTTCCTTCTTAGTTATTTGCCACAGCCCCATTCCTTTTGCAGACTGAGTTTCCTCTTATCTGACTCTCACCTAGTCTGTGAATCTTCCTCCTGTCTCCCAAAGTCATTCCCACAAATAGCTTCCTATTATGTCGTGAGTTCTGATGAGCAGGAACGAGAACACGCAGAGGAGTACAGACGAACACATACTTTATTTAAGCAGAAACTGTACTGAGAGATTGGAGTCACCCTGCCTCAATATATATACAGCCAGGCCCTATGGTATTAACCAGTCAGATTGAAGCTATACTTGCCACCCAAAGTTGACCAATAGCAGGACTGGCGCCGTCCTGTCTGAGATGCTGGAGAACCGTTGGTTCTCCAGCAGAGCACATGGTGATATTCCAAAAGCCCAGTACATAACACTTCCCTTGACTTTTATTTCAAACATACTCAACACCTCCCTGCTTATTATAGACAGGATCTCCACTCATGATTTCTAGAGTTCTTCAGCCCTACCTGGGCCTGTACAATAGTAATGAGGGCAGGTTCTATAACTCCTCAGTGATGACTGGGTGATGTTAAAAGATACTATAAATCCATTACTGTGTTTGGCATTCCTCACCCATCCCATCTCATTCTGAGCTTTAAATTTTTCTGATCTTATTTCCTATGGGCTTAAACTATCAGCCTGTCCTCCTTAGTTATCAGCCACTCCTACCATTATCTATTCCCCCCATTTTTCTTTCAGTGTGTCACTTGCTATTCATCTATAAAGGTCTCTTACATCAGGGGTCTCCAGCCTTAGTAACTTTACAACTTGTGGACTTCAACATCCAGAATTCCTCAGCCAGTCATGCTGGCTGGGGAATTCTGGGAGTTGAAGTCCATAAGTTGTAAACTTGCCAAGATTGGAGATCCCTGCCTTACATCTTCTCCCACTGAGTAACTTGTTTTTGTAATTCTCAGATTGATGGTGAGTGAATACACCATTTGCTGAGCATGTGCATTCACTAGGGAATGCAAACTTTGTTTTGTACAAGCCTAAATGTAGAGTGTTTGAAAAAACCCATACAATAACCAAGAAAGGAAGATATATTCTGAAACAGATTGTTCCAGTGTGTTGCTGCAGAAAAGAACACCAAGTTATCTTGTTATAAGGCACAAAAATTCTAAATTAATTCAAACACTGAAGAAAAGTACTTATCTAAGGATAATATTAAACAGTCAATTTAGCAAGAAATGGAGAACTATGATAGGGAATGAAAACCTCTCTAGTTTTTTGTGCCTGAACAAAATAATAAATAATTACTGTTGATGGCATTTTTTATAACAACACAGAAAATCAAACCCTGCTAATCCACAATTGTTCTTTTGTTCTGTTTTTGACGGTTATTGTCTCTCTGCAGGAAAAACCCACAGCCTTTCATTATATGGCATTTAAGCCTGATTTAGTGCTGCCACCTCTTGGTTATGCAAATTACATGTGTGGCTGATGAGTCAGTTGTTGAGTAATACTAGTCCTGAGAAATATAGGCATCAACTCTCAACGCATTTGCAAACATTCTCTATTCTCATTGAAAGGTAGCATATTGTCATAGCTTGGCTGCCATGGGAAAATAAATGGTGGTTGGGATGCTAATTAGATGTTCATTCTAACAGCTAATCAAAACACATTATTTGTTTGGCAACATATAAGAATTGCCTAATAACGGTGATTGCCAGGCAACCTTCTAGAAATAGAATATGACTCTAAGATTCAGGTGATTTTACCTAACTTGGTACCAAGAACCTTCTAAATGTGGTTGGATCAGTATACCCTGTAGTCCCAGCAAGGATAGTATGTGGTGAACGGTGCTACCAGATGGAGTTCAACAATAAATATGCAAATATGTCCCCGGGAAAAGACTGGATAACCATCACTCTGAAATGGTGTAGGGCAGGGGTAGGCAACCTTGGCTCTTTTATGACTCATGGACTTCAACTCCCAGAATTCCTGAGCCAGCCATGCTGAGGGAAAAGGGAGAGGTTTCCAAGCTGAGCCATGCTGGCTCAGGAATTCTGGGAGTTGAAGTCCTTAAGACATAAAAGAGCCAAGGTTGCCTACCTCTGGTGTAGGGTCTCCTGCTTGAGCAGGGGGTTGGATTAGAAGACCTCCAAGGTCCCTTCCAGCTCTATTCTGATTGATTGGAATTCAATAAAAGAGTCAGTCCCCTTGCAGGATAACGTAGGCCCAAGTACAAGAAACATGAACATCCTTTTTTTTTTTGCTTTTGAAGGAAGGCAAACAGATTGCATTTTGGGCTGATGCATTTAACACTGAATCAGGCTGAGTTAAAGATTATGCCTCACTTGCAGTTGACACTTGACAGCTGTCTGCATTTGGAAAGAGAAGTCACCATCTCCCACTTTAGGTACACTATTTCTAAACACTGTGAAGAATTCTTACTGTAACTGCTAATTATAGTTGGGTGACAAAAAGTCTGGTATAAGGATGGAGTCTTCAAATTACCAGAACTTTTCCAGAAAATTATGTCTTTGAAAATGTTCCTTGATACCAAGAAATGTTATGCATGAATAAAGTGAATTGGTGCCACTGGGAAGAAAAGGTCTGACTTGGTGCTATCCAAGCTTGATTGTTTTCTTGCAGATGTTTTATTACTGAACCAGGCAACATCTGCAGCACTGATGATGTTACCAAGTTGGGTAATGAAATGTCTTCAAGCAAACAAACAATCTCAGAGAGCACCAAGGACTCCACAATTCAATCCTGAGCTACAAATATTCTCTTCTATAAGTCTGACTGCTGCAGATGTTCATATCCCCATGACAAGCTACATTTGTCAATATTCTTTCCTCTGTTCAAAAATGAAAGCCCTATCTCTCTTTGTATTTTCTCATCCCTGTATGTAGCTAGTCCCTCTTGCTACCATGGAGCTCCAACCAACCCACTTTTGGTCCTTGTGTTCCTTATTTCTCTTCAACCAGATATTTGACCAGATTGGCCAATTGCTAAGAGGTGGTATTCCATGGAACTCTCTAGAAAAGCAATACTTTTCTGAAATTCACTTAGAATCATTCCTGAGCCAGGAATTCTGGGAGCTGAAGTCCACAGGTCATAAAGGGACTATAGTTCCCCACTCCTGATTTAGATGAACACACCACTAATCCACTTCAAGTACAAGGAGGTTTCAACAGTTCTTAAAATCACTGGGTTTCTTTTCCCTTCACCTCAGAGTAAATTATTTTGGAAGATTCAAGCCAGCAGAAATTACCTGTGATTAATAACTGCAAGTGCTGGCTGAATTCATTCCTATATTCACTCTAATAAGTGAAGCCTGAGATAAGCAAGCATTAATATTCTAATCTGTGGTTACCTTCTCAGCTCCACGCACAGCAATCCGCAAGGGCAAATCTGGTTTGATTTGCTGTGTTATTCATTTGAATGGTGATCCTGGAAACAGTTTGAAGGGGAAAACAACACAGACCCATCATTGAACATAGCAATAACAAATAAATCAAGGTTTACAAAACACCCTAAAGAGAGATGAAGGATGTACATTCTGTGGTTAAATCATTACTATAAAAAGTGTAATTTACTTTGTGTCTGCAGGTGTTTGAAGACCTTCTAACATATGCCACCCAGAGATGTTTTGATGTGAGATGGGTGGCAAATACATTTAATAAATAAAATAAAATATGAAAAAGGGGTAATTTAGGCATTACTGGAGTTGTTGGTAGACTTTGCTGTCTATGCAAAGTAATGATTTTGCTTTACCACTGTGTGGTGATGGGCAGAGAAGGGGTAAAAAGAGATGATAGATCATGTTGAATCATGGGACATTTATAAAGTAGGAATCTGGATTCATTAGTAATACTTGAGAGGGAATTGTATTTATAAAACTTTTATGGCATATAACCATTGAAAACACTGCTGAACTACTAGTTGAGCACAAGTCCTTTGGCAGGTGAATTTGTATTTAGCCTAAAGTAGTCTGAAACTCTAGCCTAAATGATGGAACGATTTTTCAGTGAATATTTTTGCACCTTTAATACTTAGGTGGCAACTGGTGAGTTTTCAGATGTTGTAAGCTACAGTTCCAGTAGTTTCTCCCATTATTAGGACTGCTGGTAGTAGCACTTAGCATCATCTGGAGAGTCCCATCACCACAGCACAGTAAGACCTGCAAGAAGTGCACCCTTTTAAAGCCTGACATAAGAAGTGGCAACGGGCAAAATTCCCTCTTCAATATAATTGAAACCAGCAGATTCTCTTCCTCTTTTAGTCGGTTGATTTCCCCTCTATACTCACAGAACCAGCCCTTAAATTCCTTACTACTGAAACTACAATCACCAAGCTACGGCTATGAGCAAAAGTTTTAAGAATGTATTATCACTCAAAGCAATCAGGAGGAGGACGAATGAGGAATGAAGCCTAAACAGTATTTTTGGATGGTAATCATGTAGATCTTCTGCCTGCTCCTGAAATGTGCCATTAAGAGATGTTCAGATTGATTGGAAATGAACATGGCAAGATGGCTTCATGACTGATAAATTACAGAAAAGAAAGAAGGGGAAGGAAAGGAAAGGGGAAGGAAAGAAGGAAGGAAGGAAGGAAGGAAGGAAGGAAGGGATTGTATGTGATATACGTATGCTATGATTTGATTTCATATTTTAAATCTCTGTATTATTAGTCTCCTGCAAATTGTTCTTTAAAACCTTTGTATTGCTTACATTGCTGAGTTTACCTTTATATACACTGTCAATGGAATAGCCAAAAAGAGTGTTGATATAATGTATGGTTCCTTATTTCTTGAGTTTAAGAAGACTGTTAGAGTGTTCCTTCCTTTGAGAAGTAAAAAGTTCTAGGGGTGGTGAGTTTGCAATGAGAGACTATTGGATATTATGGTACATTGGAGTTTCTCCGATGTTTAAATATTCCCTCTTCCTCATTCCACCCCCCCCATCACTGTGTAGCAGTAGTAGTAATTGCCTTTAGAACAGGGTGGGGAATGATGGTCCTTTTATGACTTGTGGACTTCTACTCCCAGAATTCCTCAGCCAGACACCTTTGCTTTAGATTTAGAATATTACACTCACCGAAGTAGGTCACAATGAGTGGGAATCAATTCCTATTTTGCTTGATTGTCATTAGAAAAAATAGTATAACGAGAAAGAGTATGGTTTCAAATGTTAGAATCATAATTATATGGTTACAGTGAGGTTTTGAAAAACAAATGAGTCTTTAAACCTCATTTGCAGTCCCCTACTGAATGGACCCTATCTCATTCTTTGGAAATTTCACAGCTATAGGGTAACTGTTGAAACTACTGTATTCTAAGTGTCCACTGCTCTGATTATTTGTATTGACAGACAGTTGCAGATGGCTTTGGTTAACTGAGGTTAATAAATCAGACAGCTAAATCAGTGTGGGAGAGGCCCCAATGAAATAGAGAACCATAATGCAGCCAGAGCAACAGGTTTAGAAACCTCTGGGAAGAAAACAAAAATCAGAATTTTTTCCCCCAAGAATTTTATTCACATTCAGAGAAAATACACTTTCTCTCCACACAAGGGCTTACATCCACAGTCATACAGAGAGGCTGCAAAGATAGGGACTTACTGTAAACTAGCTGTCATGGGTTGTTATATTCAGGGGCAGGTATATTCAGTTCTTAAGCTGTCTCATTCCCTCCCTCCCTCTGAAATCTTCCCATATTCAGGTGATCTGGGCATGCTAGAGAGCTAAGCAAGAGAGATAGCACACCCAGGTTAGAGAGCTAAGTGAGAGAGATAGCACACCCAGGTTAGAGACCTAAGGGAGACAGATAGCACACCCAGGTTAGAGAGCTAAGCGAGAGAGATAGCACACCCAGGTCACCTGAATATGAGAAGATTTCAGAGGGAGGGAGGGAATGAGACAGCTGAAGAACCATAGGACAATCACATCAAAAACTTCCAGTTTTCCTCCTCTTATTCATTTTGGGGAAGCAAAAGGACTTTCTAGAGAGCTGCTGTATTCTGATTACCTCTCGACTTCTGATTAGACCAGAGCACTGAGATCTTGCAAAGTTTCAGATCTCCAAAAATGTACACTTTGTTATTTCATGCTATACATGGTATACACATGGTGGGTGCCATGGCAGAAGAGGCTCTCTTTCTAGGTCTCAAAAAATGACACTCTTTTGTAGACAGGACCCACTACATGTCTTTTCTGTGGGTCTTGATGGAACAGGGGAGAAGTGGTCCCTTAAATAAGTCAGCCCTATGTCACAGAAGGCTTTATAAGTCATTACCATCACCTTTAACTGAACCCAGAAGCACACTGGCAACCAATGAATCTCAGTTTAACAGAAGTTTAATGGAGCGTCTTGATTGAGGAACCCACACAACTGCCCCAGAATGATAAGGAGAGATTAATGCACAAGAAACTATTTACTTTTTAAAAAACATACTGAGGAAAGCAGCAAAGGTTTGATAGCCTAAAGTCTGATAGCCCAGACCTTACTGCCTGGTCTTCTAATCATATCAGAGAAATCAGCTAAAAAGTAATGAAAGAATAAGGAAAGATCAAAAGCCCCAAATGCCAGACAATCAAAGTAGCAGCAGAAGATAGCTCAGCTAAAGAAACATACCAGCTGGTCATCTCCCAAGCTTTTTTTTGGGGGGGGGGAGAAATAAACGATGGGAATAGTACAGGGATCATTAAAAAGGCTGGCAGAAGGATTTAGGACAATATCAAAGGACAAAAGTTGGTCTTGCTTTCTCTTTTACCAAGGTTACCAAATCCCAAAGGTGCTTTTTGAAAAGGCAACCAGACTTTCTTGGGGGGTTTTTTTCCCTTGAAAACATTTTGCTTCTCATCCAAGAAGCTTCTTTAGTTCTAATTCCAGTTAAAATCAAAAACTCCAGTTGTCTTTTGAAAAAAGCACCTTTGGGACAACCATGACCGGGTTGATTGAGAATCTCCATCGACAAGGTTGAACAAGGTTGCGTACAAGACTGCCTTCAGTGACTCTTACAGCAGTAATTGTGTTCCATTTTCTGGGGCTGAGATGTATCTGGGCTACCCTACAATTGCTTGACACATTAAATAAATAACGGAGAGGTCTGATTTTGAAATAGTTTTATCGTCAGGCATTTTTGTGGTGTATAATCAGTATTTATGCATCTTAGTCACAGGGGAAACAACCTCTTCCTTTCATACCCTTCTGTTCTGCATCCAACCCCATCTGGGAGGTGACAATCTCTTCCCAGCTTTAAAACGATTTACTGCAATTTCAATCATTGCTTCTTTCATAGATCTAGATGTTCAGCAGGGAAGTTTGAGACTCGCTTGTTTTATTTTCTGCTCTCTCTCTCCTACCTGGGTGTATTTCAAGGCAATAATCTCTGTCCTGGCTTTATTCCCCTGCATTTTTTAAGTCGGAGAAAAGTATGTCAATAATATTTACTGCTTTGAATGTCTGGCAAAGGATCAGCATGCCCGGTGGTAATTTGGAAAGAGAAATGGATTATTTTTTTCATTAGTATTTCCCCCCTTAAGCTGGATATTGATTTTAAAAATTCATGCACAGTGGTATTTTAGTTAGATATTGAACAAAAGGAAAAAAAATGTGTGCATGGAACTTCTTTTAGATACCTGTAAATGGTGAGGTTTCAGTATTGGTCAAGCAAGGGTTTTCTCATCATAGGCATGTCTATGAAGTGTTATTTTTCTCTGTGCTTCAACAAGGAGTCAGCTAAACAACTAACAGTCCACTTGGACCCAGAAGGAATGCCTGTGAAATATACAGGCAATATCTGAAGATTTAACAGCTAAGCAGAGAATAGACTCGGACTTGTAAGTAGAAATCTGGCAATCACTGGCTCTGAATGCCATCAACTGAGGCCAAGAAGTAGAAGAAATGGGGAACTAGTAAGCTTCTCCATGTTTCTCCAGCTGACCTCTTTAATGTAGGAGTTAAAACCCATTTACATACATTTTAGTTTACTTTGCTTAAATTGTATATTGAGCAGGACGCCTTTAGAATTCTTCAGAATCATCTATAACTTCTAATCATGACAGATCTATTGTGTAGTGGGTTCTGGAGAGTAGGAAGGATGCCAGGCCGATGAGTACAGCATAACAGCTCTTTATTAGGTGGAAGTGACCGTACTGGGGGATAGGGGTTACCTGCACTCTTTATATACCTGGCCAGTACCTGGCCAGGTACACAGCCAACCAATTGGATTGAACCTCTGTTTCCCGCCGAAACTGCTTCCCGCCAAAAACAGTTACAGTTCAACGCCTCCTGGTGGTGACTCTTATACAAATGCTTTAGGTGTTCCTTTAAGCCTAATACATAACAACATCCATGGCCATGTTGTTTTGGGGGAGCAACCTGGAAACTGTGGTGCCATTCCTTCTTCTGGGATATTTTTCAACTTCCTGCCTGAGTCCACAGCCTTGAGATTTCTTGATGATCTCTTATTCAAGTGCTAACGAGGTGGCCTTGTTTATTTTTGGGGGGGCTCTGCCAAGGTAAACACAGGCTATATAAATTTGATCAATCGATAAATAAGCACTAGCACTCAGACTTATATACCGCTTCTCAGTTCTTTACAGCCCTCTCTAAGCGGTTTATGGAAACAGCCTGTTGCTCCAAACAATCTGGGTCCTCATTTTACCGACCCCAGAAGGATGGAAGGCTTGAGTCAACCTTGAGCCCTGTCAGGATTGAACTCCTGGCAGTGAGAAATGAGTTAGCTTGCAATACTGCATTCTAACAATTGTGCCACTAAAATAAATGAATAAAACAGCGCAGTTCAAGGAAAAAAAATAAAGAGGGGGAAATGAGACACCCACCCACCTCGTGTCCTCAATTCTAGGTAGCTGTTCTAACATTATAGATCATAACCAGGGATGCTGCCAGATTGGGGGAGGCACTGGCCATATGTCATCACCTCTGTTTGTCATTACTGCCTCTCAGTTTCTTTTTCCCTTCTCAATTTTCTTCTCTGTCTCTTTCTGTCTGTCTCTCCCCCCCCACACATACACATACATTTTCACCTTGCTACTGTTACTAATAGGAGGAAATCTTATTCTTGAGAAATTATAGAATAATTTTCCCTTCCCCTGGAGCAATTCAGAGGAATGCTCTGGTCATAAATTTGGTGGATAATAATTTTGTAAGACAACCTGTGCTCTGTTCTATGCTTTCCCCCCTTTTTCTTTTTGGAAAAAAAAGACATCTGGCAAAGTTGTCTCCTGTCACCACCGTCTTCTTTTCTTCCTTTCCCTAAGTAGCCTCTGAAGAGCAGAACCAGCCAAACTTACTGAAGCTTTGCTCTGCAAGGGGCCTAAACTGAAAGGAAACAGAGGAAGGAAAAATAGCACAACAGTGGCCTACAGAGCTGAGGGGAGAAGACATAAGGTAAAAGTAGTTGAGCATTGATAATAATGATAATAATAATAATAATAATAATAATAATAATAATAATAATAATAATAATAATAATAATAATAAGTAGTAGTAGTAGTAGTAGTAGTTGGAAGGGACCTTGGAGGTCATCTAGTCCAACCCCCTGCTCAGGCAGGAAACCCTGTACCATTTCAGACAAATGGCTGTTCAGTCTCTTCTTAAAAACTTCCAGTGTTGGAGCATTCACAGCTTCTGGAGGCAGGTTGTTCCACTGATTAATTGTTCTAACTGTCAGGAAGTTTCTCCTTAGTTCTAGGTTGCTTCTCTCCTTGACTAGTTTCCATCCGTTGCTTCTTGTCCAGCCTTCAGGTGCTTTGGAGAATAGCTTGACTCCCTCTTCTTTGTGGCAGCTCCTGAGATATTGGAACACTGCTATCATGTCACCCCTCACCCTTCTCTTCGTTAAACTACACATACATCAACTGTTCATGGTTCTTCTGGTTTTGGACATTCTTCCTGAATGATTTTAACTGGGTTTCATATAAATGTGATTTGGCACAGAGGTCTCCAACCTTGGCAACTTTAAGACTTGTAGACTTCAACTCCCAGAATTCCTCAGCCAGCAATTCTGGGAGCCGAAGTCCACAAGTCTTAAAGTTGTCAAGGTTGAGGACCCCTGATTTGGCAGGAAAAGGGGATGGCTTTGGTTGGGATGGGATGGAGCTAGGAGAGTGGGCAAATCCTGGATAGAGGAAGGTGGGGAGTGGGATTGCTTACATCAAATCTCCTCTGAAAAAGCTCCTATTTTAAATGTAGTAGTCCAGACCCTAGTTGAAACAATTAGATCTGTGGTGTTGGGTTTAGTTTGCTCCTTACCATATCAACCTTTACTGTTGTTTACCTGATTCTCATCCTTGACACTTACTCCATTCCATTATTATTAAAACACACACACACACACACACACACACCCAAGTGACAGCAACCCACTTGCTGGTGATGAATTTCAAGATCAGAATGGAAACATTATGAAGTTCTCCTCTCATTTATCTGCCTTTAGCTAGAAATCAAATTATAACACTTCCAGCCTGGGCAGCAGCTTGCGAGGTCTTGGCATGGGATGGTGTCACTTATCTATTTGGATAACAGCTAGATGGAACTATTGTGTGTTTTGCTCTTCCTTCTCAGTTTGACTTAAGGGTTGCAGTCTGGTGGAAAAAATAAGGCCAAAACATTGCTGGAAAGCAAGAAGAAACACCTCCCCCCAATGAAGCTGGCACCATTAGAAGGCTGGTTGGAAGATCTAGGTGGCTGGTAAAGGACCCTGCCATAGGAGACATGTTGAATAAATTCAGATCTCCCCTTTCCATGGCCGACACTGAGTTAGCTTGCAAACTCTTATTAGTAGCTGTTGAATACCAAGTGATTACTTAATTGCCTAGTCTTTCCTTAGTCCAAACGTTATTTAATAAATTATATTGATTAGATGAGAATGTTGATTGATAATCATTTTATTTTGGGACTTGCTAAATGCTTGTGCCCTGTAAGAGTTTACTGCAGGCCCCAGTTCAGTGTAGAAACTTGCATGACATATAATTATCAATGGAGAACGTTAGCAATAACCCATAGAGAGAACTCTCATTCATGCGAGAGGGGAAAAAAAATACTCCCATCCTAGTAGGGTGAAGGAACAAGGTCTCCATGCACACAAAGTTGTCTTTTTCTCATTTTTTTGCCAGCCACAAAGGCAGACTGAGTCATCAGAAGAATGAGAAGAGTTTTTTTTTCTCCTTGTTTCAACTTCATTCAAGCACCGCCGCTAGACTGATGAGTTGGTTAATCATTGTGTCACATGCTCCAGTGGCTTCTATAGGTAGATCTGCATATTGATGGAAATATAGTTCCTGGCTAGAAACCTGGGCAGAACTATCACTTAAAAAAATGGGGCGGGGATGCAAAGCTAGGTAGATGTATAGTGATTGCATTTTATTAGCAACTCTTTCTTTAAAAAAACAAAATCAAGAACAGGCAAGGCAGGATGGGGATGCCAAGGAAAAATAATAGAGCAGATAGCCTGGACAGTGATTAAGACACCAGGCTAGAAAACAAGGAGTTCAAGTCCCAACTTAGGCATGAAAGCCAGCTGGGTGCCCTTAGCCCAGTCTCTCTCTCTCTCTCTCTCTCTCTCTCTCTCTCTCTCTCTCTCTCTCTCTCTCTCTCTCTCTCTCTCTCTCTCTCTCTCTCTCTCTCTCTCTCTCTCTCTCTCCTCAGCCCACCTCACAAAGTTGTCATTGTGGAGAGAATAGGAGGAAGAAGTATGTTAGATATGTTTACTGCCTTAAGTTATTCGTAAAAATAATAAAGGCAGGAAATAAATAAATGAATGAATGAATGAATGAATGAATGAATGAATGAATGAATGAATGGATACAGTAGTTCAGGAAAAGCTTCAAAGTTCTGAGAAGTGGGAAGAAAACTCGTTCCATGTTGATAGCAATAGCCATAATGCTTTTCCAATTTGGGATTTGCAAAAAATGGCCGTGTTCACCTTTGGCCTCTATCTCTGCTCATACCTGCAAGGTCTGTTCCTGCCTGTTTATCGCAATGCCTTCTCTCCCTCCTGAGATGTACCATAGGCTTTCTGTAGCAGTCCCCTCTCAACGAAAGCCTTTGCATCTGACCATGTTATTACTACCGCAGCAGTTCTGAAAATCTCATTTCCCCCCCTCTGCCTTTGGGAACAAGGTTGGCGTGTATCTCTGCCAGGTTCTGCAGGGAGAACAAGAGGAAGATGAGAAAGCATGTGTGAAGCTTCGTTCTGCTTGCTAGAGCTGGCAAAGCAAACCCTGGCAGAAGCAGTGGCATTGGTAACAGGAGCGGATAGAGACCCCAGGCCAGTTCTGAGGAAAAAAACAAGAGAAAGTTGAAGCAAAAAAAAAAAAAAAGAAAGAAAAAGAAAAAAGAGGGATGCTGTGCCCAGGAACAGACAAATGGTGCTAACCAGATTGCAAGAAAGCAATTACAGGTTGTCCTTGACTTACAATCATTCATTTAGTGGTCATTCAAAGTTAGTTACAACTGTACTGGGAAAAAAAAAGTGACCTACTTATGGCCATTGCAGCATCCCCGTGGTCAGGTGATCAAAATTCAAGTGCTTGGAAACTGGCATGTATTTCTGCCAGTTTCACTGTCCCAAGGTTATGTAATCACCATTTGTAACCTTCCCAGCCAGCTTCTCACAAGCAAAGTCAATGGGGGAAACTGTATTCGCTTAACCACCACATGAATCACTTAACAATTGCAGGGATTGCCAACTGTGGCAAAAAAGGTCACAACATAGGGCACAACTCACTTAACTGTCTTGCTTAGCAATGGAAATTTTGGACTCCATTGTGATCATAAGTTGAGGACTACCTGTAACTGTATAGAGAGTAAAGGATTGTAGTCTACTGGGACCCTGTCAGCTTTGCGAGGTAGTCCAGATATGAAGCGCAGCCCAATAAAGCTAATCCTACTTTATTATAAGGTTACACTGACAGAATTTTTCAGTGAAAATACATTTCTCCCACATCCCCTTTAATGCCTAAGAAATTGGAAAGAGTCCCTTTGGAGCTGTTTGACACATCCACATTTTTTTCTGTGGGCTATGCTTCCTCTTATCTGACCATTCTCTGGCTATGACTCCTTCCCCTTCCTCCCAAGGTCCTTCCCAAATACCATCACAAGTCCTGAAAATGGATGTTGGATTTTGGTGCCGGTAAATTCCCTGCCTGCATGACCCTCGCATAGGCCCGAGCGAGTGGTGATGTGAGTCCAAGTACACCCTGAGATTGACAAGACCAGTCAGTGCCAAAGGGAGGTGAGAATGAGGAGTGTTAACTAGGGTGGAGAAGCAGGGAATTTTGGTAATGAAAAATGGCCACAGGAAAGAGAGGAACAGAACAGAGTAGCTCATGGAAAGAAGGATGTCCTAAAAATTAAGATGGCACCAGTGATCAAACCCTGTCCCCTCTGTGACATCTTTGCCCTGGTGACTCATAGAAAAGAGAATGGACTTAATGTCCTTTATTTATTTTTTACTTTTCACACACACACACACACACACACACACACATACACACACACACACACAGAGAGCAGATAGTGCTGGAACAGATTCAGAGAAAAACTTTGCTCTTCCACCTACTATCATCCTTAAGGCTCCAGGAGGACAAAGAAATTATTTTGAGGGATAATTCTTCCATAATCAGTATTCAATCAATGAATTATTTCTGACAGAAGTCGGAAGGCACAACTCAGGAAAGGCATCTTACCGAACTAAAGAGCAGGAAATAGAGATGGGTTGGGGACGATAACTGTTGGAATTTTTTTCAAGCTGAAATAAGCAGGTGACAAAAAAGATTACCGGGCCGTGTGTTATTTTACTATTGAATCTGAAGATGCACTTCACTGTTTAAATTCAAACCGGAAAGCAACATGGCTGGGTAACTAACAGTAGCCTTCATTGTTTGCCTGTAGTTTAGCTCATCCTGAGATGCCGACAGAGCAATAGACAGTGCTTGTAAGGTGGTCTGTAACCTTTTCAGACTCTTTCAGGGCTCTTAATGCTTAATTAACACATCACAGACACAAGAGGTTCACAAGCTGTGCTGGAAATTTAAGAGGCACTTTCAAAGCAAAAACACCATTTGTACAATCTAGGAGGAAACTAAGTCAAGGTTTTATACATTCCACACCACAGTATATAATGGGCACAGGGGAGAGCTGAAAAAATATTAGACAATATCCTTCTGGATAACCTTTCATAATTTGCTTCTGAAAGCTGCTTTGAACCATGTGTTTTACACATCCACATCTTACTTCCGGTGTTGCTTAAGATACCAAAGGATGCAGTAGGGAAAGAAATCAAGATCCTGTGTGGATAATATATTGTCTCTAGTCACTAGGAGGTAGAGAATTTCAACAAAAGGTAGTTAATTCAGTAGTTTCCCCATGTCTGTTCTCTGTTCTTCTCCAACTTCCTCTAAATTTGAGTGTCGCGGTTCCGACAGATGAATCTCTTCAAAAGAACTTCGAGGCATTGTTTTCTTCAAAGAATCTTTTATTCGAGAAACAAAGTATTGGCACTACATAGTTGAAGCCAAAAACTGAATTCCCCTCCCCTGGCACAAAGTAGCAAAGCACAATTCCCTTCTCTAATTAACAGTCATAAATCACATTCCCCAATTAACTTGAAGCACGCGCTTTCTCCCCAGCTTTCCTGCCCGCCAAATTTCTATCAACTCTGGACCTAATAACCTTGGGTTCCCACGGCTGAGTTATTATTGTTATGACTAACTGGATTCTCATCCGCATTCCCCCCCCAGCATCAACGAACTCTAAAAGCAATAGAGAAAAGATGGCTACATTTCCATCTGTTGTCAAAGCAAGAACATCCTATGACATCCGGCCCCCCTTACAAAAAGAACAAATCCTGTAATGTAAACAAAAGCACAGGTTAGGGGTTGCCTCTTGGTTTATTAGGGTGTTTCTTATAGAGCCTATTAATGAGTTTGTCCGCTTTCACATCACTAGATTTCACCCAGGTGGCCTCAGACAACGGATATCCCTTCCATTGCATTAAGTACTGCAATTTCCCCTTAAAAATTCTAGAATCAAGAATATGCTTTACTTCATAGTGAGTCTGTCCTGCTACCATGAGGGGTCTGGGTGCCTTCTTAGGGGGAGGTCTTAAGGTGGAACCCCAAAAAAGCTTCAACAGGCTACAATGGAAAACAAGGTGAACTTTTCCTAAGAGCCTAGGAAGTTTAATTCCACCATGACCAGGTTAATGATATTTACAATAGGAAAGGGTCCTAAGTACTTTGGTCCTAACTTCTTACTAGGTAACTTAAGCCATAAATATTTAGTTGACAGATAAACCTTTTCCCCAACTTGGAATGTTCTTTGAGAAGCCCCCTTTTTATATGCCTGTTTTCGTATGTCTCAGAAGCCTTTTTCAAAGCAGTTTTCATGGTTTTCCAAACTTCCTCCCACCCCCTCACCCATTGATCAAGAGTCTGGGAAGCAGAGGGCACTTGGGGGTATTCGGTTATTGGGCAGAGTGGTAGAGATTTGGAGTATAACTCCAAAACACCCTGAACTGTATTATATAGACCAAGTGTAGACTAGGATGTCTGTGTGATTGAAGCCCCACCCTTTCTACAGGTAGTCCTCAACTTACAATCATTACAATTGTACTGAAAAAAGTGACCTACAACCAGTCTTTGGACTTACAACCATCACAGTATTCCCCATGACCACAAGACCAAGAGTTGGGCTCTTGGCAAACTGCATATATTTCTGAGGCTTGCAATGCTGTAGGGGTCATGTGACCATCATCATCATCACCTTCTCAGCTGACTTTCAACAAGCAAAGTCAAAGTGGGGGGGACTGGATTTGCTTAATAATAATGTGATTCACCTAACAACCATAACAAAATTCGTATATTTAGACACAACTCACTTAAAAAAATCTGCCTTGTTTAGCACTGGAAATTCCGGTCTCAGTTGTGATTGTAAGTTGAGGACTACCATATTTTCTGGCGTATAAGATAACTTTTTAACCAATGAAAATCATCTCAAAAGTCAGGGGTCGTGTTATACGCCGGGTGCTGAAACTTTAGGGACAGGGCTGGCTGGAAACCCTGGAGCGGATCTCCCATTTCATCTGCGCAGGGAAAGCGGGACCAATTGGAGAAGAAGCTGCAGTCTGTGATTTTTTACAGGCTGGGGTCTGGGCGTCTTTCCTTCTAAAGTTGAAGAGCAGCTGCAGTCTATCCCAACTTGAAAGGCAGGTAGGGAATGCAGCAGCCAGAGCAGTTGCTTAGCTCTAAGGACACATTTGACTCAGGAACTGGGCGGGCTGGCTGGAAAACCTGGAGCAGATCTCCCATTTGGTCTGCACAGGGAAAGCTTTAGAGTGAATTAGGAAAAGTTTAATCCACTTGCACTGTTTTATGTTTACATGTTTGATGACAAACAGCCTTATGTTTATAAGTGACAGTTTTCCTTCTAAGTACCTGCATGTCATAAGCATTTGAATTAAAATTACCATATCTGATGTTTTTTAATTTTTATTTGGTGTGCGTTGGAAGAGGGGTAGTCTTATACGGCGAGTACAGCCCAAACCCTATAATTTAACAGGAGATGTAGGGGGTCATCTTATACGCCCAGTCGTCTTATACGTCGGAAAATACGGTATCTAAATAAGTTTGTGATGTGATGCAGGTACATAAGAAATGAGGATTGCACAGTTTTGACTATCACCTTGACTTTGGTGGTACTTTCCATTCCTTGATGTCTGGACCACTGGAGCAGCCCCATCACTACACTGGTGCTTCTGAAGGCTGTAAACAACTTACAAACAGCACCTTTCTTCTTAGACAATTGTTAGTTTCATTCCAGCTTCATCTTCCTGTCTGGTTTAGAACTGAGCAATCTAAAACAGCTTCATTTAAGTGTACTCTACTGAAGTACACATATTATGGTAAGAAGACATAGCTAGCAACTGACTCGAAGGAGATCTAATGATAACACTAACGCTAACCTAACCCTGACCCTAATTTAATTTTCATTGGCAATGGGATTTTCATATGTATTTTGCTGTGGTGCAAAAACAAGTACAAATGAAAAACTATCACCTGCGCTGTCCTTAGAGAACTTCTAAGAATCTATCCCAGACAATAGATTTTGGTCCTGACTCCAAAGAGACCTAACCCTATCCCTAATGTAAATTTCATTTGCAACAGTATTTTCCCATGCATTTTACTGTGGTGCAGAAACAAGTCCAAATGAAAAGGTGTCACCTGCCCTTAATTTAGAGAACCCTGAGAATCCATTGACAACTCAAATTTTTGGGCATGACTTGTAAGACACCTAACTCTAACCCTAACCCTAACTCTATATTAATTTTCATTGGCAATGGGATTTTCTCATGAATTTTACTATGGTAAACAGAGGAGTTTGAATGCTTACCCATGCACTTTCATTAGGTAACTTGGTGGAGCAGTGGGCTAATGCCTCCTTAAGTAACACCAGCTGCCTGCAATTAGTGCAGGTTCGCATCCCACCAGGCTCAAGGCTGACTCAGCCTTCCATCCTTCTGAGGTAGGTAAAATGAGGACCCAGATTGTTGGGGGCAATTAAGCTGACTTTGTAATAATGCCGCTTGGGGTGTGTGTGAAAGCCCTAATAAGCAGGCATATACATAGAATGAAGGCTACTGCTAAGCTTGTAAGCCACCCTGAGTCTTTGGAGAAGTGTGGGATATAAATGGAATTAAAATAAAAAAATAAAATAAAACTTCTTAGAATCTATCAACGACACAAGATGTTGGCCATAATTCAAAAGAGACATAACCTGAACAATAAACCTAATCATAGTTAAATTTTCATTAATCAATGGGATTTTCCCATGTATTTTACTGTGGTGCACAAGGCAGTCTGAACTAAAAAGTATCCCCTGCACTTTTCTTAAAAAAATCTCTTAAGAATCTATAACCAACATCAGTTTTTGGCCCTGACTCCAAGTAGACCTCACCCTAATGCTAACACTAACCTAACTCTAACTCTAGTTTAAATTTCATTTGCAATGGGATTTTCCCATGTATTTTACTATGGTGCAGAAAACAGTCTTAAGAAAAAACTTGTCACCTGTGCTTTCTCAGAGGACCTCTTAGAATTCAACCCAAACACCAGGTTTTGGCCCTAACTCCAAACAGACCTAACTGTAACCTTAACCCTAACCTTAGTTGAATTTTCATTGGCAATTGGGTTAAGGTTAGGGATAGGGATAGTTCTCTTTGGAGTCACTGCCAAAAACAGGTGTCGGGAATAGATTCTGACAGGTTCTCTAAGCAATAGCACTTATACCACTTCACAATGCTTTACAGCCTTCTCTAAGTGGTTTACAAAGTCAGCATATTGCTCCCAACAGTCTGGGTTCTCATTCTACCAGCCTTGGAAAGATGGAAGGCTGAGTCAACCTTGACCCAGTGAGACTTGAACTGCCAAACTGCTGGCAGCCAGGAGTATCCTGCAGTACTGTGTTGTAACCACTGCACCACCAGGGTTAAGGAACGCGTAAGCTACAGGTTTTCATTCGGACTTGTCTCTGCCCTGCAGTAAAACGCATGGGAAAATCCCATTGCCCGTGAAAATTAAACGAGGGATAGGATTAGGGTTGGGGTTAGGGATTAATGCTTCATTTTCCAAATTGTGCTAGCGGTAAACCATGACACGATTAAAAAACATTAAACTCAAGTACAGTGGCAGGCTGTCTTTCCTTCATTCCATTGATTTGAGATTCATTTTAAATGGATGACCCTGGATTAGAGAACATGACAAAGTACACGCCATCCTTCCTTTGTTCAGGAGTATTTTAGTGTTCAGCCAGGGAACATTTCAAAAGAGATCAGTTGCTCAGTACTATTAGATTTAGGACTCACTTTGTTTACTCACAGACTTCCTAGCTTCTTTTGAGTTTCTTTCTGCTGTTTACATGCCTCGGGTGCTTTTGGTTGACCTGGTTTGATAAGCAAGGGACAACACTCTTTCCTTCCCATATTTTCTTACCTTAATCTGACACCCCTATTTTCTCACCGTGCTGGGCTAACTGAGTGAAAGGATTAATTGAGCAAGTGAATGAGAAGATAGAGACCTTTCTGCTTGAGCACTATTCTGAAATGTAATGACACAGAAGGCATGACATTCAAACATTTAAAAATATACTTTGTACTTTAAGCCTTTTTAAAAAAAAATCTCAGAATTGCACTAATTAAAGTTCTAACTCAAATATTGATACAGTATAAATGTGATGGTCTCCAAAGATCCATAATAATTAAGGATGTCTGGGTATCGTTAAACTCAAAGGTTTTTTGGGATCAACCAGCTGAGGGTTCAAGAGGTTGACAGCATTGAACTGGGAAAGACAAACTTTCAGATGATTCTATTTAGATTGTATTCAAAAAGCCATGGTGGTGCAGTGGTTAGAATACAGTAAGGTTAAGGTAAAGGTTCCCCCGCACATGCGTGCTAGTCGTTTCCAAATCTAGGGGCCGGTGCTCATCTCCGTTTCAAAGCCGAAGAGCCAGCGCTTAGTCCGAGGACGTCTCTGTGATCATGTGGCCGGCATGACTAGACACCAAAGGCGCACGGAACGCTGTTACCTTCCCACCGTAGTGGTCCCTATTTTTCTACTTGCATTTTTATGTGCTTTCGAACTGCTAGGTTGGCAGAAGCTGGGATGAGTAACAGGCGCTCACTCTGCTACGTGGCACTCGGGATTCGACCCGCCAAACTGCCGACCTTCTGATCGACAAGCTCAGCGTCCTAACCCACTGAGCCACCGCGTCCCTTAGAATACAGTATTGCAAGCTAATTCAGGGATCACTGCCAGCAGTTCGATCTTGACCAGTTCAAGGTTGACTCAGCCTTCCATCCTTCTGAGGTCAATAAAATGAGATTGTTGGGGGGCAATATGCTGCTTCTGTAAAGTGCTTAGAGAGGGCTGTAAAACACTATGAAGTGGTACATAAGTGTAAGTGCTGTTGCTATTTGTGATCTGGCTTGTAAATATCCCCAAATGATCATGTTTTTTTTCCTGACAGAATATACTGCCCAGAATGTCTCTTAAACTCAGAATCCACTAGTCCTAGAGATTTCCAACAATTTTCTGGTGAATTTGAGGAATGTCATTTAATTCCACAACATTCAGCAGAATTTTCTTTCACATCTCCTAGTTTTGTTCACCTAGGCTTGTCATTGCAGAGGAAATTTAGTGCACTGCCAGATGTTAGATTTTCAGTCCCCAGCATGGCACCTTGAACATTAATGTGTCCAGAAATGCTACCCTTGCTGCCTTTCAGGCTTACATTTCACCTAGGTTAATTTTTAAACAATACTCTTTGAATTACAAATAAACAAATGAGAAATTAGTAACTGCCAGGATAAAGATTGCATATCACTGAGACTGCATGGTGTTGCTTGTATGTACGCTTATGCACCCAAGACAAATTCCTTATGTGTCCAATCGCACTTAGGCCAATAAAGAATTCTATACTATTCTGCCAGGATAAAGAAGTTTAGCAGTTCTAAACTTCTTGTATTGATTGATTGTATTGATTTTCAATGGAGCTTTGGGGTCCCATCTAGACCACTGAGGCATTAAAAAAATAAATCAATGCTTACATATAGACATAAATGGATAACGTCAGACCAATATTTTCTTTTGAAGTTTATACAATGTCTAGAAAAAAGTATGATTTATTCTATCCAGTAAAAAGTATCTTTGGGGATGGCAGAATGTGCACATTACAGCTTCATCCATGTAGGTCCACAGGAAGGGAGCAAAGTGTGTGTGTGGGGGAGGACAAATAATAAAATGAGGATCTCAACATCACAATGCAAACCTTGAGATTTGCAGATTTGGATCACGTATCAGGATAGAAATACAAAATGTCCAAGTTTTTGATCGTGACTTCAGATTATTGATTTTTTTTCCCCTTGCCCCTTTGACTTGTAGGGGAGCCCTGTGGCCTTCCCATTTATGAATACTACTTTTATGTGCACTCACAAGACATGTTACCAAGCTTTCAAATATGCCCACAGGTCCAAAAAGGATGGAGAACCTTAGAGAGACCTGTCACTTTTTTTGTTTGCTTGATGGCATTCTTGTAGCCACTAGGGTTTCTCGTAAACTTGAATTTTGATGGATCAATTTTCTCCCTGAAATCCTGCACTGTCTCTGCCTCTAAAACAGAAAACTCCACGCATCTAAGCATTCTAAGCCTTGAATTATTTATAAAAATAACAAAGGTGGGGTTTAAAAAAACCCACTAACTGAACATATGGGACTTTGAAACTCACATAAATTGCCCTGTTTCTCTTGCGGTAGCAGGAGCTTAGCAAGGAAAGGTTTTCTTGCTGTAGTGATCATGCACGGAAGGCAACCCGTGGCCTCAGAATAACAGAGTTGGAAAGGACCTTGGCGGTCTTCTAGTTTAACTGTATTATATCTGTAAACAGTATTAATATATATAAGTTAACAAGTTATTCCGGTTATACGATGAGGGAATACAAATCTGACAGGAGAACACGCGGGAACTTTGACAGCTGTCAAAGTTCCCCGCACGGCGCAGGCGCAGCCACTGACAGCTCGCGGCTGTCAAAACACCGAGCCATGCGGAAGCAAGAACTGTCAAGAGCAGACAGCGCGGATTGGTCCGGATAGACGCGGCGCCAAAATGAACGATCCTGATTGGCCCTCACTGACAGCTGCCGGCTATAAAAGCCAGACGAGTTATTCTGTTTTTGCCTTGTTCTAAATAAACCTTTAGTTAAGTAGCCTGTCGTCCCGAGTGGTCCTTCGGCTACTTCACTGGCGACGAAGGTGGGATCGCTCCTGAGCTGAAGTCACGGCCGAGGAAGAGAGTTCCCGGCCAGAGCTGACACTGGAAGTTTTAACTTCCAACGGAGCGAGACCTAGGACCGGACGACATGGCAAACTTCGGGCGTGTGAGGGAATTCGATACCCGCCATCCCGAGAGATGGCAATCACACCTCGGGCAGGTCGAGGGATTTCTCCTCGTCAGCAAAATCACCGACGACAGAGCAAAGGCCGCCGCTCTCCTATACATCAGCGGACCCCCAGTATACGACGCTGCCGTCGGGCTGTTTAGCCCGGTACCCATCACCGAAGTCTCATACGCGGACCTGGTGGACCGGCTTAACAAGCATTATATGCCGGCCCGCTCAGAACTGTACTGGCGTGTACAATTCGCCCAGAAGAAACAGCGACCAGACGAACCCGCAAACGATTTCATCGCTGGGGTCAGACACGCCACGCGGAACTGCTGCTTCCCCGACCTGGAAGACCGCATCAGAGACCAGGTGGTGATCGGGTTGAGGGACGAGCGACTACAGAAGAAACTGACATCTAAACCCGACATGAGTCTGGCAGAATTGACCCGAGAAATTATGGCCTACGAATATAACCACAAGAAGAAATCGACGACCGCGACCCCAGAGAGCCCAGCGACCGTATACCAAGAGAGCGCAACCCTCAGTGACAGCGACGAATCGGTGGATTTCACTGACGGGGAAGCCCTTCAGCGCAGAATGGAACGCAGACAACAGAGAAGAAGCGATACATCGGATCGCCGAAGAACCAGGAACCCCCCTCCACCACCGCCGCATTACGAGCAACGGGCCGCCTGCGCCAGCTGCGGGGGCAATCATGCCCGTGGAAGCTGCCGGTTCAGAAACGCTAAGTGCCACAATTGCGGAAAGACCAGCCACATCAAACCGGTGTGCCGAAGCCGGGGCCGCGACAACGTGAACGATCTGGAGGCCAATTCCCCAGGTAGGCCAGCTACCGGGGGCATCATAGGAAAAACGCCAGGGGCCCTAGTAGAAACAATTGACAAGGTACACAGCCTAAGCTCAAAGGTGAGGATCAGGGTAAAAATTCAGGGAGTTCCCTGCCCCATGGAGGTGGACTCCGGGTCAGCAGTCTCCTTAATCTCATTGAAAACATATCAGGAGATCTGCCAACAAAGCAAGGGAAAAATTCCTCTGAAGCAAACCCAGGTCCACCTAGCAGATTTCCAAAAAAACCCCATTCCTCTGGAAGGGAAGGCTAGGGTTGCGGTGGAGTACAAAAAATTCAAGGGCCCCCTAGAAGTTCTAGTGACGCCAGGGAACCGCACCAACCTGATAGGGCTGAACTGGTTCGGGCCTCTAGGGATCGCCATTACTGGGGTAAATACAGTCCAATCCTCTAGCCTCGAAGCCGTCTGCAACAAGTATGCAGACGTCTTCGATGGCACCCTAGGAAAATACACCGGTCCCCCTATCTCTTTACAATTAAACCCAGCAATCCAACCCATAAAGATAAGAGCTAGGAAGTACCATTTGCCCTTAAAGAAAAAATAGAAAAGGAACTAGAACGCCTCGTAGGTCTCGGGGTGCTCGAAACTACGGAAGGGGGAAGCTGGGAGACCCCAATAGTCACCCCAGTTAAACCTAACGGGGAAATAAGATTATGCGCAGACTATAAGGCGACCCTCAACCTAGCTCTCAGCCCCCACGCTTACTCGGTGCCAGCGGTAAGGGACGTATTTGCTTCCATCCGCTCCGGCGCCATTTTTGCAAAACTCGATGCAGGCGTATTTGCAACTGCCTGTCACAAATGACACCGCGGAAGCCCAAACGATTGTCACCCACCGCGGTGCCTTTAAAGTAAAAAGGCTCCAATTCGGCATATCGGCAGCCCCGGGCATCTTCCAGGGTATCATGGAGAAAACCCTGAAAGGAATACCCGGGGTCTGCCCCTATTTCGACGATGTTCTCATCGCCGGAGAAAACGAAGCAAACTTAGCTGACAGACTGTCAGCTGTGCTGAGCCGGCTCAGAGAAGCCGGTCTCAAACTTAAACGGGAAAAGTGCTCCATTGGAGTCACATCCACAGAATTCCTAGGGTACAAAATAGACGGCCAAGGCATCCACCCCACCACAGAAAAACTAAGGGCTATTCAAACAGCACCAAGCCCAAGGAATAAACAAGAACTCCAAGCCTTTTTAGGATTATTAAACTTTTATCACGCCTTCATCCCCCACAAAGCCACTATCGCGGAGCCTCTGCATAGGCTCCTGGACTGCCTGGTCCTGGACCAAAACACATGAAAATAGCTTCCAATCATTAAAAAAGATTATTTGTAACAGTTCAACGATCACCCTTTTCCGAGAAGACACACCAATATGCATCGCTTGCGATGCATCTCCCTATGGGATTGGGGCAGTGTTAAGTCATTTATACAAGGACGGCACCCAAAGACCCATAGCCTTTTACTCTCGCACTCTGTCAAAAGCAGAAAGGAATTACGCACAAATAGACAGAGAAGCCCTAGCAATAGTCGCAGGGGTTAAAAAATTTCATGACTACCTCTATGGGAGACCCTTTACCATATTCACAGATCACAAACCCCTACTGGGAATATTCACGTGGAATAAAGCAACACCTCAGATTCTCTCACCGAGAATACTACGGTGGTCCACCTTCTTATCTGCCTATTCTTATCAGTTAATACATAAACCAGGAAAGGAATTAGGACACGCAGACTGCCTCAGCAGACTGCCAATTCAAAGCAAGGACCCAGACCCAGCCCCAGCGGGACTGATTCTAGCAATCTCACAACTTCCAGACTGTCCCCTCTCGGCAAAGATTATAGCTAACAACTCAGCTAAAGACAAAATACTCAGCAGAATTCTCAGGTGGGCCACAACAGGTTGGCCAGCACAAAACCCACACCCCCAATTCCAGCCTTACTATAACAGGAAAAATGAAATATCTTCACATAGGGGATGCCTTCTATGGGGAAATCGAGTCATAATACCTAATAGGAACATAAATCAATCATTAGACATCTTACACGAAGGACATCCAGGCATTGTCAAGATGAAAGCTATGGCCAGAAGTTATGTCTGGTGGCCTGGCATAGATAAAGAGATAGAAAAATACGTAGGAGGGTGTTACACCTGTCAAGCAACACGAAGCGAGCCACCCCAAGCACCAATTCACAAATGGGAAACTACAAAAAACCCTTGGTCACGCATACATTTAGATTTCGCAGGACCTATCCAAGGACAGAGTTTCCTAATTGTAGTGGACAGCTATTCTAAATGGTTAGAAGTCACTCCCCTTAGAAAAACAACGTCAGGAACCACTATACAAACCCTAAGGAAAATATTCGCCACACATGGCCTCCCAGACACCATGGTTTCAGACAATGGACCTCAATTCACCTCTCGTGAATTTCAGATATTCGCTATGAAGAATTGTATTAGGCTGGTCACGTCTGCACCGTTCCACCCATCGACGAACGGGATGGCTGAAATTATGGTGCGTTCCACAAAAGAAGCTTTGAAAAAATTCGTCAAGGGGAACTGGCAGCGGCGACTCAGCCAGTTCCTAATGTCACAACACACAACCCCATGCGCAACAACAGGCAAATCTCCCGCGGAACTAAGATGGGGGAGGAGACTGATAACGCGGCTCAACAGACTACATCCTGACACATACCCGGAAGAAAACGATCACCCCCACCCAAACCGCACACTCCAACCTGGGCAAATGATATGGGCACGGTCCTACACAGACAAAAACAAATGGGTCCAAGGGACAGTGCTAAAACAAACAGGGCCCATTTCTTATCTAATATCCACACAAACTCACGGCAATCTACGCCGCCATATCGATCAACTCAGGCCAAGACAACCACCACACAACCCAGAACCCCAACCAGAGGAACACGAACCGCAAGCCCCCGCAGAAATACTGCCGATACCAAATCAAGAGGAAGAGGGGCAAGGAAACTTACTACCGGCAGAACCAGACATCGCCCCACTTCCACGACGCTCCAACAGGAACCGAAGAGCCCCCACCTACTTAAAGGACTACCAGTGGGCAGGTTCCAACGACCAAGGGGGAGGAAACGCTCCAGGGGAGGGGTAAGGGGTGTATTATATCTGTAAACAGTATTAATATATATAAGTTAACAAGTTATTCCGGTTATACGATGAGGGAATACAAATCTGACAGGAGAACACGCAGGAACTTTGACAGCTGTCAAAGTTCCCCGCACGGCGCAGGCGCAGCCACTGACAGCTCGCGGCTGTCAAAACACCGAGCCATGCGGAAGCAAGAACTGTCAAGAGCAGACAGCGCGGATTGGTCCGGATAGACGCGGCGCCAAAATGAACGATCCTGATTGGCCCTCACTGACATCTGCCGGCTATAAAAGCCGGACAAGTTATTCTGTTTTTGCCTTGTTCTAAATAAACCTTTAGTTAAGTAGCCTGTCGTCCCGAGTGGTCCTTCGGCTACTTCATTAACCCCCTGCTCAGGCAGGAAACTCCATACCATTTCAGACGATGGTTGTCCAAACACTTCGTTAAAACCTCTAGTGATGGAGCACCCACAACTTCTGGAGGCAAGTTATTCAGGGGTGTCAAACTGCCGGCCTGCGGGCCAGATGCATCATAGCGAAACCGCACCCACCCCATTGCCGGAAATGGCAAAAAAAGTCCCAATACGTTGCGACACGTCATGTGATGTTGCGAGTTTGACACCCCTGAATTAGTTGTTCTCACTGTCAGGACATTTCTCCTTAGTTCTAAGTAGGTTCTCTCCTTGATGAGTTTCCATCCATTGCTTCTTGCCTTCAGATCCTTTGGAGAATAGGTTGACTCCCTCTTCTTTGTGGCAGCCCCTTAGATATTGGAACACTGCTATCATGTACCCCCTCGTCCTTCTCTTCATTAAACTAGACATACCCAATTCCAGCAACCATTCTTTGTATGTTTTAGCCTCCCGTCCCCTGATCATCTTTGTTGCTCTTCTCTGCACTCTTTCTAGAGTCTCAACATCTTTTTTACATTGTGGTGACCAAAACTGGATACAATATTTCAAGTTGGTCTTTACCAAGGCAGTCTAAAAGGATGTCAACACTTCATGTGATCTCGATTCTATCCCTCTGTTAAGGCAGCCTAGGACTGTTTTGGCTTTTTTTGGCAGCTACAGCACGCTGCTGGCTCATATTTAACTGATTGTCCCTGTCACAATTACTACTATTGAGCCACATACCGTCTATTATATACCTCTGAATATTAAAAATTACAACTTCCAGGGTCCCTCATTTCTAGTCACGTAGTCAAGGCTGATGCTTATACTTCAGCGATATGGGTTAGGAAATGCATTCCCTACATCAGAGCTATGCTGGATTCACCACATAAGCCTGCCTCATTGTTAGGTGAACCATATTCTACTAAATAAATCTAATCGTTTGGATTTACATTACATAGGGATCCTCCACAAGCCAACATGGACTTGCACAACACACAAAGCATGGACTCGCTGATGACCTTTTACCTTACCACATTGCATTAATCTTGTCACAAATTATATGAAAAGATTGAAGAAGTAAGATCTGTACTAGTAGGAGAAATAAAAAGAAAATGGGGGACGGGTGATATTAGCTACCTGGAGAATAGTTATAGAAGGAATGTTCATGTGCAACATAATTTCAGAAGGGGATTTCAAAAGCTGTATCTTGTTGCAAACAACAAGAAAAACTGCTGAACCAGCAGTTCCTGCTGTACAGCTATTCAAAGCAGAGCAGTACTGCTGTCTATTTTTTTCATAATTACATGTATGAGATGTTTAGCATAAGCACCACTACAGAATTTATCGAGCTACCTGCTGAGGAATCTTGAAAAAAAGTGCAAAAGACACAGAAGGCAAGACAAGAAACAATGGATAGAAACTAATCAAGGAGAGAAGCAACCTAGAACTAAGGAGAAATTTCCTGACAATGAGAACAATTAACCCTTGGAACGGGTTAATTACCCTCAGAAGTTGTGGGTACTTCATCACTGGGGGCTTTTAAGAAGAGATTGGACAGTTACTTGTCTGAAATGGTATAAGGTCTCCTTCATGAGCAGGGGGTTGGACTAGAAGACCTCCAAGGTCCCTTCCAACTCTGTTGTTCTATGTTCTGTGTTCTATGTTCCATCTCTCTGTCACAGAGCAATCTTCCAAGGTGGTCACAAATAGACAAATATACAAGGATATTAAGGCTGGAATTTGGGAGAAGTTGCAAATCCAACATATCCAGAGGGAACTAGGACAGAAAGACTAGAGTGCCTGAAGGAAGTTACATTAATGAGAGATATGTGTTGCTTGTGTGTGAAACAGAGGATGCATAAGGGATTAGCCTGTAATTTGAACAGGACAATATTCAGCACAGTCATTTCCACAGTCCTGAGAAAAATCCTGTTAGGATTCATATTAAAGGTTTTGACGCAGGATATTTCACTCAAGAAATTTGTAAATGTCAGTATGGGACCTGGTGAAAATGCTAAATATTCCATTTTGGTGTTACTTTTAGAAGAATGCTGAAGGTTTTGGTTAATGAATGAATGCATTCATGGAATTAGTCAATGAACCATATCCAAAGCCTTCAGAATGCTTAAAAACGCATCAATCAAAGACTTTCATATTTAAACATATCAAAACACAAAATATCCCTGGTGGTTAAACAGCATTGCTATTTAGATGAAAGATAACAATAACAGTAGCTATCACAACGAAGACAACAGCAGCATCAATCAAATGGAAAACTTCTCCAGCCATGATGTCTCATTTCAATGTATGTTTCAACTTCTTAAACTTCAGGATCCAGCGTGAAATCTGATTGGCAACTTTGACATCCTTTGACAGGATCAGACAGCTGTAATGTAAGCTCATGTAGGAGTTTATTGATGTTTCCATTTTGAGCTTAATACACTTCATTGACTATTTTTGATGCCCATTAGCTAGGAAGACTGGAAAATGTTCACATGATGTGAAAGGTTAACATGTCCAAGTAGATTAATATTTGCCTGGGTTTTGCAGATAGCTTTCTCACTTCCTGTTTCAGATTGTACTTTGAAACCCTTGTTAGGTGTCCATGCTTCCTGGAATGAGATTATTAGCTATCCAAGACAAAATTGTGAGGGTGTTGAAGACGTAGAAAACTTGCCAGACATTTACATTCCTATTTCTTTGTAGTGTGGTTCAGGCTGTGAGCCTTTGTTGTCAGTAAATACTACTCTATCTCTAAGTGATTTTACTTGTTTTTATCTCTTCAGCTCTGCTATTTTTAGTTGTATTAGTAAACTTTCTTGAATGTCAGTGTGGGGGGAAAAAGGCAAAGTTGATGCTTTTAATAAATCAATTATTGGGAAAAAATCCTCTTCTTTGGCTAGTATATTATTTATTATATGTTTCCCCTGGGGTTAAAGCGATATGAGCTGAAAGGGTGAGGAGACTGTATATTTAATTTAATATTCCACCATTTTCCTTATTGCTGCTCTCTCTCTCTCTCTCTCTCTCTCTCTCTCTCTCTCTCTCTCTCTCTCTCTCTCTCTCTCTCTCTCTCAAATTGTACTCACCACAAATCATTCACTGTAAACATCTGGCACTAAGCTATTGTTTGAAATTGCTGGAAGTTGTAATCAGTGCTTTTTTTGTAAAAGAAAAAGGTGCCAGAACTCACACATGTCACACAACCTGCCTTGCCTACCCTACAAGTTTCCATCCAAAAAAGGTGCCGGAACTCCGTTCTGAGCGTTCTATGACAAAAAAAGCCCTGGTTGTAATCAATATCAAGAGGGCCTTAACCCTCACTTTGAAGCAATTATTGTTAGATTTTTTATCCTGCCTTTTTAAAATATAACTCAGGGTTTTACACACACACACACACACACACACACACACCTAATATTCCTTCCTACTTTCCCCACAACAACAATCCTGTGAGGTGAAGTAGGCTGAGAGAGAGTGAGTGGCCCAGAGCCACCAAGCAGCCTTTCCTGCTTAAGGCAAGACTAGAACTCACAGTCATCTGGTTACAAGACCAGCACCTGAACCACCATCCCAGACTGGTTCTCTAACAATGTACTGTTTTGGCTGCTACATCTAAGCTGACTGAGAGTGCAGCCTCTTGTGAACAGGAATAAGTCCCTCTGAATTTCTGAATTAAACATTGTTAAGGTTGGCTCCATGTATGATTGCCATTTTATGTAGTGTAATCAGTGTACATTGTGTCACTTAGAATTTATGTAAGCAAGGAACTTAGGAGTTCACATTTAGACATGGACATTGTTGAACTTTTTAGTTCTCATTGAGCCTGTTGCTGCTTGACTTCATGCTGGAGGTAGCTTTTCAGCCCGTGAAGACATAAAATTAGAGCAATCATGCAAGTTTTGAATAGGCTCTTACAAATGTCGAAGATTAGTAGGCTCTGCTAAAAGCTTGCACTAGGTGGCAGGCTCTACACTTGCATTTGGAACAGTAGAAGGCCGGTGCTTATTTTATCAAGGCCTCTTTTAATATCTTTGGTTAGCTGTTGTCTTTCGCTAACCCCACCCAGCATCCTGTTATTTTATGGAATTCTGGCATCTCTTGTCCATTTTTCAAATTACCTTCTAAAGCTACCAGGCTGTCCCATGTTAAACAAGCTAACCCTTTGATTAACAAAGAAAAATAGCCAGAAGAGGATCAAGAAGCAAGAAGATGAAACAAGAAAGATCAGTACAGTGTAAAATGCTATACTGAGAACACAGGGTGAGTGCGTTGTTGATTTTGTTGTTGTTGACGTTATCTTGGTTGTAGCTGTTTTAATTTTCAAAACTTTGCTCCAGTCTGGGACATCTTTGTGGTCAGCGAATCTACGTTGACCTGGAGCTGAGATTGTTAGTCAAGATGAATTCTAGGAATGATGTATACAAATGGAAAATGAAGGGATGTCAAGGCATGAAAGGACTTCCATTATCTCCCAATCTAGAATGTATTGAAAGAGACATAAGCAACCTTCACCAGTGATGGGACCAGATGATTTCATTACTGCCAGGAAGTTATGCATGAGTCCATCCTTTGTTTGACAGAGAAGCCTCAGATGAAGTGAGCAAGATCACATCCGCCTGGTTTGCCAGGAGCAATTTTGAACTCAGGCCAAAATAATAATTTTTCAAGGGGTCTCACCTGAACCAAAGATGTTCGTAACAGTGACCTGTGCAATCACACAAATGGTGCAAACATATAATGACACCATACTGGTTCAAAGTACATAAGTTGGGTTACTTTTGTGAATGTCATCATTGGTTCCTCTGCCTTGTGGGTGACACAAGCTGTATCTTTGATTTGGGGCTGTGGAACCTGATCATGGATTGTTGTATCCCCCTTCCTTCTCAAACTTGAAAACATTAGTTTTACAGAGTGAAGAGGGCAGTTACTTGGCCTTAAGCAATTGCATGAGTTTCCAAGTTGAGGCAGCAAGTCCTTGTGGCCACCACAACAGAAGATAGTTGCTTCTCTGCTGCTATGTGAATAACCCCCAAAGAAGAGATCGTGAGTAGTTAAATAGACAAGACAAGTAAGGAAAATCTAAGAGCCCCATCCTTTGTGTCACTCAAGACCAGCTCAGTAGCCTTCTGCTAAAATGTGTGGGTGCTAAACAGATTGCCAATGTAGAGAAGTCTCTTTAAACACTACAAAGTAGCTCCATCTCAAGTAGTAGTTGAAGTTCATTTTCATCTAGGTCTCTCCCAAGACCTAAACAATAACCAGGAGCAGGGACACTGCCACAGTTGAATGGGCCTGTGCAAGTGACATAGCCTGGGTCATGGCAGGTAGGGATCAATTAAATTAATTTGATTTAAGGACAAACTAATTAAGCAAAAGTGTGATTCTAAGGAGCCTTGCTTGCTTGAACAAAATAGCCTAGTAATTTGGTTATAACTGCACTCTTGCAAGCATCTGAAGAACTCTTGTAAAGCTTTAAATTAGGACTGAACATTCCTTAGGAAATAATTTGGAGAAGGTGCTTAGGAGAAAACAGAAACGCAAATATAGCATACGTTGGCTACTTAAAGCAGCTACATCTTCTCCCCAGGTTACATGGTTGTCTTCTGTGACCGTTATAGGACCCCCAGGAAAAGGAGTGACTGTTTTAAGAACTTCCAAGCAAGAGGCATGTCAGTGCTTCTACTCATTACTCATACTTCAGTTCTCAAAAGGGCTCTCACAATCCTTTTGAGAACTGAATGCAAAGTATTCACAAATCTTCTATAAATTGGAATCTGAGCCATCCAGCCTTGATTTTACTTTCAGAATGGAGACCAAGCTGTATTGTTCACAAGTCATCAGGAAGTTCCTTGACTTTTTTCACAGCATCTTGAGGTTATTTAAACTGCAGGCAATATCTTAAAGCATTTTAAAGTAAATTATTCACTTTGTTCTTTATATCCTGCTTCGGACTGTTTCGTGTAATTTTGGCTATGATTACTGTTGCTTATTGCTTATTGGTTTTTGCTTGCATTTTTATTCATACTGTAATACCGTAAAGATTGGGATGTGCTCAATTAAAAAAATCTCTTTAGTATCTTTCTGTTTTCAAGTCTTTCTTTGGAGAGTTGCTTAAAAGAAATAGCACTATTAGTTGCAGACTTTCTCTGGAGATAATTAAAGGCAGCACCTCAGTTCATTGTTTTTCAGTTAAAAAGACTGAGTGCAGGGCCTCTAGAGCAAGGATTTATTTTTATTTATTTTAATTCCATTTATATCCCGCCCTTCTCCGAAGACTCAGGGCGGCTTACAAGCTTAGCAGTAGCCTTCATTCTATGTATATGCCTGCTTATTAGGGCTTTCACACACACACACCCAGCGGCATTATTACAAAGTCAGCTTAATTGCCCCCAACAATCTGGGTCCTCATTTTACCTACCTCGGAAGGGTGGAAGGCTGAGTCAACCTTGAGCCTGGTGGGACTCGAACCTGCACTAATTGCAGGCAGCTGGTGTTACTTAAGGAGGCATTAGCCCACTGCTCCACCAACCTTTAGCAGGGTTGTCTGGGGAATTCTGGGAACTGAAGTCCACAGGTCTTAAAGTTGCCAATATTGGACTGCCCTAGTTGGTAAGATGGCCCACTTCAACATGTGGCCCAACAAATGTAAGGCTGCATCATTTCCAGGTATTCTCTCTCTCTTCTCCCTCTGCTTTGCCTCCCAAGCAGTGAGATTTTCTCTCTTCTTCCTCCTTCTGTTTCCTTCCCTTTCAAAGAATGTAGATTAGTGCTGTCCCCAACTGTCTCCCTCCTTTAAATCTAGGCTAGAGAATGAATCGAAGGAGAAAATAGAAAGGGTGAATTCATTTTGGAATTTGCAAGAGACACAAAGGATTTGCAGGCTTCCTTCCTTCCTTCCTTCCCATCTTTTTGAGTGCTTGTTATAATTTAAAAATTTCTTGCCTGGCATGCTTGTAAGGGGACTGGGGGGGGGGGGGTCACAGGCACTCCACCTCACAGAAGGAAGGGTGAGGAAGAAAGAGAAGAGGGAGGACAGGATCTTGGCCAAAAAATTTTTTAAAAAAAGACTTTGTGTCATTGAGATTGAATTGAGCACCTGAGGACAGGATAAGAAGTAACAGATGGAAACTAATCAAGGAGAGAACCAACCTAGAAATAAGGAGAAATATCCTGACAGTGAGAACGTTTTATCAGTGGAATGGCTTGCCTTCAGAAGTTGTGGATGCTCCATCACTGGAGGTTTTTAAGAAGAGATTGAACATGGTATATTTGAGCAGGGGTTCAACTAGAAGACTGCCAACTTTGTTATCCTGTAATTCTGAAAAGTTATGGCCTTCCAGGCTACGTATGTGGTCCTAGCCTAATAAGACTTCTTGCCAAGTCAGTGGGTTGCTATAATGAAAATTATGAAAGCTATGCTGATGGTTTAAGATCACAAAGCCTATAGTTCAAGGCAGATGGAATTCCTCATATCTTAAAACAAATCCTTTTGAATCTTACCAAACGTTTTGCTGATTGGCATACAACGTATTTTGTATATTATATGCATCTGTATTATGCTGAATTGCAAGATCAGTTCTTTAGCTAACAATTGATATATGTTGGCTAGTCAACTGATATTGATACTCATGATGCATAGCTGTGAGCCAGTCTCTTAATGCAGGCATGTCAAACTGCCGGCCCAACGGCCACATGCATCATACTGAAACCGCACCCACCCCATTGCCAGCAATGGGGAAAAAGTCACGTGACATCATGTGACATTGTCAGTTTGACATGCTTGTCTTAATCTATAAAACTCTATCAGTGTGAAGACTCTGGTTCATTTGCTACAGGACTCTGAAGAGAGTGGAGGCAACATGTCTTTTTAATTCAGATCAATGGATACTTCTACCCCATAACCTTATTTCAAACCCTAAAGCTATCCTCAAAACAGCCCAGAACTGTACTCCCAGCATCTGCTGCAAAAAGAGTCAGAGATAACCTCTGATCAATGAAGGTTATAGAAATTGGTCACCAAACAAGCAGGTATCTGCTGGGATGGGGATAGATCGCAAAAGCAGTGTGACATTATTGTGTGTATATTAAAGAGGCAGTCATCATTTTGAGGAAAACACTGGATCCTGTGGGTACCTTGTTGTCTAGTTGCCAGTGCTTTTTTTGTAAAAGAAAAAGGTGCCGGAACTCACCGATGTCATACAACCTGCCTTGCCTACCCTACAAGGTTCCATCCAAAAAAGGTGCCGGAACTCCGTTCTGAGTGTTCTATGAGGAAAAAAAGCCCTGCTAGTTGCTATCTCATCCCAAGTAGCAGAAGAAAATACCAATTCTGGCTGGCTGCAAAACAACAACAACTCCAGGATTTGGAGGCAAGCATACCATGGTTTTCTGGAAGCATGAGGAGGGGAAAAGGCCATGGAGCATGGATATTGATGTTATTTCCACTCCACGCTACAGAGGGTGCAGTGAAAAAAAAAGGGCTGAGTAGTTGCACCAGGAGGACACCTTTACAGTATATCAACAATGGGTAGTGGCATGAATATAGAAACAGCACTTAGCAATAGCAACAGCACTTAGACATATATACCACTTCATAGTGCTTTACAGCCGTCTCTAAGCAGTTTACAGTATCCACATATTGCCCCCAAAAATTTGGGCCCTCATTTTACTGACTTTGGAAGGATGGAAGGCTGAGTCAACCTTAAGCAGGTCAGGATTGAACTGCTGGCATTTGACAGAATTAGCCTGCAATACTGCATTCTAACTACTGCACCACCATGATTCTTATCATCATTAGAGCTATCAGATCCAGTTTTTAAAAATCTGGATTAGATGGGGCAAAATATTCTTTGCTGCCATCTAGAGCTCATCTGGGTTTTGGTGGACCAGTTCCAAGCAAGGCCACTGTTTCCATGTTTCTTAACAGAGATGCAAAAATTACTGTAGGTACACACGACAGGACAATCCAACTGTGCACCCTGTGAATATTCAGCACCCTGACACTTTTGTGTTTTATGAACATTTTGCTTGGAAGAGGAAATATAGCTGTTTGGAGCAATGGGGATATCTGGTTCAATTGATGTGATGTTTCTTTTGAAAAGGCTTGGGTTCTTTCAGGGAAGGATCTCTAGTAACAGCTCTGGACATTTAAGAAAGGGAAGAATGATTTGATTTAAAAAAAAAGATTTCAGAAGACTGATTAACTCATCCTTCTTGGCCCATCACTGTTTCTCAAGCACTGCTATCAGCTTTCAATTGAACAATAAGAAGCAGCAGCCTAGCATTTTCCCTTCTTTTGTGTTTGTTCTGTTTCTGCCCATCTCATTTTGAACCCACCCCAAAATAAATTTCTGAAACTGTCACTTTTTCTAAGGAATAGTGAATTATGACTTGAGTTTCTGTTATCCTGGATATTCTATAATGATCACGCTTCCTCCACAGAACACCCAGACAAAGAGATGAAGCCTTCCATCAAACGTTTCTGGCAGGAAATATCATGAGTGGAACCACTCTCAGAGGAAAGAGATAGAGCAAAAAAGAAAAAAAGGCAAATTCTTTGCTAAAATTTTGTTATGGACTCCCTTTTTCATTATTGCATTGCCTTAGACCAGGGGTAGGCAACCTGGGCTCTTTTATGACTCATGGACTTCAACTCCCAGAACTCCTGAGTCAGCCATGCTGAGGGAAAAGGGAGAGGTTTCCAAGCTGAGCCAGGCTGGCTCAGGAATTCTGGGAGTTGAAGTCCACGAGACATAAAAGAGCCAAGGTTGCCTACCCATGCTTAGACTGAAATATAAAGATGAAATTTCCTTGGACCTTAAAATTTCTTGACAATTTAGTGCTTCCCCCCCCCCTATGAGTGATTTTAGAAAAGCTGACCTTCTAGTTTTTCGACTTGGTTGCTTTGAAATAGATATTTTTTATTCAACCTATTTTTACTATTTTCTATAAACCTGTGAATGAATGTATTTGTGTGTATATGCATGGATGTATGTGTTTCTATAAGGCCTTTGCTAATTATATTCTTTAATAAGTCCTGCCAGCGTTGACTCTATTCCTTGATCCTGAAGAGATTTTGATGGCGGGCACTGTGTGCTCCAAGGCTATTGATTTGTGTGAGATTTATACTTCGACTAATTATTTTATTAACAGATTATTTATGCAAACAGTTTTTCTGGCTGTGATGCACAAACTCATTAAGCTGCTGCATATGATCTAAATTATAGCCATAATCCTGCCAAAGGTAAGCACTTTTAAATCCAATTGATTTCAACAGAAGACATAAGCACTTCTTAAATCTTAGTCATTGGATTTAATGTGTCTCAAAATTAATTTGACTTTAGCTGGATCCTCCTTATTGCTCATGTCAGCAGCAGGTCCGTTCTGTTCTGTCCATGTAAAGGTATTCTCCCTGTTATTGCCTAACATAGGTGTAAAAATTTCCAACTGAAAAAAGGAGAGGGGAGGGGGGGGATGGAGAAAAGGGGAGGGAAGGGAGTTTTGCTGGATTTACAGATAACCCAGGAATATAGGGTCAACAAAGTGTATCAGTACTTACAGAATTGTGATTAGAGGACTTTCTTACGCTTGCCTAGAATCAGATGAGATTTTTTTGCTGCCGTGATCAAGCCACAAGCATGAATGGAGCTCAAGCAGATCTCTTAGATCAGACATGTCAAACACAAGGCCCGGGGGCCAGATCTGGCCCGCGAAGTGGTTTCATGTGGCCCATGAAGCCATCCTGGAAACAGTGAGGGAACGGCCCCCACTGCCTTGGCCCTGGCCCAGAGACCCTCCTTCTGCCAGAGACCCTCAGATCTGTCCCACTCCTGCCCAGGCCCCCATAGGCACCCTTGATGCGTACGATGTAGAGCTGGCCACGCCCACCCAGTAGGCCATACGCACTCTAGCCACGCCCACCCAGTAGGCCATGCCCACCCAGGCCATACCCACCCGGCCCCCTGAGGGCAACCGCAATGCTGATGCGGCCCTCAATGAAATTGAGTTTGACACCCCTGTCTTAGATCGGGCCTTTTGTGGCCTGGAACTTTAGTAAGAGAAAGGTCAAGTTTCTGCTAAGTCCAAACCTACTTCTGGACATATTGTGCATGCAGTTTTCTTGGTGACGATATGGACATGATTTGCTATTCATGTCTTAATTGATTGGTTGATTGGTTGGTTTGTTTTCCAGTCTAGCCTATAGTCCTTGGATTTCCTGGTGGTTGCCCATCCAAGCATCTAAACGAGGGGTCCCCAACCCCCGGTCCGTGGACCGGCACCAGCCCACACCATGCCAGCAAGCAGGCCACACAAACAAGCAAAGGTCCATCCTCGGGATGCAGGCAGTATTCAAAACCACAACCCTTCTGGTCCATGGAAAGACTTTTCTCCATGGCACCGGTCCCTAGTGCCCAAAAGGTTGGAGACCTCTGATTTAAACAGATTGCATCCAGCTTAGTTTTTTTGAAAACCAGCTAAAATTGGCTAGGTGCTGCCACCTAGCCAATTTCTAGCTGAACTTCCTTGCTTTGCAGAAATACATGCATAAAGACTTATAACAGTTCGTTTAGTGACCGCTTGCAATTACAACAGCACTGGAAAAAGTCACATGAGCATTTTTCACACTTATGACTGTTGCAGCATCCCCATGGTCAGGTGATCAAAATTCAGACGCTTGGCCATTGACTCATATTTATGACCGTTGCAGTGTCCTACAGTCAAGTGATCCCTTTTTGTGACTTTCTGAGAAGTAAAGTCAATGGGGAAGCCAGATTCACTTAACAACAGCTGTGATTCACTTAACAACTGTGGCAAGAAAGGTCATAAAATGGGGCAAAGCTCACTTAACACCTGTCTCAGTTAGCAACAGTAATTTTGGGTTCAGTTGTGACTGTAAGTTGAGGACCACCTGTTAAGATTTTGTTAACAAGTTTCTACTCTATTATTTTTCTGATGGAGGAAGTCTCCGCTTAGCCACTGTTTTTAGTTATATTGGACCATAGGTTCAAAAAATGTAGTTTTGACCCAAACTGGAAGTTTTGACGGCCACCCTTTCCTCACAGTCACATGACAGCATTTTGACCACTCGGCAACCAACCCACATTTACAGCCATTTGTAGTGTCCCGTGATCACATGACCACACTTTATATGTTTCCCCCCCCCCCAGAAACTGGCATTCACTCCGTTTCTAGGAAATACACCCATAGTAAAAAATGGATTCGCTTAAGGTTCATGGTGTTTGCTTTACAACTCCTGCATTCGCTTAACAATCAATGCAGAGAAGGTCATAAAATTGGGCCTGGTTGGAGAGGCCCACTTTAGACTGTGACAGCTCATGACTCTAATTGCCAGGCTCATTGCAAATGATTTGGACTATCTGTAGACCCCTCAGTAATCAATCATGAAGCATTGATTTGAATTGCAATGGGATATATAACAATCAAACAATTGTAAAACGGAGAAACAAAATCCAGAGACTGTATTTACTGACAGTTAGGATTAGCCTTTTTCTCCATTTTAAATGCTTACTGACATTTAAATGAGCGAGTTGCCTTAAATTTGCCAAGAATATGATAATAGACGGAGATTAACTTTTTTCTGTGCAGGCTTCCTTTTTAAGTGGAAGAGACAGTCTTAAATTATTTCCTCTTGAATAGAAATGGATGTCAGCTTCAGTTTTTCAGTCAAAGTAAAAGGTTTTGTTTTAAAACCTTTGGAGTATCATCTGGACTTTGTTCCAGAAAGTTTCTGGAACATTTGCAACATCATTTGGTAGAAATGCAAGATGTGGAAATTTTTCAAATGAGGTGTTTACCTCACAGGATATTTCTTCCTTGATATCCAAAGGATAATAGAGTTGGAAGGGACCTTGGAGATCTTCAACTCCCTATACCAGGGGTAGGCAACCTCGGCTCTTTTATGACTCATGGACTTCAACTCCCAGAATTCCTGAGTCAGTATAGCTGACCCAGGAATTCTGGGAGTTGAAGTCCATGAGTCATAAAAGAGCCGAGGTTGCCTACCCCTGCCCTATACCATTTCAGTCAAATGTTTGTCCAATCTCTTCTTAAAAACCTCCAGTGATGAAGCACCCACAACTTCTGGAGGTAGGTTGTTCCACTGGTTCTAACTGTCAGGAAATTTCTCCTTAGTTCTAGGTTGCTTCTCTCGTTGATTAGATTCCATTCGTTGCTTCTTGTCTTGCCTTCAGCTGCTTTGGAGAATAGCTTGACTTCCTCTTCTTTGTGGCAGCCCCTGAGATATTGAAATAGGAATACATACACAAAACTAGGAAAAGGTCTTTTCATACAGGAAGCAAATGTGTATATACAGGTGGTCCTCGAGCCTAAAATTTCTATTGCTAAGTGAGACATTTATTAAGTAAGCTGTGCCCCATTTCTTGTCACAGTTGTGAAGTGACAGTTCGCAACAGTTCAAGTTAGTAACATGGTTGTTAAGTGTAATCTGGCTTGCAAAAAAGGTGATCACATGACCTGGGGACATCGCCACCATCATAAATACAGTTGCCAGTTGCCCGGTGTCTGAATTTTGATCACATGACCATGGGGATGCTGCACCAGTCGTAAGTATGAAAAATGGTCAAAAGTCACTTTTCCCACTGGTGTTATCACTTCGAACAGTCACGAAACGAATGGTTGTAAGTTGAGGACTACCTGGGCGGAACAAAGCAGCCTATGAAGACATTGACAAAAAGAGTCAGCCTGTGGATCCTATACATTTTATTCCATCCTTGACTTGGAGACACAGTGCCTGCTGACATCAGAAGAGGAAGAATTGCACACAGAAACATATGCAGCTTTTTACAAGCACCGATTCACTTTGAGAGTGAAAAGAAGAACGGACAGCTCTGCTGCAAAGAACGAAGCGACAATGCAAATATTTCTGTTCTGCTTGAAAGCAATATCCAGTCAATGCATTCTATCTCTGCAGGGCATTAAGCAATTTAAGGTGTTACCTGGTGAATGGTGACAGGTAGGAGGAGTCGTATCATTACATTAGAGTTTATGGCGTGACTGTTCCTTCGCAATATTTGTATGAGGTTTCTTTTGTGCCTTCTTTCTGGTTTTTGGCTTTCTTTAAGGCTTTTGCGAAGAGCTCGTATTTCACAGGTAACAGTTAAACCTGCCAGCTGCTACTGCATTCCATGTGCACAAAATAACAGAATGAAACTTGAAGCCAAAGCATTTTGGGCTGGCCAGAATTGCAGAGAAGCCCTCTCTGTGGAATGTGGAGAATAAGAATACCTGAATGCTCGTGACTCCATTAAAAGCACAATAAATTCAACTTCACTTGCAAAAGAATATCCTCAGGCCTTTAAAATACAGATGTTTTCTTTCTCCAAAAGGCGTTCTGTTTAACATTCTTAGGGAGAAAATATTGTATTTATTTATATTGTGAACTGCCCAGAGTTGCTGTGTGGCAAGATGGACAGCTAATACATTTTAAAATCAATAAATCAATAGCAGAATGTATTGGATACATGAACTCCATTCACCAAATTGTTTCCTTTATGATGCAGAACAAAGGCAAAATCACCTGGTGTCCTTCTTTCCCTCTCTATTTTGCTATTGTTTGTACATAAAGGGGTTAAAAAACAGAATAAGCAAAGGCAATTCCCCTTGGGAATGTCCATGCTAATTGTCCACAGTATTGCTTCTATTGGCTCTGGAAAATTCTGTGCCTTTTGGTATATAGCTAGAGATTTTATAGATAATATAAATTGCCTGTGTGTCATGTCTCTCTGCTTTTGCTTGCCAATTTTCCAGTTAACTATTTTTTATGTCTTCTCATGTTTAATAAATAAACAAGCATCAAGCCACATTTTTGCTAGCTGTATTGAATGAGTTGCAGTTGCTGTGTTTTGGATACATGGGAATGTGCTGGGTACAAATGAAACTGGAAATCACAGTTATCAAGAGAAATTAATCAAAATGATATGGTTGTACTCATCTTGCCTAATTATTTCCTGAGTTCTCAACCACAGTCAATCTTATTAAGAGACATGCTTAAGACAAGCTCCATTTCCTGGTTGTGACTGGTATTACTTTCATTTACTTATGCTCCTAATTAGTTCAAGTTGCACTTTAATTTTTGTTTTCTGGGAGCTAATTTATTCCCAACTAATTTTATTTGTTCATTTCCCTCCAAAGACAGTCATTTCAGCATTTTTTTATTCTTATGTGTTTCAGGGTGTCTATCTGTCAAATAAACTATTTGTTCTGTTTCCAAAAAAATCTTGGGTGACAAATAGGATACAGTGGTTCTGTTTCTAAACCCAAAGTTTCCTTCTCATGTGTACATCACAACATAGTCAGGGTTGAGTTGTGGCTAACAGCAGTAGTAGCCCCAACTGCTAGACAATGTAAGGGAGGAATTGGTTTGAGCAACCACATCTAGATAAGCTCATGAATTAGTCTGTCAGTGCTTGAGGGAAGTGAGGAACATTCTTGGTAGAACATGTTATGAGTTGTGTTTGGTTCTTAGTTATTTGGTCTAAAGATCTGCCTGTGCCACAAGTTTAGAAAGTGTCCAGGATTGTCTTCATTGATATGGTATGTTTTGGTTTTCAGATTGGTCAACCTGCTTGTGAACTATGAGGGTTAAATAAGAAGCAATTTCTCTACTTCCATAACATTAGTTTAAATATGGATATTTCAATAAACAAAACAGGAAAATAACCCTTGAAATGAACTCTTTTGTTACCTGCATTTACTTCTTACATACGCTGCCACTTCTGCCAATGATGGATAAGTTTCTTAAACCTGTCATCAAGGAGCTCCACATTTTATCCCTTCAACAGCCCTGCCAATTCATTTCTTCAAGTGGTTCAGTGGTATGCTCACAGAGATATTCCTTTCATTTGGTAATCTGTGGAAGTCACATGGTGCCAAATCTGGACTGTATGGTGAATGGGGTCAGGCGATGAGATCCAAGTTCTCAATTACTTCTTGGATAGCACGACACACAATGCCTTGCTTGCCATATTAGAACAAAGTTTCCTTCTTGAGCTTCTGAACTGTACTGAGTAGTTGTTTCAAAATTGTGTGTGTTGCAGTGTAGTGCTCTGAGTTGATAGTGGTGCCAAGTTCAAGGGAATTCATGTGAATAACATCAGCTGCATCACCCAAAACTGTCATCATGAGTTTTCCAGCTCAGCTCAGGCTTTTGAATTTGTTTTTCCAATGAAGCTTTTTGCTGTTATTCCATGAACTGATGCTTCATTTCTAAATCATAATAATGAGGCCATGTTTTATTGGCTGACGTGATGCTGTGAAAAAGCTCCTCACTTTCATTCATGTAGCATGATAAAATCAATAGCAAATTTGAGCTTTTCAAGCTTTCATCCCTGTTACCAGCATGAAATACATTTTGCAAAAGCTTCCAATATTGAAGAATGTCAGTAATGCGACTCATCCCTTTTGCCCATTGTTCTTAATTGGCTCATTGTCCTTTTTCATATGAAACCTGTTGGTTGCCGTCACAGATCATCCCCTTAGTTTCTGATCCCACAAATCACCTCTTCTCAGTTCACCACTTTTTTTTTGATGCAGCGTTGCACAGTACCTATATGAAGGCAGGGATCATCATCATCATCATCATCATCATCATCATCAATTTTCATCTGATGTGAATTTCAATCGGAAGGACTCCTTTGGTATTGTCAATTTCTTAATTTCACCAATTCTGGCAGATTAACATCAAGGATTCCAGAAACATTACTTTATGTTCTGTTAATGTACCTATTATTATTACATTACCCTGTAATGTAATGGGCTTTGTCTTGCTTACATGTGGGGTTAATTGCTGGAAGGTTGCGCAAGCAGGGAAGCTGGCTAATGGCTCCCAGCTCCTCAGCCAACCTGTCTCCAGTGCTGCCATTGGCTGCTTCTAGGGCGGCAATAGGTTGCTTTAAACCTATTGGCCATTGCCTAGAGGCCAGGGTATAAATTGCTGCATTCGCAGCCCTGTTTCTCAGTTCAGTTCCTGCAATTAATGAACCCAGTATCTAACAAACCCATTCTACTAATATAACTAAGAGAATCTTGAAAGCCTGTCCAAAACCTTCACTGCCCATTTTAAGTACAACACAATCAAAGCATGGCTATTTTGAAACTTTCTCAGGGATGAGTAGATGTGTTCACCTCTCCTACTACTTTCTCAAAGCCAGAGCTAAATTTCTCTGTACTTGTAACTCCAGCAGAAAAGCTTCAATGAATAAATAATGTCTTTTGCATCCCTACTTCCTGTCTGTGGATTCTAAACTAGTGAGATTCATCAAGTATCTGCCAGGCATAATCCAGGACACGTGGGCTGCATTTGAATGATGGGAGAGACAAGCAAAGCTATGCCTAAAGACGTCTAAACAGCCACCTTGCGGAATTTAAACATATGTGCTGGCTTTGGCAACTTCCTAGAATGGCTTGAGGTGATATGGTAACTTTAACTTTTGGCTGAAAAAAATTAGTGGCTTTCAGAAAGCTTTCAGCAGTACAGTGAATGAGAAAATTGGACATCTGGCCTTTACTTGGTAAAAAAAATATATACAGGTGGCAGTTATTTGAAAGAAAGTGCCAATCAAATTGATGGGTCTCTCAAGTCACTCCTGGAATGGAGAGAATGAGCAGGAGAAAAGAGGTGGTTTCTCAAACACAAACAAATTAAGGTTGGCAGCCAATGTGCCGAATGTAGGAAATTGTGCTATTGTCTACTGTAATTTACTAAAAATGTTTTCTGGAAATTATAGCTATTATTGCAATAGCCTTTCTTTCAGTAGATATAAAAGAGTATTTAGTTTATACCTAGGGACATGCTGAGCTGCCTGCACTGAATAATTTGAGTTGCAAATTATTGCAAGCTGGATAGTTTTCTTGCCTCTTTGTGTGTGTGTGTGTGTGTGTGTGTGTGTGTGTGTGTGTGTGAGTGTGTGTGCATGTGTGTAGATGGATATTAAAGAGGAAAACAAGAAGTTTAAATAAAAAAAACAAAACCCTGAGTTCCCTGCTCAGTTAGGAAACTGTAAGATTCCTTAGTATCAGTCACTTAGTATTAGCCATTCTCAGTGCTTTTTTTGTAAAAGAAAAAGGTGCCGGAACTCACACATGTCATACAACCCACCTTGCCTACCCTACAAGGTTCCATCCAAAAAAGGTGCCGGAACTCCGTTCTGAGCGTTCTATGAGAAAAAAAGCCCTGGCCATTCTGAATTCCTTGGAATAAGGGTAGAACTAATATGCAGTGAATATATGATATAAAACTGAAGGTATGTTTATTAAAGCAATGGAGGGCACCTGACATGTGCATTTTACAAAGCACCTTAGTACAAGCGACACACCATTCCCCAAAGTGT